>NC_142995.1:9707824-10054635 GCF_061535395.1 Colias eurytheme | reverse complement strand
ATTTTGGTCTTTAAATAGATTTAACCCTTAAAATTATGTCTTAGGAAATACATCTGTAATCTTCTTAGTTCTTATATATAAAAATGAATCGCAAAATGTGTTGGTAAGCGTATAACTCGAGAACGGCTGAACCGATTTCGATAATTCTTTTTTTATTATATTCCTTGAAGTACGAGGATGGTTCTTATGTAGAGAAAACGTAAATAAGCGAAGCCGGGGCGGACCGCTAGTACTATTATAAAGGCGAAAGTTTGTATGGATGTTGTTACTCTTTCACGTAAAAACTACTGAACCGATTACAATGAAATTTAGCACACATAATATAGAGGGTAACTTGGATTAACACATAGGATAGGTTTTATCCCGGAAATCCCACGGGAACGGGTACTATGCGGGTTTTCCTTTGAAAACGCGGGCGAAGCCGCGGGCGGAAATCTAGTCTGTAATATCTCATAAAACACCCTAATCGATATCTTACATTCTATATATTCAATATCTAAACTACCTAGACTATATTGTTATCTATACAATATACGCATCTTTACCTGTATCTGTAGCTGTGTGTCAACGAGATCAAAGCTCCCAAACAGATGAATCAATATTGATGAGCTTTTAGTAAAGTGAATAGTAAAAAATGTAGCTAGAAATTTCACTTTACTTTTTCATTGGGGATTGTTTTTAATTATAAATGTATATTAATTGTAATCAACTGAGGACATCTTTAATTGATTACTAAACAAGATAGGTATATTATTATTATCTGAAGGAAGATGTCAATGTGACTAATGGCTTCAATTGTTCATATTACAATAGTTTCTAATTTACACGTAATAATTCAATTATGTTTTATAGTTTATCTTCATGATGGATTATGGTAATGGACTAAACTCTAAAGTATAATATTGTAGATACAATTCATATGTTTTTTAGTACCCAATAATATAATTTTGTTATTTCGTAATTACATCTCTAATTGAATACATATTTGTATTTCCACATACAAAACGATCTCATACATCAACAAAACACGTTCACGTTCGTGTCATAAATTCAATGCATACGAATCGGAAATAAACTATAAAACTAATTTTTATCGTGCATTAACGTGTCGATGCTCTCTGGACTGTAAATATGTACGTTTGGCTCGACGGGTCGAGCGCGAGTGAGGAGCGCGGGGCGGGGCGCGTGCGCGGCGCGGGGCGGCGGGCCGCGGGGGACGGGGGGCGGCGAACAGCTGAGCGTGTATATTGACACCACTCTGCATGTTGCCGAGTAGTTAGTAAGATCTCTGTCACCGCGGAGTGCGCACGTAGCCGCCAAACGTTATGCGACTTACGCCGCTTGATAAATAAACGTACGCGGCACACTGAAATTATGACTTTTGGACTAATCGCCGGAACAGAAGAAAGCGGCAGATTATTAGTTCTCGATCGAAAATTAAGAATAGTGTCCAGATATTGGGAGGTCGACGGCGAATGCACTGCCGAGAGGCTCCCCAAGCAGAGGCTACTTTTTGGACTTTAAAAGTTTCGCGAAAGTTTTTTTTATAGACACAAACAAATTTTTATTAGTGTTAAGTGCAATAGGTGAACTGTGTTGTGTTGTTTTTATTTTTGGGGGATTTTTTTTGGATTCACAAAATGGTTCCGCAACAAATTTCGGATGTGAGGTCCTTAACGCCTACGTCCAATGGTGTTCCTGTTTTTGGTTCACAACTAGTCGACAAAAATTCGTCGACACCATACACTGATGCCACTCAGGTGAGCCCCTAGGATTCATTTTGAATTTGGAACTTAGGTGCTAGAAAACGGTTGAAAATTAACGGTCCGTTTCGTTCGAAATAAGAACTGTCAAACGTAAAATTAAACGAATTTTTTTTTTATATTGTAATAAGTGTTTAAAAATAGTGTATGAAAATAAAGTGATTACTGATTATTAATAATTTAAAGTGAATAAAAATATCGTGTGGCCATATTAACAATTTTTCCTAAATGACGGAAGTGGAAAATTAAAATATTATAACTTTTTAGTTCGAGTTTTTGTAAACATAATTAAACTTGCAAAATTATAATATTTTATTTGCATACATCTAATTAATTTATGAGTTACGTTCAAATGATTTGTTTACAAACTTCACTAAAAATTTTGCAATAATTAACAACAAAAATTGTTCCGCGTTCAAACTACATTTGTTATTAATTATTATTATTAAAATAATAACAATAGTAAATTATTTACTATAGCTTATGTATAATTATAATACCTATTCGATTAAATAAAATGCGTAATATAATGATGACTAAAGTGGAAATTTATATATTTGTTAAATAAAACTGTAAACATGTTGTGAAAATAAAGTGCGTAGTGTTTGTTGTTCAGGATATAGATAAAAACGCGTAAACTGTTTTTGATAAAACAGAAAATGCAAATTTGTTATCGCATATCTCATAAAATCATTTCCTACACTTCGGTAGAATAATAAACAAACAAAATAGGTATCTTCGGAACATCTTCGGAATTAACTTTTTTACGATCTTCATAGAAAATATGTTACACCGACGAAGTTACAGCTAGGTCCTATATGATACAAAACTGAATTAGGAAAATACGAGTGACAATCAATGATAGGTAGGTAGAGGTAGGTAGGTATTAATTAAAAAAAATATATATAGGTATTTCGCAAGGAACAAATCTGAAAATTTTATAGCTACGTTAATATTTCGCAAGGAACAAATTTGAAATTTGCAATAAGTGCATCAATTTTTTTAAACTAAATTGTAAAAAAACTTGTACCTAACAGCTATTTATATAAAATAAATATTTTAACATTTAAAATTTATTTTCAAATTGATAGTAACTAGTTAACTAGGTACCTAAGACGGAAATAAAATAAATAAATTAAAATTAGTTCAAATGAAATCAAATTCGAATTAAGGATACATTTAAATACCTACATCAATAAAATTGGTAGATAATATGCTGGAAAAATGTTAAAATTATTTATAAGCATTCAATTCACACATCTTTTTTTTTATATTAGAAAAAAATCTAGATACTATAGGTAGGTAGGTATGTATTAAAAATACTTTTGAAAAAGCCTATAACTACATAACTATAGGTACCTACCTATTGGGCTATGTACCTAATAATGAAATTTTGACAACAATATCATAACCATATTTGATTATAAACGATATTACTTGTAAATTACGTAGATACCTACCTACCTAGATCCTGAAAAAAAATATTATATCACGCTAGCCAATAAAAATTAATTGATCAACAGTTCTAAAATTAACTGATAAACTTTCAATAAATAATTAGGTACGCAGTAACAATTATTTTTATTAATTTTATTTAGGTATATTATAGAGTGACTTGAAAAATATATTGTAATCTAATAAACCGTAGAGACTATAGAGAATATCATAAATATTGATTTCAGAAGTCTATGTACTTACCTATGTACCTATCTTTTTATTAAATTACGCCCTCAAATTAATTACGTTTTATTATAGTAAATTTATTGCTTGTCAGGAAAGTAATTTAATAAATAGATACAATCGGTGTATTTAGATTTTATTACAGCCCTTAGAAGTCTAGATTTAAGATTAAAAATTTTGAAACACGACAGAATAAATTTTAATTTTGCGTGAGCTAACATTGCTAACAAATTTTCATAATTAATTGCTGTTTAAGAAATTTTTGGCGTTACCATTGCGTGTATTTATGATAAAAACAATTTAATATTCAAATAATCTTTTAAACCACAAAAAGGACTCATAAAATCTACATTAAATACCGTACTTACGCTAAGCGAAACAATTAAATATATATTTACTCTAATTAATAAATATCCTTATAAATTTTTTATATTTTATATAATAAAACTTAAATATTATTACTTCAATATTCACTTAGTTTTTGAATTAAAACACTTCCTTGATTTAAAATGAATGTTATGTTTTAATATTTTAAAAGTATAATAAAAGTAATTAATAAATGCATCCTCACGAGTTAGAAACTTAGAAATATTACATTAATTGATTCGGTACACATTTAGTTTAATATTCTGTATTATACAGATAGATAAGTTTCCATTTTTATTAGTCATTGCAATATAATAATATGCGATAGAAGGCACGTAATCTTCGACCACGTTCGAGTTGAAATATACATTTTTAATTCTACTAAAATATGAATTTTATTTTTTTAAAACGCTTAGTCACGCTACTCAGAGCTATAACGCTCATATTGGTATAAAATTAATACATAAATAATAAAAAGTATAAATAAACATGGCTATTCAAGGCCTGTAACTCGTCCTGTATAAGGTCATGTATCTAGAAGGTATAAGATTCACTAAGAAATACCAATTCGTATGAAATTGTCGATTTTTCCACGTTATCGCATCCCGCTCATTCGACGCCGAAGTACAAAGTTATAGCCGTCGTAACAATTGATAAAATGAAATTATTGAGTCTCAGTTTATTGCACAGATCGAGTGAAATACGTAAAATGCGCCAGCGAACCCCAGAGTGCATTAACATTTCAATGTCAACTCGTAATATTTTTAGTTCCCCTCGCGTGTGTGCGTGGCCTTTCACGTCCACATTCAAAATACTCGTTCAGTACTAGGAAACGTTCATCTCGGGTCATTCGCATCGCAATCGAACAAAACATTGAAATCATTCTAGTATCATTCGCTCGTTGGGCCCTATTGATTTTGGCTAAGCGCTAGATTATGCCGATCACGACGCGCAGAGTCTCAGCAGGTCTCCGAAATGCCAGGTCGACGCTGTTAGTCATTATACTGTCACTACGTAAAATAATTTGTGCTCGGGGCCTTTGACCTCCGCTAACCAGCTCACTTACAATAGCGTATTAAAATTTTACAAGCGCAAATCGTGCCTGTAATAATATAAGGAAACGATTAATTAGGATTGTAACATTGTTATGTGATAAATTACAATAGCGCTTGTAATTATAACGATTTCAATAGTCACGAGATGATATTGTATGCAAAAATTTAATTGTATTCTATTACGCTTATCATCGATTGAGAAATTTTGAAGGTCATAGATTACACGAGGTAAAAACGGAATAGTTATTTTTTATTGGCAATAAAACATAAAAGCGTGGAGATTCGGACTGTAGGTAATCCGTCCGACGAGGAGCGAACCTCTATCGTGTTTTTTGTACTGTTTTTTACTCGACATGTATCGAAGGCAGGTATAGCAACCAGATCTATTTTCAAGGTTGAGCCGCACGGCAACGTTTACAAGTTGCGACCGTAGCATTCACCAATTGTTAGATTAAGGATCTGAAAAACTATCCACGACCGCTTTTAATTTACTTTTAACACTTCCTGCAAATAAAAGGCACGACCAAAGTTGGCTTTTTCTTCGTGCTAGTCTGCTATAATGTCGATTACAACTTCCACTCACGAAACTCCAGGTCTCGGTATTTAGGGAATTCTCATTAGCTTTGCATTAAGTTTTTCGATTGCATCTAAAACCTGGCGATAACATCGTACTTGACTTTCCAACGATCCATTTGTGTGTTCAAAGATACGGCCATAATTCCGAATAAAATACGATATTAGCGCGAACTGTAGAAGAAGTGAAGGTATAAAATTTATGGATTAAGAAATTTTCGTCGTGGAAAGTAACGAGATATTTTCATGACTTAAATTGAAATTTGAATGAGGCGCCGGCACGGTAAGACAATAAATTAAACGTTTAAGGCTGGACGCTTTCAAAATCAATTTTGTGTGAATCCTTTCCTCAAGTTTATCGCTTAAGTAAGTAAATTTATGTACCCTAATGCGCCGTTGGCAGCGTTGGAAATCAACGTTTGATTGTAAAATACGTGCCCATGTCGGCGTATGCAATTTGCTCTACACTTGTGGGTGGCGTTTTAATGGTGCCATTATAGTGGAGAACGGCGATTGTTGCACAAGAATTACCTTCGTGTATAGACATATTACCTGGATGTTTGTTTGATATTAAAATCTCAATTTAATGCGAACGTTTGCTGACATTTCAACGGATTCAATTTATATCGCACAAGTTCCGCGTGAGATGGAATATCGGATCGGGTTCTCTAATGTTATATTAACGTTGGCAAAATTTAACATGGGAATTTTAAAGCCACAATATCAAGTTGCGAAACTCAGCCGGTGACATGTGAAAACAGAAAGTCCAGCGAATAGCAATAAATCCTCGGCGGCCACGTCGACGCCGACTGAAAATCGCAACGAGCAACTTCCCCACGAAACACCAAAACTCAACCATATATCTTTCAATTCCGCATAAGCTCGAGTTCGCCGGTTGATTGTAAACACGCCGGATTTTAGCAAATTAAGTTGAAATTCGTTCATTCAACCTATTTACGTTGTTTTCGCAAACTGCTATAAATCTGCATTATAGGAAGGGGAAACAACAGGATAAGATTACCGATTCGACGCTTTTGCTTTCCTCGTCTCGTGCATTAATATGTGAAAATTGTTTCAGCGTAACCAGTTGTCATTAGGGTGAATCACTTTTAAATGACAGGAAATCCCACTGTCCGTGGCACTTTTCCACGACTATGAGTCTAATCAGACGTTTCAAGCTTTTAATGACTAATATTGCACAACAGTTAGCTCTAACGAAAAACATCAATTTCATCGATTTCTTTACAACTATTCATTAGAAGCGACTATAACCCTTTAACGATCCCATTTGTATAGACGGAAATGAAGCAAGATCTAATCAGTAAATAAATTAGAAACTCTCTACTGAATGTCGATTCAGTAGCAACATGGTTTCGCTTATTAATGTCCCGTGTCTGATTATCTTCAGTTTAGCGAACCAATTAACTTTGGACGTCCAAATTGAATCGGGATTGAGCTTCATTAATGTCGCTCTGTGCTCTATTAGATCTCTTTTATTTGAACTGCAGCTCACATGGACTAAAAAGGCAACATTGTAATTGCGAATTCTGGATAGTTAGTTCCGATAAATCACAAATTGACTGCGGGATTGTAAATGTTTGGGATTGTAATTTCTTTACAGCTATGATTGTTGGGAGGTAATAAACGGAATGAGGGCATCAGACGCTCGAGCGAGCTAAAACTTAATACGTCGTGTTTACTCCTTTCCAAGCTCACTCCATTTCGATTTTATTGGCGCTGATATTTCTTGTGAAATATATATTCTGGTCGGAGGTACGTAATTATCTGTAGTTATATTTGCCTTTAGGAAAAGTAGCCTAACCCTCGTACGAGTTGATTAGGTGTTTGTACAGGGACATGTTTATTGTATAAGTTTGATTGGAAAGTAATGGAAGGTCGTGGAAGCATAAAACTCATATTATTGGTGTTTTTTCGTCGGGTTACGGCTAACAATACTTTCGTTTGTTGATTTGAGATTTGTTTCTTGCGACTTGTTTCTTGCTGACCTTCTTATTGTGTTTATTCCGTATTTGTAATTGAATTTATTGCTAATTTCGCGTTCAATGGACAGTTTTACAATATTTTTTCCGTAATGCGCCGTATTTGGTGCGGTTGTTACTGTCTTGTTTTTCTATAGGCAGTAAAACTCGTATGTTAATGACTGTAGATTATTTTCATAGTTTTATAAATGTCTCGGACGAATTATTTTCGCATTATGGTATCGGTACAAAAAGTCAAACGTCTTTAATAGTGTCATTAAAGTTACTTTGAACTTTTCAAAATAAATGTCGACCTTCTATAAAATTTAAAAGGTTACGTATAGCTAATAAAATCTGTCAGGTCAGAAAAATTGCTTCTGATAACGCTCGTTTTATTATTTTTTAATGCGCAAATTTGAATACTAATTTTATTATGTGCCATAATTGCTACTATTTCGCTTTTACTGAGTCCTTATTTTCCGGGGGAAAGCTTGAAAAAGGCGCTTTATTGAGTTAATTAAGATAGCAGTATTTGAAAATTGTTTAATGGAAGGCTCTTTTGACTTGATAATTAGCGAAGACGAACAATCATTGGTAATTGTCCATTTTCGTTTAATTCTGCACCACGGAACATTGAAAACCATAAACTTTACGACGCTCTCAAATTGCAGGACGTCTTAACTTTCTAAAAAGAAATTTCTTAAAACTAGAACCTCTGAGCTTCGAGTTATTTAACTTTATTACTCCCTTCCTTATCAGCTGTCTTGGTTTACGGCGTAATTAATTTGCTTATATGACTTGCTGAGGCTAACATTTTTCCTGCTGTGTCGACAGCATATTTCTAGCCTCTTTTATTTTTAAATACATTTTTATCCCACAATTATTCGCATACGTCTTTGATAAATTATTGAAACAAACATAATATTTCAGATCGTTGTTACAGTCCTTTTTTGTGTATCGAGATTTCCTTTTGTGTTTCTCAATCTTGACCTCTAAGAAAACGTAACAGAATCCAATTTAGGCTGGATAAATTCACCTTTTTAGTTGTTGCCGTATCGGCAATGACCTTTAGAACTTTAATTTCGTTCAGTTGGAACCGGTTGCGATCTAAGGCAGACCTGTTTCTATGTTCTATCGATCTAATCTCGTGTATTTCATGTTACCGTATTATTATGTTTAACTACATATTGCTTTGAGCGATGGAATCACATTTGGCCGTACAAATTATCATATTTTCTTTATTCTCGATGGGAGTTTGTAAAAGTTTCGCTGTTGCTAACTGAAATTATTTTTTTAACTGAACATAACGAACCTTCTGGAGCCTCGAGTGAAATCTCGAAAGTTTCGGACCGGGAACTTTTCCTCTGATATTCACTCGCTCCGGTAATCGCGTTAGCCGTTTAACTTGTGGACAGATTCTTTTATACAATTAGCTTCTTATTCAATTGGAAAAAAACTTGCGTTTAGCGAAGTTCGGCTGGCGAGAGGCTTCGAACTTCCCGATTCAAAAAACGGCAATCGAGCTCTAGATTCGTGATTCATAACCGAATAAATTGGGTCTTTGGAATCGATAGCATTATATGTGAAATCGAGAATATTTTGCGTGCAGACGTGGTATGTTAGGACCGTGAAACATTTTCGTCAGGTATTATACAGTTAAAGTCAATACAGAATTCTTTGCGGGCTGCCGTCCTGGGAGTTAACACGCTTAAGTTAAAATTTAAACACGTTGCAGCCAGCCACGATTCGTTTGCAGTAAGACGGGTTCCGTCCATATTTCACTTAGAAATACGCTGGTGGTTGCCTCGTAATTCTTATTAGTTTTAGCGTAAGAGTTATCTTCGTCTGTTGTTTTATCTAGTTAGGGAACCGCGTAATTTGTTTCGTTATTTTGTTGCGGCTCAAGAGGTTTTGGATGATTTACGTCGCCCGTAGCGTGACTTAGAGAACTGCGAATCCCTTGGATGTCAGTGAAATTAATCACCCGTCTTGAATTTCCCCTTGCCTTCGAAATTCCCTTTTACGCTTTTTTTACAAAGTCGAACATCTGGTTAAGTTAACAGCTGATTTTAATAAAGCGGCCGCGATGTTATAGCCAATATTTCAAAGGTATTTCGACTTTGAATACGATAAGTTTTTATTATGTTTACAGAAAAGTAATTTATTTGCAAGTTTACAGTAGATATTGATTAAAGATAAAAGCTATAGTCAAGTTTATCAAAATGTTATGGTAAATTGAATGAACATATCGCATTTTATAACCCTGAATAAAGACAGAAAAACATAGCAATAACTCATTAACAAATTACTTATCGCGAAGGCTGAAAAAGTAACCGTGTTTCTTCTAAATTCACAGTTTATTAAGAAAATAGTGGATTAACGCCCAAAATAATATCTTAACGTTAGGTTAAAATGTTTTGATAGTTCAACTGTGTCTAGACGTAATTGATTTTTATACAAACAACAGGGCGAACAAATTTTGTTTGATATTTTTACGAGCCAAGACTTTTTAATGGTCGTGAATTTAAGAACGAACTACAAATTATGGAAACTTTTTAGCAAAGTTAGATAAATCAGTTTTTTTTTTATTTAAAAGCAAAACATAAAATTTGATGTGAAGAGTTTTTATAAACCAGGTTTCGTCTGTTTTCTACTCGGATAAAAATTGCCCTATACAAGACGTATTATTATATGTACTATTTATTAATTTTAGTTATTCATTATATCATGCCCCATACCCCACTAATTCTATGGATATGGATGGTGTAGGACCATAAATGTCTGTCATTATTAGTATGATATTCTCAACTTGTTAAATGAACATAAAAACTGAATTGGGATGTCCTTTCGAACGTCATTGTGGGATTATAAATATTAAATTTGAACACAGATAGCTAGATATTTCATTTAATTAAAAAATTGGAATAAATTTAATACTATAGTATCTACTCATACAATTAAAATCCTGTTATGTATTTTTAATATTAAAGCATATTTTTAGGAATTAGGTACATATATTAAATTTTGATATCGCTAAAACGCTAAACATTTTATGATAATACTAATGATATGTTTTGTTTCCAGGTACATTTAATTTTCTTTGCTAGTCACGACTCGTATTGTAAGTATATCAATCTCCAATAAACAGGGTGCGAAAGTATTATCAATATAAGTAGAGCAGTTTCAAGCTAATTTAATTCTTCCAAACGAAATGAAAATTACTTACAACTAAAAATCTTAATATTTTTAATATGACCACACTAATCAACCTGAATCTAAACGAAATAAAAAATTATATATTTTCATCATTTAAAATAAAATAAAACCTACAGCGTCGTTCTTTCATTATTAATTATCAGCCAATCAAATAAATGTCTTAATTAAATCAAGCAAGTATTTGCATAAAATTCGTCATCGATCCTTAATATTAAAATGGTCATGCAATAAAAAGGATTATATCTTTAAGAGTCACCTTAATCAATTTGACATGTGATGCGGTGACACGATATCATGCTTTGTGCATGACGATTTGGAGTCATGCCAATTTTTGGCTCATGCTATACAGTGTTGTGTCTTGTATACATTTTAATTTAGAAGTTTGTGTACATTTATTGAAGGTAAACTATTGTGATAGAGAAATTGAAAAATATATTGGTCTGGTTATTTAACAGTGTATTTACTAACAAAATAATTTATTGAATTATGTTTATCAGTTGTCTAGCTTTCACTGTAGGAGTGTAGCTTAGTTTAGGAATATAATAGTGTATGTAAGATTCGGTTTAATTAATTAATATGATCAATAAATTCCTAATCTTCATTGCCTTGAAATAATCAAGAAAAGGCTTCACTAAGACACATCGATACAGTTGAATGCAATATTATCTATAAATGCATGCATGCAATTTAATAAGTAGTTTGTAATCCAAATAATACGCTTATCTTCTTTTTAATGCTATGCAATTTATTGACTGTATCTAGTGAAGGGTTATCATGTATTAACTTCTAGTTTATATAATTACTAGCGGTCCGCCCCGGCTTCGCCCGTGGTTCATATGAAAAATAGATGTTGGCCGATTCTCAGACTTACCCGATATGCACAGAAAATTTCATGAGAATCGGTCCACCCGTTTCGGAGGAGTATGCAGACTAACATTGTGACACGAGAATTTTATATATAAGATTTTATTTAAATTCATTATCGTCTAGTCTTTAAACTATTTTATTAACAGACTATCTATTTTCAAATATTGTTTTGATGTACGTATTAATACATTATTAATAGTTCATATTATTATATACAATATCTATATATCTTCTAATATTATTAATATGAGTTTGTCAGGATGCATTAATGTTTGTTACTCACGCAAAAATAGCTAATCGAATATCTCTATCAATACATACTTTATTTTTAACGCGTGTATACAGTACACGAGTGCAGCCGCGGGCTCCAGCAAGTTTATGATTGTGTGGATGCAGCATAAAAAATAAGGCCAGACCGGTCCGGTAAGCCGATAAGAATCTTGCGCATCATTTTCGGACTTATTAATTTATCATTTTAAAATGAACGTCAACAACGCATTACTGTCCCATAAGTTAAAGGGGCTTAACACCGTTAAAATATCATTTTCGTAAGCGTTGCTTTTTTTGTGTGTTTTTTGATAACGTCAAATGCATGTGCTGTTTGCTTTCATGTTTAGTTATTATAGTAGATAAGTCAAGGTTTTAGAGATTTCGAAATAGGTCGTAATGATATTGATTTTTTTTCTCATTAAAATGTGAGCAAAACCGTGAGTAAAATCTTGTTTTGATAAAACGTTATTACGTTTGACAGAGCGGTAATATTTCGCAAAATTGGAATCTGCGACTTGGCAGACGTAATTAAAATTTCAATATAAATTTTCCTATTTGAACTGTTGCTAAGTGAGCAAAATTACGACATTTACAAAAAATGCCTCTCTATAACCTTAGTATTTAATGACGCTTATATTATAATGCATTCGTTTTCATACAAATAAACATTTATCTACATGTGTTTAACTTTTAAATAGCTGAAATTCGCCGAAAAACGTTCCTACTTAAAATGTCAAAAACCTATTTATCCGCTAGCGTAATCAAAACGTGTAATCAAAGCGTGGATGTTTGCGAAATGAGGAAATTTCGCAAACATCCACGCTTAAAATACCCTATTAAATGTATTTCGTGTCAGTTAACTAAATTTTCACGAAACTTGAGACTCGTAGTAAATTTTAATACCGTAAAATATATGGCCGTCGTTTAAAAAAAGTATAATGAATGCCGCGTTCGGCGACATGTAAATGTAGACGATTTATGAAGATGGCCGCCGAAATATGGCGTACACATTCGAAGTTTTCCCGCGTTTTTCGGCGAACTTGCAAATACCTGGAATTGATATCGGTTCGTGTCCCCTTCATCGGTTTTCTTCTAGTTTTGTTGATTCCGGTAAATCGTGATTGAGTATAGTTTTCCGGTATCCAATTTTATTTATGCCTTCGTATCGGAGCAATCGCCGTAAATAAGTTGGTAATACACCATTAAATAGATGTTTGTTATTTTTACCTCTTGGCCAAAATCAAAATCATTATAAGAAGAAAACATACTGTTTAGACTATATTATTATCAAATTTAGTAACCTAGACTAGGTTCAGATTCTGAATTTAGAACTTGAATTCATATAGAATTCTTTCTACCGATGGAAGACAAAGCCGTCGGAAACGACTAGTCTCGAATAGGTGAAGCGTAGTCAGACTAATATTTGCTACCCTCCCTTAGGACCTAGGATGTTTGGATTCACAAACAACTTGTTCCATAGATCTAGATTCTAGTAGACTAAAGTAACTTTATGAATACAAATTGCTAGGTTACGGAAAAGTTGATTTGTTGAGCCGATTTCGATAAAATTAAAATGCAACGTTATCGATATATCATAGGCTTATTGAAAGCCTATTTCGAAATATAAATAATGATGGTTACTAACAAAGATGGGTGATTAATACTTCTTAAACAAATTGACAAACATATCCTTTCATTTCCTATACGCTAATGCTTTATAAATCAGTTATTAAATTAAATATTTTTATTGTAATACTATCTAGTCTTCTCTATGTCCATACTCTGCTACACTCTATGGACACCGTTCCGCTCTAAAGAAATTTAACCGTGTTAAGTTTGTGGTTATATTTTGTTTGATTTTATGATAATCGTCTACATGACAAATATTTAAGGCACTGTTGACAATGCTCAGACTATAATAGACTCTAATATTGATGACACAAGGTACGTTATTGTTTGTTATAGTTCGAACCATTTCCCTGACAAATAGAATCACAGAGGAAATAGTTATGCGATGCAAAGGAGAATAAACAGTAATAATGATCACGATAAGTATTCTATGAAATAAGAACAAACGGTTTAATAGATCTTACAAATAGTGGTGGATGTTAATGTACTTCTATTATTGTATAGGTTAATTAAAAACTAGCATGCTTTGCAGAATCTTGTGTTGATTTTAGGTAAATAGCATTTTCATTAAGTATGCTGAGAACACTAGACGAGATAATATAAAATGTGTAGTTATTAGAAATGTGGTTATAACAAAAATAAACGAACAACGCCGGGGTAAATTGTTAGTAAACGAAATAACCTCTAACGTGGAGCGTAAATTAATCAATGAATAAATAATGCGGTACAACGAACAAACTGAAACACTTTCAACAATTTCAGCGGAAAGTATTCAAGTATAAATAACATCTCCAGCTTGATTGAAAGTAGATAAAATAAAATATAAAGACTTTCGTTATAAAAGCTGACGCTATAAAGATGTTCTTCGAGATAGTTACGGCATAAAATATCGGATAGTTTCTCATCTATAATACATTTGAAGTGATCTGTAATGAAATTCATCGGCATTACGATCGCTTAAACGAACGTAAAGTGCTCACTCCATCGAGGGCCGTAACGAGCGAGCACCAACTTTTTATTAAGCGCATGTGAGCTATAAATTTTACATTTACAGCGTTGAAAACTCGACCACTTTGTTGGTAGGCCATAAAAAGTTCAATTCGTAACAAAGTACAGGATCGCTTCCAACGGATCGCATCTGCGTCCGTTTCTAAACTTATTGATTGGCTGCATCTGGCAGAGGTTCGTATGCTAGACGTATACGTCATTCCGCATCAAAATATTCAAGTGGAATCGAGATTATCCCAAGCGGTTACTAACTTTTCGACTCCGGTATCCGCTTTGAATATCAACTGCGAGCGTTTTACGGCGCCGTTTCCCGGACCCGTGAAAGTCTAATCAGTGTTGATTGTGACGCCTGATTCTGGCAGGTCACTCCAAAAGGGTGAATAAATAGTGGCTCAGATTACGTTTGTATCGACTCGGTAATTCGCCTCATTTCCTACCGGATCTAGAGGATAAGAAAACTTCTGACGACCCCGAAAAGAATGGCCCTTAAGTCGAGCGCTCCGATACCTTTGATCCAAAGTTGAAATTAACTCGAAAACAAAGACAGCCCTGAGTATTCGGAGTCGAGTAACTCGTTCAAAGTTTAATTAGAGCCGTTTTCTAGTCCATTGAATAGTCTAATCAAAGCGATAAAAACGGTATCATGTAAATCAATGAATGGATCATATTCCCTTTTTCTAATGCGATTAATGAAGCCCCGTATTCTCTATAGATACCTACATTCTTTTGAAATTCTCTACGTCGAACTACCATAAACCTACCTACTCAATTATCAAAATGACTATATATTAATACTTATATCTGGAGTAAAAGTTACTCAATAAATTGGCTTGTCATTACCGAAACTCGAGATTATAAGGAGTCGTTTCTTATAGATATCAAACGGAAGGCTCTGTGCAATGCTCTTAAGGTAATGTGTTTATAATTATACGTTTATGTGTGTCTTGGTTCGTGACAGTAACGGGTAAATCGAGGTAATGGTCTGACCGTGCTTTTACGAGGATCAAATGTGTTGGTAATGCTGTTTTGTGTTTAATATGAATTGTTAATATTGGAAGCTTGCTTTGCGGTTTATGATGCGGTTTTGAATTGTTTTCTTATTGTGCTTTAAGTTAAATCAGATGGCTACTTAGCTAAAGCTGAAAATATAAGAAGTCGATGGCTATTTAATAGAAAAATAAAATTAATTGCTTAATGTTTTCTTACAATTGGAATGACGATGTTTGTAAACCTTTTTTTAGTAATAACGAATATAATAATGTTTATAAAGTAGTTCAAACATACACATAAGATACATAGGCATCCAATATATACAATTTTTAATATCAATTTGTTGCTATGACAACTAGTCAATTTTTTTAGAACATGCATGCTTTGAGCCCACACGACCATAAGTAGCAAAAAGTAAATCACACACTTCATTTTAAGTCGCACAGTTCCCATCAGAGCCGTTATTTCAAACATAGTGGCTAGCGAATCGGCCATAGGAAAATTACGGTACATTTTTTGTTCTCATGCTATGATGTCATTACATAATTATATCAGCTGCTTCTGCGTTTTGCAGCGTTGGTTTCTATGTATTTATCCGATTACTGGTGTTTCTTTTCAGTACGTGGGTATATTTAGGTTTTGATGGTTGAAATGGTCCGATGGTATGGGGAAAATATACTAAAACTATAAAGGGAACTTCGCAATCGTCAGTGATATTTATGCAATAAAATGAAAAACTATAACTTTTGAAAATCTGTGCCCAAGTATTTAAGGTAAGGCGAAAGACGCAGGTTTGATCCCGCTACGTGATCGAATTTGTTCTATTTAAAAATTTCTCATGTAGTAGGTATGAAAAATATATCTTATCACGATTGATTAAATTACTAAAATAACTGCATAAATCTTTAAAAAATTGTACCTGTATATAAGTAACAACTTTTATCTGCAAGACGTATCTCTAATCATTATTGTATAGTCTTGCTCAAATAGTCTCAAATTCGATTCCCAGTGAAAACACTCTTCAAAGAGCGTCGTATCAAAGATACCATGTTTATCCAATTGTCCAAAATTCACTTACGAACCAGGATCGTAACCAATCTAAACAGATTAAGTGCTAAATCGAATCTAGACTTCGGTTTGATCACTAAAGTCTAGAAATAGTTGCACGTGTATGCTACGCAAATGTTACGATAAACTGTAGTTAACTATGTATAGGTAGACTTTATCTTGGATACTATGTTGGATTGATTTTGGTGGATCACGCTGTGCAATTAGAGTTTATATATATTTAGGTAAATCTTATAGATAAATACATCTTCGTAGGTGAAAATGAAATGACTAGATAGCTCATAGATATGTCATAGATTTATATAATGTGGATTGTGGGTGGATAACATAATGCCTATGTACTATGTAATAATGTAATAGGATGCCTAAGTACCTATATGCATAGGTACTTAGGCAAGTCTTCTCAAAAATGTATTAATCTGCTTTTTTCTGATCTCTTAACTCAAACCTTTAAAGACGCATATTTTGATGTGTTGCTATGTTACAATGTTTGTTTAAGCGCAATACACACTGAGCCCGCCGGGCCGCCGACAAAGCCCGGCGACACAACCCGGCGGCCTGTATGAAAAGAATCATGTCGGCAACATGCGTCCGCGCGTGTTGCCCGCCGACATGTTGGCGGCTTGGGTACGCCTGCGCTCAGTTGCCCGACGACGCTCGACCTGTAGTTGACTGTCAAATAAATTTCTCATCTCAAGCCGCCGACATGCCACCGACCAAATTTTCCGGCTTGTAATAAGTGAAGCCGCCAACTAGACCGCCGACAAAAAGTTGCCGACATATGTCGGCGGCCCGGCGGGCTCAATGTGTATTGCGCTACAATGTACATTATTTTACATTACATTAACTACTTAACCGCATTTGAAAATCCTTTTACTAGTAGAAAGCAACATTATTTTTCAGTGACATATTATGCTATATTATTATTTTTTATTTTGTTCAAATCCAAACGCAGAGTAAGACATTCAGCTTCTTCTTCACTTGAAAAGATACATCTTATTACTTTAATATTTAATCGACTTACCCATATGTACATTGTATTTTTATGTTTATTACCAATAAAGCATTGAACTCAGGACCGTGGGTCAAAATGAGGTCCAGTTATAACTATGTCACTTCACTGTCACAGAATATGTGGATATGAGTCATGATACATTCTCGAAATAAAATTAATACGTATTGAATGCAAATTTATGAAAAATACGTATATATAAATATATGCGGTTATTTAGGCCACTGGGTCACTACGTAATTATGAATTGAACTATTTACTTTGTGGCTTTTGTTTTAAACTACAGTGTAGTTCCTTTATATTTTATAAATAAATATATAAATTAATCTTCTTATATATAAAAATGAATCGCAAAATGTGTTGGTAAGCGCATAACTCGAGAACGGCTGAACCGATTTCGATAATTCTTTTTTTATTATATTCCTTGAAGTACGAGGATGGTTTTTATGTAGAGAAAACGTAAATATGTACCACGGGCGAAGCCGGGGCGGACCGCTAGTAAATAATAAATATTTCAGGACAATTTTCACACACGGCACGATCTGATCCCATACTAAGCTTTCGCTTGTGTTATGGAAACCAGATGGCTGATAAACATACATATATAATTTTAAATAAATAGATAGAAATATTTGCCCGGGGTGGGAATCGAACCCACGACCTGGATGCATATTTTGGTTAGCTTACTTCCTATTTCATATTATTAAAAGGAAAGTGAGTGTGGATGTTTGTATGTTTCATAAACAAACAGCTGATCGAACGCGTATGTAGTAATTGTAAATTTAGCACAGACACAGATTATAGCTTAGCTTTACATAACGCGAGTAAAGCCGTAAGTTTCTGTTAGTAATATTATGAAAAACGTATAGAAAAACTTATAATTACTTGCCGTTCTGCAACTGGATGCTTCATTTATTTCACTTGAATTAAAAATTGTTGTCTGTCTGTATGTTAAATTCAACGGCGCGATTGCTCAACAAATTTTGATGGAACTTCATAAAACGCAAATAGCAAAGAGTGAATGACACACGTAAAAATTTTATTCGTTTGTTTTGTATAGTGAATAGTAAATAGTAATGTATTACGTATGTCATAAATTATTGGCGTCTTACCGTCTGTCCGTGTAACGCCAAGTATATCTATTGTAAACAGAGTCGTTAACATTATTTCTATTAATACATATTGTTATTTAAATATATTTTTACGTTGTACATGTGTTGGTACGGTCAGCAATGAAAGTCGATATTTTTTATGTAAATTAATGGCGTCATTAACTAAATTGTAAACAGAGTCGTTAACATTATTTCTATTAATATAAAGTGTTGTTAATTAAATGTATTTTACGTTGCATTCTGTACATATTCTGCAGGTACGGTCAGCAATTTAACGTATAACGATTAATATTTTAAAATTAATACCATCATACTTTAAAGAGAATTCTCGATAAAGAGTTACTTTTTGGCAATTAATAACTGATAATTTTAATGTTGTTTGCTGACCGTTTTAACTACGCGTCTGAAAATACGACAAAGTTAAATGTGAGTTTGATTCTGATTTAAAAGTTATGAAAATACATTTGATAAGGAATAAGAATTAATATATTTTTAATACTTAATTTAATAGATATTATGAAATGAATATTCTTCATATAAATATAGTTAGTTACGTAATAGTTGAGACATTAGTACACTTGTAAAATTCGTTTATCTTTAGAATACCATTACTTATACCAATATCGTAATATTACAAATACTATTCTACTACATATTATATTCATACTAACTTCTAACGAACCTTTCTAAAGGCTCTCACGCAAAAACAGCTGAACCGATGTTGATAATCCTTTTTAATTCCTCAACCATTCATTTCAAACAAAAAACCGAGCAATGCCGCAGTATAAAGCTAGTTACATAAACATTACTATCTGTTACATCACTACACGCGCGATATTAATGCACGTGTGTCGTTAAGGCCTAGGTTATATACATGAGCTAGGCGAGCGATTTAGTACTAAAATATATAATTGACTAGCTGCGCTCTTGTTACCTAGTTAGCTAGCGCGTGGCTCCGCTTCTGTTGGTCTGCGTGATGATATATAGCCTAGAGCCTTTCTCGATGAATGGTCTTATCCAACACCGAAAGTATTTCTCCAAATCGGACCATTAGTTCTTGAGATTAGCGTGTTCAAACAAACAAACTCTTCAGCTTTATAATATTAGTACCTATAGTATAGATAGATTAAAAAAATAAAATTTGTACTTGAATATTGGAAGTATTCTTTTAGATGATTTAATTTGTTTGTGGTTGTGGTATAAGAATAAGGTTAATTTTGTCAAAATTTATTAATATATGTTTTAGGCACAGAATAATTAAAATAAAAAAGTATTAAACATGAAATTCGTGACGTATGAAACCATACTCCGAAACTGCTTGATCGATTTTTATGAAACTTTTGCAATCTTATAAGTCTAAGAATAATTAATTTTTCATACCGCTAGCTTCTTCTGTATCAGCAGACCATTTGCCGGGTCAGCTAGTTGTAACTATTATTAATATAATATTAAATTATTTCATATCGTTTGTAGATAGTGCATGTTCACTATGATATCATTGTGTATTATATAGTTATGTCAATATAATGGTCTCACTGATAATTAATATAATATAGGTTTTGTTGAATTTAGTAGGTACCAAGCAATTAGGGACAAATTTGGTAAATTTTATATAAAAAAGGTAGTTACTTAGTGATAAATTATTTTGTCAAATACGAAATATACTTACTGACAATTCAAAAAAAAATGCACAAAATCATATTTGTTTATTTGTATTATAAAAATAGTACAACTCTGTAATACACCAAGAATTGAAGTTTACTTTAAATAAAAAGATCATCGGATTCTGTACACTACTATTTTCGAGATTTACATTCAAACTAACCTATTCTTATCAAATTTATCACACAATTACGTGTTAATATAACAACAAACACAATAAAAAACTCGATTCCCTCAATAAAAATGTCCCAATCAAGGAGAAGCAATTATTTATCTCGACACAACACCGGGCCTTTGCTCCCTCCAAGGACCACTTATGATAAAAGTACTTAACGATAGTGGACCACACGCCCTTTCATATATTATTATACATCCATACTAATACTATAAATGCGAAAGTAACTCTGTCTGTCTGTCTGTTACTCAATCATGCCTAAACTACTGAACCAATTTGTATGAAATTTGGTATAGAGATATTTTGATACCCGAGAAAGGACATAGGCTACCTTTTATTGCGAAATATGTACCACGGGCGAAGCCGGGGCGGACCTCTAGTTAATATTATATATATTTTAATTATATCTATACTAATATTAAGCTGAAGAGTTTGTTTGAACGCGCTAATCTCAGGAACCACGATTCCGATTTAAAAAAATAGTTCAGTGATAGATAGTCCATTTATCGAGAAAGGCTTATAGCCTTATATCATCACGCAAGCCCAATAAGAGCGAAGCAACTTATCAAATTACATCCAAAACGGTTCAGTAGTTTTATCATATCAAAGTACACACACACTGAATTTTCAACATATTACTACTGAGTTGCCAATTTCTACACTACTCTTAACATTATACATAACTTATAGGTTATGTTATGTATACGAAATATTATTTAAATTACAATAAATATAATTAATTATTATTTGGCACCGATTATTTAATTAGAGCGACGTTATCAGAGCAAATATTTAATTTCGTGGTCGATGTAACATTATCAAATAACGTGTCCTATTTTATTAAATGAGGATCTATTTCCAGTTAATATTATTTGGTTATTTTTTCGTGTTATTTTGAATTCGCAATAGATCAAAATAATATTTCTTAAACGGTGATTCGAAGTTTTATCTTATGTAAAATATTAATTCTTATTGTACGTTCTTAATATAATAGACTACAGGCCCATGTTGAAAAAGTTATGGGTCATTTGAACCACCAGGTGACCTATCTAGAACGCTATAAGAGCATAAAATAATAAGATTCAGCACTATGCCGTCACTTGTAAGCTGTCAAATGAACCATAAATTTTTCAACATGGGCCTGTAGTCTATAAAATTAGTTATTATAAATCAATGACGAACTTAATTTTTATATTATCGATACAATACACAAATGAATAAATAATACACTAGTTCAGTTTTATTTTTTATCGGTTTAAGATGAAATACTTTCAAAAACAACGGATATGTTCTGATGGGATATATCCCACATAGTAATATATTGCTATCCCATATACGTGGGATAATGGGATAGCTTTTAATTCAATGTCACTCATGTATTGTCAATTAAATACGCCACTGCCACGAGTTATACGTAAATATTTTTGGTACTACACGTGTACGTTCATATCGCAATGCTACGATACATTGCGCGTTATGTACTATTGCAGGATTTATATCCAAAACAAAAACAGCAATGTACGATCGATTGCAATGTACTACGCTTTTTAATAATACGTAAATATTTTTGATACTCACACGTGTATGCGTGCACAGAAATGTTAACATCCATTGCGCGCTACGTACTATCAAAATATGTACATTCAAAACAAACGCAGCAATGTATATCGATTGCAATGAACTACGCTTTTAGATTGCACGTGGCTCTAGTTATCAGTGTTTACGAATTGCGCAACAGTAATTTTACGTCTTACACGCTCGTTACATAGTAAATAGTTGAATATAAACAATAGGTAGGTATAGATATTGGATGCGTAAATAAGTTGCATATAGCCAAATGCCAATATTATATTATTATAGTGGTTTCTATGAAACTAAATTAGGCACGCTTTCCACTGCACGTATCGCGATGGAATACATTGGACTAATCTGTATTGTGATAGGAAACAATCGTATTATAATTGTTTATTATATTTATATGTAGCATAGCTTTGAAACACTCTTTAACACACACAACACAACTTTACAGGGTGTCCCAAGAAGTATGGATGAACTGAAGCCAGGAGGTAGAGGACCTAGAGGGCTATCCGAATCGCCCCCATGTATGTTGTGCGATTTTTCGTAGTTTCGGAGTTATGACTATTTTTTTCAATTTTTCACTTATCACCGAATACAGAGATTTTTACTCATGGTGACGTGCCAATGCCACAATTTGGATGAAATAACCCGGAAATTCATAGTAGCTTTCAGCATTCCTGGCATTTTTTTCCATTCAATGTTCATCTTTACTTCTTGGGACACCCTGTATATTTACGAGAAGAATAAGCCATTGGACGTCCATTGCTGGACATAGGCCTCCCTCAAAGACTTCCAGAAGGGCTGATCCGGCCTGCATCCTGCGGCTTCCCGTTAGCTAGGAAATGTATTAATTACTAATAAATGAATATTTAGATATTAATCATTATTATAATCAATCTTACCCTTCACCAATCTATTGAAAGAATAAAAAATATACATATTATTATTAAAGGGTAAAAAACCGATTTAAATACCAATACAAAAGTAAAAAAAAAACAATTTACTGATGACATTCAACCGTACGTACGGATCATCGAAGGAAGTTAAAAATAAACACTTAAAATAACATTTAGTTTGTAACGGAACCGGTTTTTTGCAAGTCCATCTTAAAATATCGTTAAATATACGGTAATGCAGTACCGATTTATTTACACTTTAAATAAAACCGGCCAAGTGCGAGTCGGGCTCGCGCACAAAGGGTTCCGTAGCAGCAAATATAATAAATTACAGTTAAATCAACCTATCTCAAAAACTATAAGAGATACTTTGATCAAACCAAAAATCGTTGAAAGAGTTAATTAGCATGCATCACCTCTATTTTTTTTAGAATTTTATACCCCGTAGTTATAAAAATAGAGGGGGGGGGACATACTTTTTACGACTTTGAGAGCTGATATCTCAAAAACCGTTCACTTTAAGAAAAATGTTTTTTAGAAAACTTTATATCATTTTAAAAGACCTTTCCATTGATACCCCACACGGGTATGTACATCGAAAAAAAAAATTTCATCCCTCAGTTACATGTATGGGGGGCCCCACCCCCAATTCTTTTTTTTACTATTTAGTGTCATATTTTTGTAGCGGTTCATACAACACATATTCCCATCAAATTTCATCACTGTAGTACTTATAGTTTCCGAGTAAATCGGCTGTGACAGACGGACAGACGGACAGACGGACAGACGGACATGACGAAACTATAAGGGTTCCGTTTTTGCCATTTTGGCTACGGAACCCTAAAAAGGTCAGATGAGTAAGTAATGATTCGCAAATATATATTTTTTTCCATTTCCTTATCAGTTAATGCGTATTTATTTCTTAAGCTTGCCCATTTTGGGGTTCCATTTAAGTTTATTTGGATTAAGATAATTTATTTTAAGAGCGTTCATAAAGAAAAATCAACCAATTTTTCTTTATTTGTACTTACATAATATTATTATACAGTTTATATTTGCTCTGGAAACTATCAAAACGTTTAAATAATAATAAACCGACGTTTTAACATTTCTTCTCTACGCATTAGATAAGAGAATACATAATAATGCCTAATAGTTCTAAGTTCTCCAAATACATAGTGTTTTTAAAAACTTGTAGTCGAATGAAAAAATATCTTTTGAGTTGGTCATCAATCGTCTTCAACTAGTTCATACAACATCATAGTATTCTCTTACTGTCTGATCTTTAATGAAATAGAAAAGATTGTAGAAAAAGATTAAACCTTGTAAAGATAAAAACTACCAACATTCATGTGGTCAATACTCAATACCTATAGTTAGTCGTATAGTTATAGTTAGTCTTCCAATTAATGTCAAATCACTCCTTATAAGATCTCAAAAGCATCATAGATAAAATCGAGAGGATCCGTAGACAAGGACTTGTATCTACTTTTGCTGAAGCATAATATCAGATGTCGTTTTCGGGTGGTTCTTGTAATGTTGGATTTGAAGCTTGCTGCAATTTCTATGTGGTAGGTAATTTTAGGCGTTGTAGCAGGACAATCTTATCAAACAATATTTTTAGGTATTTATTTAATTCCATAGGATAAATGTATTTACTGTCACAAAACGAATCAAATTTTAGTCCCATACTTCAAAATTTCTCTAAGAAAGTAATTTCGTGTTATTTCCAAAAAATAGTGTATGTAACGATCAAAAATTTAAGTGACTCAATTAACATTCTTCGACCTTACAAGCGTTGTAAGAATTCTTAGTCTCCATTAAAAATTCCAGCGGTATTTTCTAAAAACAAACGCAAAATGAACGTCACTTAACGTCGACGTAAACAGAAAAAAACCCTGCTATAGCATCATATTTTCCATTGCAAAGCGACCTATAGTTTTTCATACACGAGATATAAAATATCTTGATCGTTAAAATAGCTTACACATTGTTCAATTAAATAGTGAATTTGTCATCGCAATTGTTCATTCCCGTCCGTCGTGTTTGCGAACTTGCTTATAGTTTCGAAACCCGTTTTCTCCTGCTATTTACCAGCCTGATAAACTAAGACCATATTTATTTATAGGATTATGATAAATGTAACGTTTTATTTCTCTTGACAATCATTAAATATTAGATATGTATCTTGGAAGATTTATTTTCTGTTAGCTCGTATCTTATTTCGTTACTGTCTTTACCAATATTTCTTTAACTCGTTTACATTATTTATCTTTTCTAACAATGGCCAATTCTGTATGTATCTGCTGCCAAGGATGCTCTGATTAATCGCAATTGTCGATTTGTTAGAAAATACAACGTATTCAAGTATTAACATCAGTTAGAAATCTGGCGTGCGCTTATTGACGTAGCTGCCAGAACGCTGAAAGTTTTTTGCATTTTATTTCTGTTCCAAGTGGAGCTCGGTTTTGCAAGACGATAGTTCTGTTTAAAAAGATGTTCGGGGATTAATTTTAAATCTAGATCAACATTTCTCTTTTACAAGCCGGCGAAATAATTCTCGCTAGTCAGTTACACCACGAAGGGGTATTTACACTGAGATAAGCGCGCAAGGCAGTAAGACTGCACAAATGTTTGTCCAAACAATATTTTCTCAAAGCCCCCACTTAATGTCGACATCAAATTAAACAAGTTTCAAACTAAAGCCGCTTTAAGAATTATCGTGATAAAATGTCGGTGAAATGATAAGGGACAATTTAATAGCTGCGCTGTTTTCAACAATGAACTTAAACATTATGTTGCTGTTTAAAATGGGATATTTAAATTACAGTAATTATGGGGGAAAGTTCGAGTTATTTACTTAAGCTAACTGGTTAATGACATGTGAAGTAATGAGTGATGTTAATTAAGTTTATCAAGTTTCAGTAAATTTCAAGAAGGTTTTTTTTAATTTACCAGATATATCATCATTCAAAGCAAAAGCAAATGAATAATAATGATACTAGTAAATAAAAAAAACTTATTCTATTAAATTGCATTTCATAAAAACGAGATTTAAAGCTTTAAGTGTAAAATTGGTCGGAAGTGGTAATTCAAGTACAAAAACGTCAGGTAAAGGGACGGTATGGTCAAATAATGCTTCGCTCAAAGGGGACTAAATTGTAGGTTGCAAATCATACCACCTGACTCCACTTGTCCACATTTTTTGCAACTGAATAATGAAGGAAACATCTGTTTTAAGAAATTCGAAACAGAAACAGTTGTAATGCTATTTGATCATCTGCGCAAACAAATTGCTGTTTGAACGAACTTTACACAAAATCTGTTTTTCCCTCTATGACTAATTAATACTGAACAATGTGAAGTAAATCTTCATCGTTTCGAAGAAACTCAATAATAATTACTTCTAGATACAAAATAATTGCTCCGCTAATTTTTCCCGGTTTTATAGCCGTAGACAGATACCGTGAACAAAAAGTAGATAAAAGAACTATCCCCCATTCGAGAGAAATATCAACGATGTTCGTTCTGCCATAACAGATTTAAAGGCCAGATTGCTTTGAAACAACGATGAGGGCCATGTAAAGTGAGGAAGCAAATAAAAAAAAGAAGCATCGAAAATGGTTTTTAAACGAAAACATAGTGAAGATAAGGCTGCGTTTTATTGTACCACAATATGGGGGCCCATGACAACACGAAAAAAACTCGGCCGACACAGGCTGCTCGAGTGTCGCGTTACAACAAAAACTGGCTCTTCGAATTCGAGAAATGAATATGTGACTATACGATTATATTTTCGAAGCCAAAAGCGTGAAAAAACTGAGGACGTTTGTGGTTACCAGGGTTCTATTCCACTGACGATGCGCTCATTCCTTAATAGTTAATATCATTTCACGGTGTCTGTTTACATAATTACAATCGGCTAGACAATATTTACTATAGTTAACACATGCTCCGAGTTGCATAAATCACTTATCAAAACACAAAGATAAAATTTAACGCCAAGATTGTTAACCATTTATTCCTAAACGTTTCCTTTGCAAACGATAAAATATACATCACGATTATCAGAGTCAGGCTCCGTGGCACATGAGGCGATATGTATCTAATAGAATAATACATCAAAACGTCCTTTTCTATCTGATATAAGTCTACCTGTCTTCATCAATAATATTTTTTATGGAGTTTAGTATTGTCTAACGCGTCTCTTTTGATTGATACGAGGAATACGGAGGACTTTGAGGATCAGCTTTGACGTATTCTGACTTTACCAGACTGAGTTTCGGATACAATTTCTTATTTGTTTTTTTGTTTGAAAATATTGTCGTACTAGAAAATAATGTAGCTCAAATCAAATATCGTGAAAGCTACGACTAAATTGTATTGTATTGACAGCGATTTCCTTTGAAGTAGTTATTATTTGCGACAACAGGTCAAGTCTAGAACATGTTATTTTTCGCAAAAAACGAAATAAAAACAAATAAATAAACCGTTAGCAACACAAAAAGCTATAAAACTACATTTATCAAACAATCTTAACGCGGATAGCAATTAAACACCGGACATCGAAACATATTAACTGTATCCAGCTACCTAAAGCGAAATGCTCATCCGGCCAATCTTGATAAAATTGTATAAGAAGATTAAAAGATTTGTTGTATAAACCTCTTCAAAGGAGAATTTCGGGCTCCATTTTATTTTGTCCGTTTGTACGTGCTCGAGCATAACTTAGCCAACGTTTAAGGACATTTATTTAGAATCGTCTGTATTTTTATATTGCGTAAATAGATATGGAGATTTTATCGGCGCTGCTTCGGGATTTGCTCAATACGTTGAATAAATAAGGAGACTTGCATTTCATTTGGTGTTTCAATGTTTTTATTTCACTGGTCTATATATATTCTATACGTATAAAAGACACTGATGTTTTGTGATAATCATGTAATTAATTCACTCAACAATTCAATAACCAAGTACTTACTAATACTCTCAAAACATGAACTTCAATATTGTCAACTATTTTAGAAGTTTTCTTAAGTAAATTAGTCAACTTTGTATCCAAATTGCCTGAGGTGTCTTCAAATAGGTGAATATACAATCCACCACCAATTTCTGTTACAATCACATTGCCTTGTTCCACGGTTTTGGCTGCATGATCTCAGGTCACGATTCTGACTTAGGTCACCTCGTGATCTTTTCTAGTTCAATCGTTATTCGTTTATCTGTTCTTCATACAACTGTAGGTTTGTTTGTTTGTAGCAATTAAGCATTGAAGTCAATTAAATTGGTAGTTCTATACGTTCTATTGTTATTTTCAATTCAATTGGGTGCTTTATTAGATTAAATTGAATAACTCAGGTTAAGTTTAATCTATCTCTGGGGGTTAAATGATCTTAAACGTATTCCTTTAAAAGTCTGCCTTTAAAGTCTTCTATATATACAACTTGTATTGTTTCAATTCAATTTATTTCGCCGTCAGAATGAGATTTCAGCATGTCTGTCTGTCAGTATTATAGATGGATGCAAAACTGATGCACATTCTAATACGATACATCTGTAAAATCTTTTATTTCTCGAGAATAAACTTAATTTACGGTCGCAGACAGACGACAGTTTTTACAATAAACCAGACTGATTTAAGTCAGTAATTAAGAGACGAGACTTGAGGGTTTTAATGTGTCCGATACGATTTGTCGTTAAATGTGAAGGAAGTGACAGTACATACACACAGTATAGACTGTTTGGAAGAGAAAGTAGAAGGAATGCATCTTATATATTCTTTTATCCAGAGGATACTTCAATCAATACCGAATGACATGCATACAACGGTAACCACTAACTAATTATACTCGAAAAAGTATTTAACTTCCTGTGACATTACAATTATTAAAATTTCTAATATTATTAAATTCAATATCAAATTTCTATTTGAAAAAAAAAAAAAAAATAAAATTTAATTTAAAATTTCTATTTATATTTCTATTTATTTATATTTCTATTTCTATTGTTTTATTTTTATGACACAGATTATTATATAATATGAATATTTCAATATACTACATTTTTATGACACAGATTATTATATAATATGAATATTTCAATATACTACTTCTGTAGTATATTGAAATATTCATATTATATAATAATCTGTGTCATAAAAATAAAACAATAAAATATCGTCCGACATTATTATCGTGTCGGGGGCTGTAAAACCATTCAAACAACAGCTACGATTCTTTAATAAATTACGGATCCTTGATTGAGCGAATGAGATTAACGTATTGAAAAACTATACGCATTATTTATGCGATCGACGAGCTTTTTAATTGTCGATACGATTTTTTATCGTGTTAATCAATTGCTGAATCTGTAAGTGTAAGTGGGTATTGTTTTCAGATCGTTTGTTGTAAATTTTAATTCAGTATCATTTACATTAAAAACTTAAAGCTAAATGTTTATACTTACTTGAGTATGTTATAAAAATGCTGTAGATATATTTTAATTTTTAACTAATGATTAATTTGTATTTTTCAGGTAATTATCGTTTTAAACACCCAGTTCAACGATGGTAAGCCAAAAAACACTAATATAAAAGTCAACTTATAGCATACGATAAATAATTATCTAATCTTAACCCACGCCATATCAAAACCAACCACTCAAATTCCTATTAAAAAGTCAATTTCTATGCTTAAACTATCATTATTAAATATAAACTTTCTTCTCTATGTATCGTCAGTTCTCTTTTTAACCATCTTCAATCAAACAGCTTCCTAATAACGTCCGATGTCTATGTATGTACTCTCGTCAAAGTATAACTAATAAAAAAAACAATTTTAATCCTTTTTCTCTATGACTCGTCAGTTGTAGGTACCTCATATTAAACATAACTAGGTACTTCCTAGTACTACCTACTATTAAAAATACGAAAGTAACTCTGTCTGTCTGTCTGTTACGCTTTCCCGCTTAGACCTCTCAACCGATTTTGATGAAATTTGGCACAGACAATCTTTAGACCCTGAGAAAGAACATACCTACTTTTATCAAAACACCACGCAAACGAAGCCGCGGGCGGAAGCTAGTTATAAATAATCTCAATATAACCCAAGTTGTTAATCTAGGCATTTCAGATATTAACACGTTTAAGTAGTAACATCCTCATTAATGTTTGTTTGTGCTTCATCTACCTTAATTTTAATTGCATCGTTTGTCTCTATTAGGAGGTATAACACTAGATTGTGAGATAATTCTGAGAATTACTATTTGAGTAACTTCCTTGTAGCGTTAATTCGACCCTGAGTTGGTTTTAGCACTTTTAGAATTTAGGACTGTTTTGATATAATTGATTGTAACTATTTATTAGACTAATATTGGTTGAGTTGGTTAATATCCTACTAATATTATAAATGCGAAAGTTAGTGTGGATGTGTGTTTGTTACTCTTTCACGCAAATACTGAACAGATTACAATGAAATTTAGCACACATATAGAGGGTACCATGGATGAACACTTAGGATAGGTTTTATCCCGGAAATCCCACGGGAACGGGAACTATGCGAGTTTTCTTTGAAAACGTGGGCGAAGCCGCGGGCGGAAATCTAGTTGATAATAATAAGAAGCTTTCTGGGGTTTAATGAATGGGTTTTACATTACTTTTATTGACAGCACTTTTCGATTGATAAGGCAGTAAGTAAGCTTATTTTAGGCATTGACTTTTTCAATATAATATGATTTGTTATCGCTTTATCTGGTTAAAACAAATTCATTTATTTTATTTATTTATTTATTCTTTATACCTTGGTCAACAGCACAGAACAGTAAAAACTGTGGTCCACAGCTATGATACCTAACTGAACAAAATAACACAGTCAATAAATATCCATTCTGTTGAAAGTAGTAACTTGAAGATTTCTATGTATAAAATATACATTACTAAAGAATCAATATTCAAACATGGCTAAAAGCACAAACGTATACTTAATGTTGTCAGTATAATCCGGAGGTAACAAATTACGATTCAACACAGCAACAAAATAATATTAGAAAATAATAACAGCGTAAACAACGGAGCGTGTCTCAAATACAAATAAAGACTTGTCATACGCAGCCGAGGCAATTCGGGACTACATTTTACCATAGTATAAAGAGAGAAGGCCGACTCCTCCGTTTAAGTGCGCACGGTACCTAAACTCGCGAGACGCACTTGTCACATTGATATCTATACTAATATTATAAAGCTGAAGAATTTGTTTGTTTGAACGCGCTAATCTCAGGAACTACTGGTCCGGTTTGAAAAATTATTTCGGTGTTGGATAGCCCATTTGGCGAGGAAGGCTATAGGCTATAATATATCATCACGCTAAGACCATCACGAGAACGGTCCATGAGAAGGAACCGAGCGGCGTTGTGTGCGTGCGTAAAGCTTGCGTACGTTCAAACGGCGCAATGTAGCTTTGTTTGAAGATAACTTACTGTTCTCTTTATACTATGATTTTACTTTACTTGATACAATATGATCCAAGGATAGTATTTTAGACGATTAAGAATTACTTACGGTTGACCTGCTTTCAAAATACTTTGACGGACATTTGCCTTGTAAATTTTGTCGTTTTGTGCTGATATTTTAGATTTTGTTTGTAAATTATTTAATCTAATACATTAAATGGATAGCTTTCAAAAGTTACGATTTGTTAACATTTAATGAAACTTATTATTCTGTTTATGATTAACAAAGATTTCAAAAGCTCAAATCTACTATTCCGTTAAATACAGCGCACAAAAACGTTTATAATTGTAGAAGTCAAAGGAAAAATTAAATACCTCAACCTCATAGCTAATTCGTCTAGTAATTTAAGTGAAATTGTGAATTTTGTTCCAGTAAAGCGTCAAGGCAAAAGCCCAATAAGATTGAAAAGGTTTTACGAGCCTCAAAGGGTTGGGGATTTATTTAAATATAAAATCGTTAATCCTCAGGTTCTTATTCGTGGTTCACGCAGACGTGCTGCGGGAGGCAATATTTCATTTGTTACGTTTAATTTTATTTGTGGACTTGAAATGTATACAGAAAAATTATATTTTTCAACGTTATAAAAGAATGCTATTTGTATGAACGTACATATTTTCAAATGACATTGTTTTATACGTAAACATCGATATAACGTAAAATGGTAATATCCCTCCCATACATTATGAGTAATGAGCATAACATTCACTTACAAATTGAATTTGGAAACAAAATTGATACTGAACTTGATATTAAGGAAACGGAAGTGGCTTTTTCAATTGATACTGCGATAATGACATTAGGGGAATGAAACGAACCTTTTTGTTTGCGACAAAAACACTGTCATATCCATTGAACTTCCATCACTTGACAAATTGTAACAAACGGAAAGCCGCTAACTTCTTCAAAAGACTCCATTACTGCGCTAATATCAAAGCTTCATTAAATTGAATGAGATTTTGATGAATATTGCTATTAATGTTTAGCCTATTTGTTTACATTACTACTGGATAAAGCTGCTATACAATTACGTATAAATGAAAGGGTAAAAAACACAGTTTTATAATAGTGTGAATTTTATAACAACTAATGTGAAGATATATGAATGCCCAAGGGATAACTGTCAAAAAATGTAATACTATCAATGCCTTTTATCGCCATACATTCGTTGACACGTCTAATGAATTGCCACAAAAATTGCTGCGTCATTGTAATGAATAAAGCTACCTATTCGAACAGAACAAACCAACAAATAATACAAGATATCGCTGTATTTAATTCAATGCCATAGCATAGAAAAATGATAATACAACGAATCCTTTGAAGCCCCTTTTTTTCTCTAAATTATTATGTAGTATAATGAAGCAGCGGGAAGTGAGTTAGCATTTAGTATTCGCAGTGCCAGAGCTGTGCCTGTCGAGGCAGTTAAAATTTCACTTGGCTAAGCAAAATTTTCTGTCCGCTGCAAAAATCATCCCCTTTTTAGGGCGAGGGAGTAGCGAACGAATTCTTGCATAAAATTTACATCGAGCGGTCCATACAAATTACCATTTCACTTCTTACTCTGATTAAATGTTGTAGAAAAAATATTGCGCTCTAAATGGAAGAGAAAATTCTCGGTTTTCGACTCATTAAAATTGATGTTTTGTTTTTTTTTTCTGCCGTCGCCCGCCTGTCCGAGACCGACTTCCTCCGTCCGGTGCTTGATCGTTGTGATGTCCCATTTCATGTTTACGTAATTGTTTTACGAAAAGATTAATGTAGCGTTCAATCCTCACGATTTACCCTACTTATATAAAGATCTAAGAACGGTGAAACAAGAAAATTCTGTGAAGCAAGAAGTGCAAAAGTTGGCATTGTACATTAGGGATTTCTCCAAAAAGGTGTGCATTAACAGTATTTTTTTCGTAAAAGGGTGAGAAACATTGAGAGGGAAGCGAAGATATTTGGCAGGCACCTACAAGCTAATGATCCTCTTGATTGCGGTAAAGTGTCGCTATAAAACGTCTAGATGTTGCCAACTTGGAAAAAACAGTTGTCTTTGGGAAGTGACTATTTTTCTGGCAGCGAACAGATATTATGAGATAATTGCCCCTTGTGGTCGGAAGGATTCCGCTTTCGTTCGTTAAATCGTTAATTGTTATTGTCTCGTTCGAATCGTTTGGCAGTTCCGTTAATTAAATGCGAGTACCCAGGAAGTGTACATGAAATACGACGTCGTGGCTGGTACAAATTTACGAGTTTTATAAAACGGAACGGCATCGAAGTCGGCATTGTCTTGAGTCAGTCATCTGCAGTTGTCAGATAAGTTATTCGAGTATAGCCCATCGAAATAGCTCACGACGGGATTCCGGAATCAATTTTGAATTTGTAATTTAATTTAGCAGCGCCCGTGGCTTTGAAAATGTTTAATTTACTCGTCCGAAACACCAGGGACAGCCTATTGTATTGTTCTTCAACTTTTCAAACAATTCTATATCTTTTAGACCTTTTCATTCGTAGAAATTCGAGTATCTATTTGCTATCGTTTTAGGCCTTGTTTAAGATGGAATGTTTGACTTTCTTTACAAAGTAAGGTAACTTTAATTCCAGCTTTTAGGTCGAATCAAAAACTTATACTTTTATAGAAATAAATTTTCTTCTGTCTTCAATGAAACAGTTATTACATTGATATTTCGAAAGCATTCCTTTAAATATATTTCTAACAAATGGTTTGAAAATTCAATGATACAATTTCTCTTGTTAAATTGTATTCTCTATGAAATATAAAATACATGTGGAATTTACTCGACATAAATAGTAGTACATTTATTTGTGTTGACTCAAGCGAAAAAATAAATAAAGGACGTTTTGTTACAATTAAAAGTGGGCCTCAAAGCGAAGTTGGCGTATTATTTTTGAGCACTTTATTAAAAGTTAGCAACTGCTACCACTCGAAAGTTATATTTTAACGGAAAACGATTCAATATTCCAAGATTCATTAATCAAAGTAATTGACAGGAGGGGACTTGCGATTCTTGGGAAGGTTTTTATTTTATATTGTGCAAATATTTAAACATAATTTGATAATGGGGAAAGTAACTTGCTAAATGAGCTTTGCTAAACTGGGGTATATTTTGATCGGGGGAAGTGCCCTGGGGAATATTCTTATTGATTGGACAGTTTATTGAACAAGCGTTTGATGTGGATGTTGTAATTATTGTTGACAGAAATTAAAATGTAATTGATATAGAATTTATTAATGATGTTTATACAGAAATTGATAATGATATTTAAACAGACATTGATAATATTTATACAGAAGATGAAGATTATTATAACGTTTCAGTAGAAAGCTTGTTAAATACGTATATAAAACATTAATCGAAATGTAAAAATCGGAAGGAGCTTTAAGAGGCTATAAAGTAGATCTTATTTAAAAATTCGCCGTAAAATCCCTTCACCGACTAAAGATATAATCCAGAGAGATCTATAAAAATGCAGATGAAAACCTTTTCCTAAAAATTGGAGAATGGTTGAAACTTTTTAATAGACATTAAAGCTTGAAACACTAAAATAAGACTTCGGTTTTATTTTTAAGTCATTGTAATACTTAATATTTTCTATAGTATACTCAGTATTAGTTAAACAAGTAGGAAAAGTAGTAGTATTAGTAACTTATTTCATATATACAAAGTGTTGTTCTCATGTTTGTTTATCACAGCAAAACTACTAAACGAAAACACAAACTACAGTGTGATCCGAGGCCATAAAGCACATAAGATTCACAGAAAAAGCACATTTATGGGAACATAAATTCTAACCATTTGCTAAAATACAAATGGTGTCTTCACATTTAACCTAACGCAAATTAAATACCATTAAATCGTTCATTAATTAATCACGAATCCATCATACCTAAATCAGATACAAATTTAAGAGGAGTTCCTTGATAAATTGCTTTCAAGAGCTTTTCGTATCGAATGTTTAACTTTTATGCAGTTATTTGGGAGCAATTTTTATTAAGTTTCAAGGAAATGGGGGTTTGTTCAGTAAGAGGGTGAGGTTTTATCGTTTATTTGAGTTAGATTTTGATGTAGTTTTTGAATGTGATCTTTGAATTGATCTGGAGTTGTTGTAATTATTTTTAGATGACTTAATAGAGACGAATATACAATTTTAATGAGCCGAAGCCGAAGATAAAAAGTATTTTAATTATTACTTATTAGGTAGCTAAGATATATTTTTTACAAGGATATGCAGTCAGGTGATGTAAATATTCTAGAGTCAATAACCCGTTATCAAAATTATCTCGAGAGATTTCGAAGTTTTGTCACTTTTTTAATATTATTTTTAAAATTAATAAATTCTATAGACACAAGTAAATTACAATATTGATCTAGAATATCTAATATTTGCACGTGGGATATCGCAACCACCAAGGTGAACCCATGATGAAATATAGGTAGCCTTCGCGACGCTGCTAGGTGCCGCAATTGATTAAGGACGTGGGTTCGATTCATTAGTTAGTCAATTTTTGGTAATTTTCATCAGATTATTTTGTATCAAAACTACATATTACAAAATAAATAAAACCGGCCAAGTGCGAGTCGGGCTCGCGCACAAAGGGTTCCGTAGCAGCAAATATAATAAATTACAGTTAAATCAACCTATCTCAAAAACTATAAGAGATACTTTGATCAAACCAAAAATCGTTGAAAGAGTTAATTAGCATGCATCACCTCTATTTTTTTTAGAATTTTATACCCCGTAGTTATAAAAATAGAGGGGGGGGGACATACTTTTTACGACTTTGAGAGCTGATATCTCAAAAACCGTTCACTTTAAGAAAAATGTTTTTTAGAAAACTTTATATCATTTTAAAAGACCTTTCCATTGATACCCCACACGGGTATGTACATCGAAAAAAAAAATTTCATCCCTCAGTTACATGTATGGGGGGCCCCACCCCCAATTCTTTTTTTTACTATTTAGTGTCATATTTTTGTAGCGGTTCATACAACACATATTCCCATCAAATTTCATCACTGTAGTACTTATAGTTTCCGAGTAAATCGGCTGTGACAGACGGACAGACGGACAGACGGACAGACGGACATGACGAAACTATAAGGGTTCCGTTTTTGCCATTTTGGCTACGGAACCCTAAAAATGCGCGAAAAATATGAAAAAAAAATCATCCTTTACCTCACTAAAATCATGATAGGTGTCTAATAATATGGGTTATGTGGCAATGCAATTTATAAGCTATCAATACGCAAAATTACCATCCCAATCAATTCAGCATTTGCATAACAGAGTGAAATACAATCTGTCACTTTTATAATATTAATAGATATACCATAAACCTATGACCTCAGAAATGATAAAGGGCCAATAAATCGTATCACACGAATTTGATGTGTATTTCTATGAAAATAAAGTCGAAAATAGATATTACGTGGGTGGGTTTCGAAAACGACTGGCCAAGTTATCTAAACCCAGGAACGGCTTAGTCATGAATGATTAGATTGATTAATAAATCTTGGATTTTGCGACGACAATATATTCCCTCGATGTGGGCAATATTGTATTTGATAATAATAATATTATTATTGTATTGTTCAAAAGCAAAATAACAGTTATTTTATGGGCTATTGAAAATTCTTAGAAATAGGTTCCACCTTTCTATTAAAATGTGCAAATAAAATATATTTAAAAAACAAAATAATAGTTTAATTTACATAATAGCTTCATGTTTTGTTGTTCACGGCTTATCAATATTATAACAGGTCTTAATCTATCTAACCTACAAGATTTCAACAAAATCTGCTTAGTAGTTTAGGAGCTTTCTGTTTCTAAAATAATTATCATGATCGGATCAGTCCTTCCGAACATTACCTACAATCATACAAAATTTCAAAAAATCTTTTTATAATATTAATATAGATAAACTCACATAGAAAGGTATACGATATCATATTCTCCCATTAAGTAATCTAACACGGACGCAACCGCATGAATACACTAGTCTATCTGTAACCTGAGGCGCATTAGGTACTAATGAGCCATGTAGGCTTAAACCGCAGTTAACTAAATGATTATTAGTATTGATACTTATCAGTTTACCTTATTGTAGACTTTTTAGATTGTATACTAAAGTTTATAGATTTAAATTAGTGATGAGATTTAATGTGTTATGTAGTTACTAATTAATAAATCTATACTTAATATTATAAAGCTGAAGAGTTTGTTTGTTTGAACGCGCTAATCTCGGGAACTACTGGTCCGATTTGAAAAATTATTTCGGTGTTACATAGCCCATTTATCGAGGAAGGTCCTCATCTTGCTAATACCAACAGGAGCTGAGCACTGCGGGTAAAACCGCGGAGCACAGCTAGTTATAGATATTTTTAATACGATATTTTTCTATGATGCATATTTTTAAGTAAGAAGGTACTTAATTATATTTTTAGATACATAAAATATATAGTTTATACTAGATATCAATTTTGTTTTACTATCGATATTTATATATTTATTATACGATTTTTTATAAACTATCTTAGAATAGTTCAAATCGATAAATCCATAGGTTCAGCCTCTATCTTTTCGTATCCTAAATCAACGCATTCAAACTATAATGTTCAATAAACAAATTAAAACTCTATTGCCTTGAAATAGAGTACATTTTTGTTAAATTTAACAAATAAAGCCATGGAGATGCAAATCTCATACGTCCTATAAAAATAAATGTAAATGAAAAACCAGTTTTTTTTTATTGATTTGTAAGCGTTGGCGCCACTCTATATCACTTTATAGAAATGACCAATTTAGGACCTGTTTTTTTAATATAATACGTTCTTGGTTTCTACGGGAAGTAATATATGGTCATAGTATTGAGGAAGTTAGTATGTATGTTTGTTTATTTATAGCTAATGTTAGGAATTGATTTTATATGAAGATATATGTATCCTAATTATTCTTTAGCATATGCATTTAGGATAATCTAGAGGCAATATTATTTAGGTTTTTATAAAAATACCTATCCTTTCAATTTTATAAAGATGACCATTTAACCATGTTAAAATTGTAGAAATTCATATATTATTTCTTTAAATAAGTATCATAATTCTTTAAAATAATTAGGAATTAAATCATAAAATTGAATTTCAATCCATATGCATTCGGATAATTTAATTCAAATATAAAAACAAGGTCAAATCTTGATAACGTAACATCGGCTAAGCACGTAATGATACCTCTTGCTAAACTCGAGGTTATTTATTTTATATGAATACTAGTTGATCGACCCGGCTTTGGCTGTATTAATTTTCTTAAATTGACAGTTATATTACCTACCTACCTAAGCTAAAACTAATCAAACAAAAAAAATCTTTAAAATATGTAAGTAAATAAAATTTGCATATATTATGTATTAAAGTAATTAATCTTACATCTTGGAAATAAATATTCACACAGTTTTTGATAGATTTTCGTGAACTAAAACAACTCGATAGAACTCTTCAATTCAGTAGTTTACCATAATATTATAAATATTTTGCATAATTAAGACATTATAAACGGTAGATATGAAGAAAAAAATAATATAAGTTTCAATATTTTTAAAATTACTAGATAATGTTTATCGTTCGGGAAGAAAATATTTTTATAGCGCATACCTTTTTGGTGAGATTGCTTTTTATCTGTTAATGGATGACCATTAATATTTAAATACACCAATTAAGAAAAGATTATAATAAAATGTAGGTTTTATACTATGTTTTAATATATAAATGTAGTTTTTATAATTAATATATATAATATAGTTTAAGGTCGTAACACACATAGGTATATAAACTTTTTGCAGCGTAATACAAAAATATAGTGTAATTAATACATTGTTTTTTAAATATCTTTATGACTTATTTTACGTACTTTTGCAATAGTAGTATTCATAGTATGATATCTACGCATATTTTAACAATAATGTTACAAGGTCTAAAAAATTCGAGGTTACCCACTAAAATTAGTTAATGAATTTTCATCCGGGAAGGGTTTATAAAATGTTAAAAACTAGCTGTAGGCTGCGGCTTCACTTGCGTGATACTCAGCTAAAAATAAGCTATGTGCTAATCCATATAATATAGGTATATCTCGAAAAAAAAAATACAGATCCAATCAGCTGTTTTGCGGCAATATAATTGATATCCCTACATCCATCCTCACAGTTTCACTATTACTTAAATATTATAAAGCTAAAGAATTTGTTTGTTTGTTTGCGCTAATCTCAAGAACTACTGGTCCTATTCGAAAAATTATTTCGGTGTTAGATAGCCTATTTATCGAGAAAGGCTATAATATGTATATCATTACTCTAACACCAACAGGAGCGGAACATTGTGGGTAAAACCGCGGGGCACAACTAGTTTATAATATTTGTTTGATTTTAGCAAGTTACTATTTCTAGGAATCAAACCTTGATCTCATTAGCACTGATTTCACATACCCTAGTCTGTTATCTGGGACGAACCCTAAAAATAAATACTAAAGTATAGATAATACGAAAGAACTGTTAAAACATGAATATAAGGTAAAAGGAAATAGATAAAGTAGATAATATATCTTAAAAGATAAAATAAATTCTAAAATGGGCTCATTAACTTTAAAAATACCGTTTTAATATACCTATTACAATTAGGATTGTTTAAAATAACAATTATTTAAGATCGTGGAGAAACTAATTAAATTGATGCGTATTATTTTTCTCGTTATAATATTTTTGTGGAATGTTTGTAATAGTTATAATGTGGAAATATCTTAAAATTACGCCCGTGAATCTAATATTAATAATATTTATTATTATGAATAACTTAGAAAAGTAATCTTAATGCTTTGATTAAGGACCATTTATAATTGAACTAGCTGTGCTCCGCGGTTTTACCCGCAGTGCTCCGCTCCTGTTGGTCTTAGCGAGCTGGTATAGTATAGCCTATAGCCTTTTTCGATAAATGGGCTATCTAACACCGAAATAATTTTTCAAATCGGACCAGTAGTTCCCGAGATTAGCGCGTTCAAACAAACAAACAAACTCTTCAGGTTTATAATATCTATTAGTATAGATTAATCAGAATGAAAAGTTAAATTATTGTACATCCAAAATTACAAATTACTCCATGTAGCTATACTAAAAACATGAACATAGGCCGTCTTATCACCTTGAGCGATCTCTGTCAGACAAGCCAAGCGTGATAGTTTTCACTGCATTTCCAAATTAACAGCTAATTGTAATAATTAAAGCCCAAAGTAATAGTATCAGTGATCTTAATATAACCACCTGACGTGACGACTAAATTCGCTGCAATTATCACTATTATTATAACACGAACGAATTAAATGAACACCGCTATAGTACTATAATGTAATGGCGACCTGCATTTTTATTTGGCTGGTTAAATTTTCCCCCAAATTTAATGCTGAGGTATACACGCAAGATGGTTATCAACAATGGTTCTACGAAATGAGATTTAAGCCTTGGTTTTTAGATGGAAACGCGTGATAAGCGAAGCGGTTTAATTTTAAATTTGTTGTACTTAATTCTATGAGTTTACAGAAAAATGTTCAAGTACTGAACTGATGAATAAAGATAGTCAAATTATACAATTAAGTATCGCTTCGGAGGACTTGTAAAATTTCTTTTGAAACAATTTGTTGCCTTGGTAATTAATCGCTTAATCATAGGTTCAATTTACGAGGTTATATCATTTTAATGCAATTTATATTACGCTACTTAAATATTTCAAATTTAAGAATATTGAAAATGCAATGAAACTGAGAAACGTCTTTGAGTCAAGAGTACTAGCTCGGTATAAAGTCAAAGTAAAAACGCATTATTATATTAACGAGTACGTTGAAATTTAAAAGCCGACAATATTTATCCCGGATTTATTATACAAAAGACGGACTAAAATTTAATGTATTTTAAACTTTTATTGCGTTTTTAATGTGTCACTTTTTAAGTAACTTATTTTCATTTTTACGATCTCCACGTCTTATAAATGTACATTTTGACAAACTATTTTCGTGTGTAATAAACGTGTCGTGTTGACTTTTAATTGTTTTTATCTCGATTTTGAGCTTTGAGTTGTTTTGACAAATTGTACGGTATCTTAATGTCTGGAAAGACAATTTATAGGAGTTATAAGATTTTTTCAAGTGATTGTGATTTTTTTTTGGGCTGAGTTGTTTTTATTATGTTTATTAAATTTTGTATTCATAGTTAGTGATTCGTTATCTCTAAGTTTGTTTGTATGTAAACTTTCGCATGAAATCAGACAGTAACAAATTATCTATCGTTCAATACAAATAGTTACTAAAGATATATGTACTACTTTACCATTCGTAAATTGAAATATTATGTACATGGAAATTTTATCTTAGCCTTAACATGAAATTGCTTACCTAAATGTAAAACTAAATTAATCCAAATCCGCTACCGCTTATGCAATATAACCTCAACCTCTGCGTGATTTTTATAATGAAGATCTCGGGAATATTGTTGTTTCGTGACAAAGATGTTATTATGTGAATCACCGGAGTAATTATCACGTTTACACCTTAGTAGGTAATTATATTTTATGTACTTATAGTTGTTCCGATCCGTTACGCTAAAGGATCTGGCCTTAGCCCAATTGAGTGGCAATGTGTGTTTGTTTGTCAAGTACTCGGAAATGGATGGATCGATTTTTGTAAAATCTTATTAAGTTGATAGATGTTAAAGTTGTGTTGTTACAGTCTAAAGGAACTTCGTTAATTCGAAATAACATTATAAATAATACCTAGTTTAAAATTTATATATTTTATTGAAATTTATAATTTTTAAGCTTACATTTCAAAGCTTTCTACTAGTTCGCAAACTACTAACCTACTTGATAAAACTTACTAAAAATGTATAAGATAAAAAATAATTGACATAATTAATATTTAATACCCAATGCCCATCCCAAATCGTTAAAGCAAAATGTGTTCAAATACCATCACATTAAGGTCAAGATTAGATTAACATTATCGCGTTGCGCATGATTGGGTGCAGCGCCCACGTGCGAGGCCCATAAATGGATGGGTCATGTTACACAGCTTTATTTTATAGCTTTTTATTAAATTATAAACTATCGGAAAATGCTAACGAGATCGCTTTGTTTTTTATTTTATAGATATAACGTTTTTTTGTAATAAATTGCTCTGCTTTAATAATATTAGAAAGTCCTATAAAAATCGACGCCAATAGAAGACAAAGAATTTAAAGTTATATTTTATTATAATTTCTTTGTTTTTATAAGATACGAGCTGTGCCCGCGGCTTTACCCACATTGTTCCGCTCCTATTGGTCTTAGCGTGATGTTATATAGCCTATAGCCTTCCTCGATAAATGGACTATCTAACAGTGAAATAATTTTTCAAATCGGACACGTGGTTCCTGAGATTAGCGCGTTCAAACAAACTCACCAGCTTTATAATATTAGTATAGATATCTATCACTAAAAAGCTGCTTACTTAACACAAAGACATCCAAACCCCAAAAACATGAATAAATAAACATGTACCTTTTTTTCCTTTCACATGTAATACTTAATAAGAAGTGCATGCGAGCGAATCCGCGGCGGAAAGCTAGTCTACATTAAGCGTAATTTAAAACACGGAAGCCGTGTTCACCCATAAGAACCTTTTATGCAGCGTCGTAAATTGAAGGAAATTTTGTCATATTTTAGCGATTTCTTTTTGTTTCATCTTACAGCTTTAGGGGTTAATTCTGGGGTTTATTAAGGGGGTATGTTTTGTATTCATAAAACATACCTTGCGTACGGTTTGAAGTGTTGTTTATGTTTATTAAATAAGTACCTATGTGAAATAAATTGCATTTGCTGTAAAGTGGTATCATCCGCGTCGGGATGAATAATATAATCAAATAGATAAATCCTAGATTTGTTTTCTATTTATATGTACTTACATTATAAAATACTAGCTTCCGCCCACGGCTTTGTACGTGCATCCCCGTTTTTCCCCATTCCCGCAAAAATTTCGGGAAATCCTTTCTTAGCGGATGCCTACGTCCTAACATCTACCTGCATGCCAAATTTCAGCCCGATACGTCCAGTGGTTTGGGCTGTGCGTTGATAGATCACTATATCAGTCACCTTTGAGTTTTATATATATATATAGATGTATGTATGTACATCCAAATCTGTGTAGTGAACAAATTGACATAATTTTATTTGCATTTCTGTTTTTCCTGTAAAGTATTTAAAATAAGTTAATTACAATCCCATTTCGTTTTTATAATCTCTCTTTAAAAGCCCATAAATAAATGGATAAAAAATTTCTCTTTTTATGAATAAAATACTTAAATATATTTTTGCGTGCTAATTGAAAAACAGAATTCCATTTTCTAAAATAATTTGAAACACACACGTTTGAAATTACGAAAACATTTGACAACTGTTATTTTTCAATTTATTCCGTAAATTACACGTTTCCTCCCATAAAAGCATTTTTTCAGTATTTTTTCAATCAAATCGCAACTGCATCATAAAACTCGAGTAAACAAAACATAAACATGTTCAGTGTTGCCGCGCTAAAAACAATTTCTCCCAATATACGTAACTTTATTCAACGACACCGTATTTAACTTGCAACACCGTAGCTTAGGGATATTTTGGTAATATTCGGGGTAATATAGTACGGTTATGGGTACGGTTAGTCGGTTTTCCTTTGTTCATAACTGTGGATAAGATTTGGTTGGATATTGTTTTTTTGTGCAGCTCTTTTGATGGAAAGGTAAATGATTGTGTATGGTAGTACGTGTTTAATTGTTACTCGTTTGTGGATGTATTTAAAATTAGTAAAAAATCAGTTATTTATAAAGTATAGCCACGGTATAGTTGGTTGTTCTATGTATTGATAAATAGAAATCTGAAAAATTAAAATACTAATACTCATCATTTTCCGCGGCTTTGCTCACAAAATAAACTAAACTTGAATACATGAGACCTATTTCTGTAATTAAATGGATTAAAATTTAATAGTAAAAACTGAAAAGTTAAATAACTTTTCGTAGAATCTTGCATTTTACAAGTTTTACTTCTCTTGACAGATAACTGTATTATTTTCTTCCAATATGAAATAAACCATTTTACGTGTACAATTCTATTCATATATAATCCCTTTAAAGCCTGACCATTCAGCCTCCAACATATTTGCTTATGTGCAATACAATAATGAATAAACCTATTACATACCTTGTGTACATTTTGCAAGGTAGAAATTTTAAATTCATATAATTATGCGAAATAGTTTTACTATTTTTCTGTATATAGAGTGGTCTTCACTACATAGTATAAAACAAAGTCGCTTACTCTGTCCCTATGTCCCATTGTATGCTTAAATATTTAAAACTACGCAACGGATTTTGATGCCGTTTTTTTCAATAGATAGAGTGACTCAAGAGGAAGGTTTTAGACTTTAGTATACAATTTATTAGGTTTTAGACAAAGCGGGCGAAGCCGCGGGTGGTATGCTAGTACATATAAGTCACTTGAAAAAAGGCAGAAATTACCAAAACATTTAGTCATATTTTAATTCCAGACCCTTTTCATACAATATTGATATATCATCAGTCAAATAGTTAAGTAGACTGGTGTGACTGATAACGTGGTATATTTAGTTCTAGACTCGAACCCTGGACTATGCAGTCAGAAGCTCTAACCTCTCCATTCTTACTCTAAACGTCAGATCGCGTCACAAAACGATATCATTCTTCTTGACGTAAGGCGCGGTTGAACGACCGGCCAAATTCTTACACATCTCTCGAAGCCCAGATATTGACATGTAAAAACATGTTAATACTATGTATATGTTTACATTATTCATCAAGAACCATATGGACTTGTGAATGGACTCCGTTTATATATTCATGTATGGGTTCATCGTTTTTTTATAAGTGAATAAAAAGCCGGAAACCACGCGAATATCGCGCGATTTTATTGGAATCAATTATTTTGATTTGACAATATGTATATACAGTAGCACCTCTATAAGTCGAATATCAAGGGAGACGCCAAAAAATTCGAGTTATAGAGTTTTCAACTTATGGAGGATTTCGACTTAGGCGGATTTTGATTCGACATACAGAGTTTGAGGTTTATTCTTATAAATTTTGAGTTAGAGAGGTAAAGTACATTAAAATTCAACTTGCAGAGGTGACGAACATGTTTTTATTTATTATAAATCAACATTATTTCAAATCATTTTAAAATAAAAAATATGGCATTAAAAAAGTCAGTATTTTTTTTGCTTTAGATAATTTGGTTGTTCTCTAGCATTATCTAATCTATAAAGAACAGAAAATTCTTCTTCTTCAGAGATACTGGTTTGCTCTATAAAATTTCGTAAGGTATTCAATGCGGTTCTTGCCTCTTTGATGGAAACGCATGGAGCGCATGTACTATTCACGTCTTCTATGTCATCTTAATCATTAGTATCGGTTTTCTGAGCTACTGAATCGATAATTTCGTCATCAGATACCTACTTAATGCAAACACGTGTTTACGTGAGTCATAAATTTATTATCGTATACTCCTAAAATATTTTCTAAGAAACAATATAGTGTACTGCACTGTCGGCAAATTGTTAAAGTCCAAATGATCAAGTTATAAAGATTGTAAAATAAAATGTTGCCATGTTCGAGATACAGAGGTCAAATTTAATTTTTCGAGTTATAGAGTGAAAATATGTACCAAAATGGCTTGGAGGGACTCGGTGATTATTTCGACTAACAGAGGGCCGAGATTTCAAGTTACGGAGGTTTTCGGGTTTGAAGGGAAGGGAACAAGACATTTTTTCGAGATTTGGAGGTTTTTGACTTATCGAGGTTCGACTTAACGAGGTGCTACTGTACTTAGAATATTGCATGTGCTATGATTACATTCGTTTAGTCATAGTGTATGTTATGTTCTCTATGCTTTAGAAATTGTTTTAATTAGGGATGTAACGATACCGATACCGATACCGATATATCGGCCGATATATCGGCAAGCCGATATATCGGTATCGCCGATAATAAATCAACCGATACCGATATTTTTTTATTAAATTCTTTCTTTTCTTTTATGTTTTTGCATTTTATTCATTGTATTCATATTGTTTTATTTCTGTTTCTGTAATAGTGTTAAGGAAGAGCGGAACCTCCTGACACAAGCATTTTATTTGCTTACTAGGAGTGTTCCAATCACAAATTTGTTTATGTAAAGGAAATAAATAAATAATTTTGAATTTTTTTAATTTTTAACGTGATAACGTTTTTAAAATCGTTTTAGTCTGGTGACATGTTCATAAACTTGTGTCACACCAAAACCTCACGAGCGCGATCGCAGGTATAACGAGAGAGAGACGGACCGATCTCCCGTTTCATCTCGAGCGCTGCCATTGCATTATGTTATCACGTAAACATCTCGATCGTAAACCTACTTTACAAACAACCAATTTTTTTGATATCAAATAATTCAAAAATCCGCGCCCAATGAACGATGCGGGTGGCCGCCCGCGCGTGCGCACTTTGTTTTCTGAAAAAACTCTACCAATTATAGTAAACTTTTATTAGGTACTGATTGTATGTGTATTGTGTATTACTTAAAGTTTAACTGACTTCGTAAAATAATAATACTAAAATAAATGGTTTTGTTGTTTTTTGATTTGGCATTTTTATTTAAAAGAATACGATTAACAGTTGTCTCTGTTAAATGTTGGTAACTTTTTATGCATAATTCACTATTTATTGTTCTACCAAGCCATCGATATCGGTATCGGTATCGGTATCGCCGATACATTACTACAAATATCGGTATCGGTATCGTATCGGCAAAATCATGTATCGTTACATCCCTAGTTTTAATCAAACTTGTCATAGATGTATACGAATATTAATGCTATTAATTTGCAAATTACAGAATCCCTTTTTAAACTATCCACAATTTTGTCCAGACTCGAAAGAAAACAAACACGATGTTTTAAATTTAATATATCAAAGATTTATTTCTTTTTCAAAACATTACTATATGAAATACTAACCTATCCTAACTTAACAACGTAGATTCTACCATGAATAATTTTATTTTATATCAAAGTTATAGAAATATACTACACGTAACTAACACGCCGTAACTAAACCATTATTATTAAATAAACAATTTTAATTTAATTTAACATTAAAATCATAAAACGTAGATTGATAAAACTACGTATAAAAATAATTTCAAATATTATAAAATATATAATTTGTGTATTGAAATAAATGATTTTTTTCTTAAGCACGCTATTTATTTTAATCATTATAGGAAGCGGAGCTGTTTTTTTTTTAGAATTAATAAAATGTTTTTAAATACTTTTTCACATCATTGTACTAGATAAATTTAAAACAGCTGTTCAAAGAAACATAACCAGCCGATTGTAGTATTTTAAACATAGTTTATAATCTACTTTAGAATCTATTAATCTTGTTTAAATTACATATATTTAATAAAACTTTTCTTTTCACAGGTAAGACCCAAGGAAAATGAAGCAAAACAGTACAGTCAACAAAACAGGTACCTAACGGTTAAAAGTTCACGTGTATTTGAAAGAATACACCACGACCTGTATGGTCAACAGATAAAGTTACATTCGGAAAGGTATACTTGACAGTATGGTCAGCAAAAAAGGTACAATCCAGATTAAACAAATTAATTTGTTTAAATGCAATAATACAGTGTCAAAAAATTAAAACTGTCCGTCTAAAAATAGAATAGCAATGAATACCTAACGTCTACAAAATTATTCATTTATTGATACTTTAGCGAGGTCAACAACCTCATTATCAGAACGAAGATAATATATAGGACAATTTTGCAAGCTTATTACATTTCGTCATATCAAATTCAAATTTTAAAGGAATAAATCAAATTTGATTTCATTTACATAGATTTGATTTAAAAGTATCACGTAACGTTAACTTATTAAATTCGTAGTTGTAAGGCTTTTAATTTAAATTCTTGAATATCTTTGAAAAATACATAGATATGAGAGAAACGTCACTTTGACAGTTCAATAAATTATTTGTTATTATTTTTTTCAATCGTCAATAAAACACAAATTAAATCCTGTTCGCATGTCCATTAAATTGCTTTTAAAAATAGCCAAATAAAAACCCTTCTGAAGTTTTCATCCGAGGTCGAATAATTGATTTGATTTCAGAGCATCGTGGGGTCTTTGAACTAAGTGAGGACGTCTATTGACTTTAGTTTTTAAATTTATAATATTCGGACTGATATTAGCATAACTGAATTCAAATTTGTTGCTATACGTTCGATGTTTTGATCGGGTTAAGCGACGCTATGAGAGTCCGGAAATTGGATGGGTTGAGTTTTTACTATTAAATTACAGAAAAATTACATCGTGTCGCTTTTTTGAGCATTTGACAATTATGATTATAATGTATCAATTAAAATATACAATTATTAGTTGCCAAATTACGTTAAACGGCCGTTACCTTAAACTTAGATTAATCAAAACGTAGTTTAATTTCGTTTACTGTAAAGGTGCACAGAGGCTAATCACCGGGTAAGTAACCTCTAAGGATCTGTCTCGGCCGATGTTCGGTGGCACAACCTTGGTTTACGGTAATTTTATATGCTATACTTATAATGCGGGGTTGCTTGCGTTTTGTAGTGAAAAAAAAGCTGTTAAAGGATACACAAAACATATATAAATTTTGGCGCTTTGAATTATGTTTGCGTTATTTATAAATAGATACGATTAAATAATATATTAAAGGATAATAATTACTTATAAATGTATCAGATAAATAATTTTATTCAACGAAATACTCATTTAAATAAGTTGTTTTAATCAATTTGAAATGAACACACTATAGTCACAAAAATATAAATCATTTTATTAAAAAATGTTTGGTCGCGTCTATACATTCATAAACCTATGTCAATGTACCGTCAATTAACCAAAACTGAGTTCGTTAACTCGTTTTTTGTATTCGCTCATTAATACAATTGCAATTTAGTATTTTATTGTATGGTTTTAATTTACTAATGTACACAAAGATTGGAATTTATTTACAAAAATATGTAGAATATGCTTTTAAAAATATGTAAAAATAATATTTTAAAAGCATATTTGTCTGTTACGGATGAAATTTGGTATAAAAATAGTTGTCCAGTGTCCCGTAAGCATTTCTTAAAATAGGCCATTAATAAAAAAAAACTCGAAATTTAATATCGTTGGATGTTTGTTCCTATTTTACGTGAAAAATGCTGAACTTATTTGGGTAAAATCCGTACAGCTTATACATTTACAAGATGTGAGACACTACTGAAGTGCACGCCTCATAATTTTTTTAATAATTATTTATTAATTATTATTTTTGTTTATTTAATAACAATTAAACCACATCGAATCAGACCCTGAAAAATGAAAGGGTTCTATTTCTGAGCATACTCAAGCGTAAGAGAAAAAAAAAGACTCGATTAGTAAAGTATTTCGGTCGCTATCGTGTTAACAAGAAAATCCTCCGCACATACAGATACACGGACGTCCAAGACAGAACTTTTTTAAACTGTTTTTTAACTAGTTTAAATAACAAAAATGACATCAAAAATATCATGAATGTTAAAAATAGTGTTTTTTCTTAATATGTGTGTGTATGTATTATCTTACAAGTGCAATGTATGATACATAAATACATTTTAAGTTTGAAAAATCAGATGTTTTGCGCGAAGTGACAGTAGTCTGTAGTACCCACCTCAACGCTTCGCTTTAATATGAGGCGTGCAATTGACAAACCTTAAATAGTAATCTAGAAATTATTGTTTATATAATTATTTTAAATATTATTGTACGTGCGACCCACTTTTGATAACTGTCGACCTGGGCCTTATCTGTAACCTGTCTTCCGTATGTTTGTTTCTAGGTGTTGAATATGGTTCAGTGGTTAGAGGTTTTACAATTAGGTATGGGGTTCGGAATTAAATAGTATAGAAAGTATCTATCAGAGTAATTGACGAAACTTTGATAATATCTATCAGGGTTATTTTCCCATACCTACACATAGGAATATAGAGTAGGTAAAAGATATAGATAAAAGTATAAAACATAATAAAAATCACTTCATCCAAACAAAAATTCTTAGGTAACAAAACCAATAATAATTCAGACTTGAAAGAATTGAGAATTTCCTCAAAAAATATATTTATTCACAAATGAAAAAAAACTAAATGATATTATGTTTTGAGAGCCGCAGGCACAATCTTCTCATATTTTATAAAACGACAAAAACTGTTTGAAAAAGTATTTATTACAAAATTACAAAGCTAATGTGACCCGTTCCATCTTTTTGTCAAATGTTTTTATTGAAATAACGGTTTCGCAAAGAAAACGGTAAAGAATAATTACTAAAATGTCTCATCAAAGACAAATGAAAGAATTAACAAAATACTGAGTTAATTTTTGAGACTTATTTTCATTCAAATTATAAGGTATCTTTCCATCCGCAGCTTCGCCCGCGCAGTCAAGGAAAAACCCGCATAGTTCCCGTTCCCGTGGGATTTTCGGGATAAAACCTATCCTATTTCCCGGGGTAAAAAGTAGCCTATGTCCTTTCTCGGGTATCAAAATATCTCTATATCAAATTTCATGCAAATTGGTTAAGTAGTTAAGGCGTGATTGAGTAACAGACAGACAGACAGAGTTACTTTCGCATTTATAATATTAGTATGGATTTGAAATGGTAAAAATTTATGAGATAAACGACTTACAAATTAATTCCGTAAATAATCTGAAAAATCATAACGACAAATTTTTGACATAATTAAAATCTACATTTCAGGAGGGTCATTTTTTATTACATAATAATAATCGATTTTGCATTTAACTGAGACAAAGTAATAAAATAATTCGGAAAATCCAAAAGTGCACGCCTCATAATTTTTTTTAATAAATATTTATTAATTATTATTTTTGTTTATTTAATAACAATTAAACCACATCAAATCAGACCCTGAAAAATGAAAGGGTTCTATTCCTGAGCATACTCAAGCGTAAGAGAAAAAAAAAGACTCGATTAGTAAAGTATTTCGGTCGCTATCGTGTTAACAAGAAAAAGGATCCGCACATACAGACACACGGACGTCCAAGACAGAACTTTTTTAAACTGTTTTTTTAACTAGTTTAAATAACATAAATGACATCAAAAATATCATGAACGTTAAAAATAGTGTTTTTTCTTAATATGTGTGTGTATGTATTATCTTACTAAGTGCAATGTATGATACATAAAGACATTTGAAGTTTGAAAAATCAGATGTTTTGCGCGAAGTGACAGTAGTACCCACCTCAACGCTTCGCTTATGAGGCGTGCAAAAAAAATTAAAAAAATCGGTTATTTATTGCAATTCGCGAAGCATGCGTACGCGCATCCTATCGCACGCCATCGGGGTCAACAACCCAACTACACATTAGTAGACATTCGTATAATACATATTTATTTTATTTAAATTTATTTTTCCTTCGGCGTTTTAAATACTTTTGTGAAAATTATTTAAATTTTATGACATTCTTCGTAATATTTTTTTTTACTCTTATCGCATTATATCTACAGAAAGAGTTTACTCAGTTGAAAATTTATTTACTTATTCATACTTCAGATAATTTGATTATTCTTTTTTTTATTAGAATATCATAGAAGCGGAATTTTGAATAAAGAACGAAATTTTGAATTTTGAATAATTTGTTCAAAAAACAAACATCCTATCAAATTTAAAAAAAATAACTGTAAAATTTACAGATAAGTAAATAATTTCATCACGGGTAATTAAATATTAATATTCATTCGTTTTTATTTTTGTACAGAAAAAAAAGGAAATAAACATGCGTAGGTACGAAACTTTCAAAAATTAATTAAAATAGAACTTACAATTATTTTCGAGACAGCTTTATGTTGTGAGTATAAGAGAAATTATATACTTCATAAAATAAATAAATCAATAACTTAACTATATCAAAAGCTGTCGCGCATTATGGCGGATATGTCTCTGAACCGTAGATTAACCACGGTTATCGAACGGTCAATACGGTTAAGCCGGAATCAAAATGTCGAAGCGGCCATTTTTATCCGGATTATTTTGACTTTTGGTGTGAAATGTCCTTAAGCCAATCCTATCCTACTAAACTAATATTATAAATGCGAAAGTTTGGGAGGATGGATGTGTAGGTATGTGTGTGTTTGTTACTCTTTCACGCAAATACTACTGAACAGATTGCAATGAAATTTAGCACACATATAGAGGGTAACTTGGATTAACACATAGAACTATGCGAGTTTTTCAAAATAGTAATTTTAAGTGAAGGCTTAAAGAAAAGTCGTAACAAAAGACTTATTACCAACATATAAAAATCTATCAATAAACAGCCTTTGCTTGCCTTTGCTCTATGGTTTTACAAGAATCTTAAAATCGAATGAATATCTCAAGTTTTGAGCATCGCAGCTTTTTCATAAGTTTTCCTTTTGTGTTCTCGAGTTTGGAAAATAAATAAGTCGGGGCGATGTAAAAGAGAACTTTCTGGAAATGTTAATGCAATATTGTTCATAAACTATTAACTTTTGCGCAGTTCTGTGTTCGTGTTTTATTCTCATTTTTATACGACTTCGAAGAGGTGGTGTGAATATGGTACATATTTTATTTTATGTTTTCAAAATCAGATTAAATCAAAGCAATTTATTACATTCTGCTCACCCACTCCACATCGAAACGGCTGTACCGATTTTGATGAATATCCACACACTTATAGAGGACACCTTTTAGTATGTATTATATTTTTGTAAAATAAAATTTTCTCCAGTGAATGGAACCGATATGAATAGATTATGAAAAACCAGAAATAGGCATTACATAAAGTTATTTTGTTAAATATTACGAGCAAAGTCGTGGTAAATCACTAGCTTGCAAGCCCTATACAATATTAACCGTTATTGTATCGACAAAAATAACGCTCGGCTCGTGACCGAACAGTCACGACATTTTAATTTATTATCCCCATTCAGAAAAGCCTAAAAATATGTGTTTTGAGTTTTGACAATGAGTTATTTTGGTATTATTTTACTTTACAATATTGTTAAAATTTAAGTAGAATTCAAATAACCTATTTAAGTACGCTACTTTTAAAATAAATAAATATTTCAAGACAATTTTCACACACGGAACGATCTGATCCCATACGAAGCTTTCGCTTGTGTTACGGAAACCAAAAGGCTGATAAACATACATATATAATTTTAAATAAATACCTATATAGATAATTAACACCCAGACAAGCAAACATCTATGTACTGCATCACACAAATATTTGCCCCGGGTGGGAATTGAATCCACGACCTACGGCTTGGTAGACAGGGCAGTGGCAAACCAAGCCAACCGGTCAGTCTGGTAAATGGTAAAATATTGTTTACAGATGCTATATTTTTTTTTATAGAAATTAAATTTTACTAACTATAAATTTACATTACAATTTTACGTGATTTCAATTATGAATATAATGTCTTTGTACAAACTATGTTAACTCAGGAAATGCTGTTCATATTTTGATTATTCTTTCTCTAATTAAACCATATAGTATCACACTTTACGGTACTATCATAAAAACTAAAGCATTGCTACTGTAAGATCCTTAAATCAATTCCCACTTAAACTTATGTCAGGTTACAGACTACTTATTCTAACAATTTCGTTCAAAACTAATCTCCCACATTAGCAATATGAAAGGCAATTTAATAAAAAAATTGTGCTCAAGAGAAATAGCGAACTAGTATTTCACTCCAAACTCCAGGCGGACATTTTGACAGGCAGTAACAACGTCTTGTCTCGACTGAGCCGGGCTTACTCCAAGTGAATTTTCATGAGTCATTTTATGCAAAACTGATGGGTTACAATTATGAGATTTTCGGTCGCTTTTTCATTTTGCTGATGAGTTATTTGTTACCTGTTAACGTACCTATATCTTCTCTGAATGTTGTAAGGCTTAATAATTTTCCAGCCAATATTCACGGTTTATTTAAGTACATTTATTTAAAAAAACACTTGTTCAATAATCATTAATCATACATAAACAAAATAAAATCGGAAACTACTTGACTGCGTATTATTTCAACGTTCACGGCCAAGTAGGTACTTTAAGGTCTTATTGTGTACTAATAATTAAGAATGTACAGGCCATAAAATTTTCATACGGACCATTTCATATTTTCCATATACCTGCAGTTATGGCACCTTCACACTCGCCCTGGCCTCGAACTGAGATCGTGCTGTGTGAACGTGATCAGATTTTATATAAACACGTTTCCTTACTCGTTTTGTTAAAGGAAGATTGTGTAAAATGCTGATAGAAGGTTTTTGAACCGGTAAATAACGTGTGTATTCAAGAGCGTGTAGATAATTGTGTGTTTAAATCAACTTAATCTAACGTTGATCTATACTTACGTTTGAGAGGAAAGAGTTGTTTTGAATGTTCAGCGTTATACATACTACTGGGTTTTAATAAAGATTGCATTCATTATTTATAATTTTTACCGACAGGGTAAACAGAATATTACGAATCAATGAAACCTAACTTAAAGAAAGAATCCCGTTTCGTGGTTGAATTTTAGGGATCACGGGTGGCCGAGTGGTGAGGCTTCCCCTCGATAAGGCAGAAATCTAATTTTTTCTAATATTTTATGTATGTCATTTTGTAAGGTATATATTCAATGGGTCTGAACAATTTATTGTCTGTTACCTGAAATGTATGAAATAAATAAATATTCTCTAAAAATGTATACTCAAAAAAGATTCTAAGCGAACATTCGCGCGAATTTCGCCTCGCGCGTGTGAACACGCGCACTATTTTGATTTCGTTTTGTGAAATTGGATGCAGACCAGATGGTGCTGCTTTACTGCGGTGTTATGACTGCCATTCGGGGGTTTAACAATGCCGAATTTAATTCTGTAAGTGAATACAATGAGATATTTTTGAAATATTTTTTGTTGCTAACGCGTTCAAATTATGTTCCCTCTTTCATTTGGCATAATGTACCTAGCTGTAAAAGAAAGTGCCTAAAAACTTAATTTTCAATAAATAATAACTTCAGAATTTAAACATATAACGGTAAAGAATTAAACTCGGTCCAAAAGTTTTTTTTAATTTATTCGTTACAAACATAAACAAATACAATTTAGGTACTCTTAAAAAATAAGTATTGAAATACGAGTTGAAACCTCTTTTTATAAATCACGTTAATACGTTATCATGTAGTTCTAGATTCGATTCCCAGTAGAGGAAAACTATCCTGATGTGATAGGAATGAAACAGATGACCTACTTATCTAGAGAAAATCGATCACTCAAAGAGATAATAAATGTATCTACCCCACTAGAGACAGGACTTATATAAAAAACTAGCTGTGCCCGTCGGTTTTACCCGCATTGCTCCGCTCCTGTTGGTCTTAGCGTGATGATATATAGCCTATAGCCCTGCTCGACAAATGGGCTATCTAACACCGAAATAATTTTTCAAATCGGACCAGTTGTTCCTGAGATTATCGCGTTCAAACAAACAAACTTTTCAGCTTTATTATATTAGTAGGTATAGATTACAGTTACATATATGTATATGAAAAGCCCTGGATCCTCATAATTATATATTTAAATAAGATAAGGAATTTGCATATTTTCACAAAAACACGCTTATGTACTTAAATTAGGCACAAGATATGTTGAAATGAAACAAAATATTCATTTTTCTTTATATTTTCCATTCTGATTGCTTTTCCGCTATTAAGTATAAGATAAGTTGGTCATTAACGGGATATATGAGTGCTTTGAAAGATTTTTTAATATATTATTACTTATTTATGAATTAATGGAAGTTATTTTGTACCTTCTAGCTGTGGCCCATGCAAGATTCAGACGCGTACAAAACCAGGTGCATAGACTAGTATTACTAGACTTGTCGTGTAGAATCTGTTCAGTTGTTTAGAAGTAAAAGCGTAGCAGTATTGTTACGCTATTACTTCTAAACACATACTATACATGTATATGTATCTATCAAAATTTTAATAAATAAGTACGTTAATGTTTTTCTTAAGTGAACTGATCAATTCTAGGAATAGAAATATATATTAAATCAACAGTTTTTCTTGTCTTTACGATTTTATTACGATTGAGTTCTATAAATTGATTGTCATTGCATTTAAAAGTTAAATATCAATTACTCTTTTTTACGCCAAGTTGGTAATTCACGGTGATTTTAGTTTGACGACCCGTCGATGCTAATCCTGTACTTACTCGTTGCTATGGGCAACTGGATTTCTATTTAGAATGTATACAACAAAACATGTATTAAAATACATAAATATTATTATTATCAAAAGTGGCTAATAAAAAAGTACGTTTGCCATCTAAAATTTAAGTATAAGAAACAATACATATTAAAAAATCACACAAACACACACAAAAGACTATTAATATTATTAATATTCCTCTGAAATCAAATCAATCAAATTACCATATACGAGCAAGTAAATTTGATTTAAAATATCTGCTAACGTTCACTTACACAGAACTCTTTCTATATACCAGCTTATATAAAGGCACTATCCAAAATAATATCCCCAAATTGGACAAAGGCAAAGCTATCGTGATATCAAAAAGCGCATCCACACACGCTCTAGGAGCAATCTTGTTAAAATTTAATAAACCGTACTACACGAAGTGCATGTTACTTTGAAAAATGATCCAAAGCACAATCATTTTAGGCCCGAATACTTAGTGTATTGCGTTCAATTTACTTTGAAATCGACTTGGTTTGATATTTGGTGGTTTTATATTTTAGATTTCGATACGAAATATATTAAGACTGATATTGTTATTATTATTTAAAAACAAGATACTTCTTCGAACTTCCTATAGACAGTTTTTTAATTTAAAAGTGTCAACCAATCGATTGCACTTGTAAGTTATATAATACACTCAAATTTTACGTAACTGCAAATTTTTCAAGTTGACTACTCTTTTTTCAAAATTCGACTCTTTCCACATTCCAATTTATCACTATTACTATAACATCATACATAATGTTAATATACTATTTCTATATATATACGTCATACATTATTGTATTTAAAACTCAAATTACCGTTACATATGAGCAATCGATACTCGGGGGAATCAATAAACCGTCATATCAGCTGTTTTGATAACATTATTTGTTGCGATTGTTTGCTTTACAGCAGATGTACAGATAACCGATTTAAAACACGTTTTATTTAGAATATTTTTCATATAATAACTTCTTATTATATGTATAAAGAAACAAACATACATGTGGTACAAAATAAACACACATTAAAGGTCAGATATTTTTGTTCTAATAATTATATAATCAATTCTAAACTGCAGCTTAATTAACATCGTTTATAATAAAAAACCTATTATAATTACAAAACAAATGCATAAACTATTTAAATTAGTCCACCGGTAACTATTTACATTATGCATTTTGTTATTTACATTAATAATTTTATTACCTTACTTCGTTCTATAGTTCGGTTCAATACGACCAAAACCCTTAAGTTGTTGTTCAAAACAAATTCCGTCTATTTCATTAAATCTTTATTATTTTTACGTTAAGCTTAAACGTAAACAATCCACAGTAAAACAACCGATTCATTGTAGCCGTAATTTTATAGTTTCATACCTTTTAAAACAATTGCGAAACGGGTCGTCGTAATCGAGGCATTACGACTCATTCTATCCACGAAGCCACGAATAATGGCCGACATCAAACTCAATTCTAGCACAAATTAAATTCTGCTAATGCATCATTCCCATCACTCGTTAGTCGCAAATAAATTGCTTAGACGCATCCGTAGTCGCCGCATGCTCGAACTAAATCTCTATAGTCAAATTATTCACTTTCACAATACAAGCAAAGCCCCACGCTCCTCGCTCGTGTAATATTAAATTATAGTGGCCCAAGTAAAGCATTTTGAAATGGAAAATTGTATCCAGCTGTACGTTTTGTCAGAGCTCTCATAAATACAACTTTGTTGCTTTATCGCGTTTATTTTCAATAAGTCCCTGATATAAAATTCCGTTTGCGGGATCTATTAATGGGGTTCGGGCGAGCGTATTTATGCAGACGATTTTGCATAGAAATAAAATTGCGATCGATTGCGGCTAGACATATTATTAATGTTACCTTTATGAAATTTTAGTGTTTCGTTTGTTTCGCCTCATATGTATCGTCGAGGGATTGTTCACATACAAAAAATTCAGGTGTAATATCATTTTGTGAAAAATTTCATCCCATCAGAATAAAGTAACAGACAACCTTGAGTATTTATTGTAAACCTTCATAGTTCAGTCTGTTAACATTGGCAACAATATCCAAAGTTTGATTAGAACGAAGCATTATTATTCAGAATATATTCCACTAAAAAGATAACGGAGTAAAGAGACGATATCCTCGCTAGTACAAGCGCTGACTAAATTTTGATTTATGATCGGAGATCGCCATGTCAGTCCTTTGGCTAGGAAGAATTTATCGTGGCTCCGAGCGCAGTGGACAGACAAAAAGCTGAGCCAAGTATATGTAAATGATATTAAACTGTTGCAAGCGGAGATTTAATAAATTCACATTACATGGCGGAGGTTCTTCGAAACACGTTCAAGTAATATCATAGAAGGACTCGCAAAAGGCAGCGCAGAATAAACCGAATCCTTACTTTTAATTTATTCTCTTTCCGCGGCTGGACGTCATTTCATTTTGCGTTAAAACAACACGTTTATGCTTTTATTCCTCCGCCGGGACTATAAAAGATATTTTCGTCGGACTACCCCCGCCGCCCGGGGTCGGCTGGAAGTTAATCCGTAATTTGTTTGGCTTTCTTAAACAGTTAGTTATTTAAAGTTTCGGACGGGTCCAGAGAGGCGATAAGCGAACAAACTTGTCTCATTTGCTTTGAATTTAAGTGAATTACGCTCTGTTTAATGCCAAAGTATTAAGGTGCTTCGGATCTCGCTCCCGAATCGAGAGTTTCCAAAACTTTGAATTATAATACGGAATTGCCGAGTGGTAATAAAGACTGTCTGTTGTTTATGTACGCTATCAAATGGAGATAGCACCGGCTCTACATCCCGGGCTTAAGTTAGTGTCATTGTTTTGTAACTTACAAGTCTAAGCGACATTTCACAACAACGCTCCGCTTTAACATTCATGAATATCATTAAACATCCCTCTCTTGTTTTGAATATTGTGAACCTCTTTCCAAACGAACTTTGCCGGAGTTTTGTTTACGCTTATTGCTTTTTGGGCGACTTTGCGACTTATTATATCACACGATAGTGTCGAGTTGTTCTCTCGGGACAGTTAAAAGAACAATCCTATGTTCGGTGGCAATAAGTATCTGCTCGAACGATTCCCGGGCGATTTGAAGACCCGATTGCAGGCGACATGCAAAGTGTCGTATTTAAAAAGAAAGAAGGAATGGAATAAGCAAACAAAAGAGTTGGCTCGGAGCGCTCCTCGACTCCATTGAAACAAGTTTTCCCTATATATTATTAAGTTGTGCTTGAGTTAGTAGTGAGTTTTAAAGTCACTATCGATACGACTTGCTAGACCGCGAAACAGCCTGAAATACTTGGCAAGACATGTCTATTTGTAAAATAAACTGGGCAACAGTTTGTCGTATATTTGGGAGCTTTTTTATCGTACTGCTTTCTAGTGCTTGCATTATTAGGTAGATAAATAAAGATTTCATCGAAATGTTTTTTTTTTATTATTTATCGTTTGCTAGAACTAATAAATTTATTTTACAGTTATTTTCTTGTCTATAAAATGAATGTCAACTGCATTTTATAGCCTTTTTAACGACTACGCTGAATGGAAGACAATATACTAGGGCACTATACAATTAAATGTAATAAAACAGATGTCTGCCGATTGTCTGTCTGTTAATTTGTTCGCCCATCACGTAAAATCTTAACGGATTTCGATAAAACTCAGCACACCGGTAGACCACATCCTGTAGAAACTATAGATTATTTTATACGTCAATTATAAGGTATTCCCAAGGCCAGTCGAGCAAGCTCTCGACCTGAAATACGAGCTTAGAAATAATTACAAAACCGGGCTTACCCGAAATATTTGAGCCACTTTTATAATTATGAAAACTTAAGGGATCCATAAACCTTTGCGAAATAATGAGTAATTGCCGTTAAATATGGAGTTAATAAAACTGTACGAGAGTTCTACCGTAGAGGGTCAACAAATTGGCAGTTCCACTGATATTTGCAATTCCCGACCCTCGGGGACAATTTTGACAAATAGTTGTTGGACTAATAAATTTCCATTGAAACCCTGTAACTTGGAGTTTCAAATTGGTACATTTGAGATGACTGTAACGTAATTAGTCGTTACTTTAGTGCGATTATGTCTGGTAGCTCCCTTGCGCATTCGTATGTTTGGACTTTAATCAATCCCCTTGAGTATTCGCAAATGAAGATAGATGGTTGAATTATCTTTACGCGTTATCAACTGGTTTTATTAATATACTGTGGTACTAAGTTCAAGGAAAAATGTTTTGCCTTTGAAATTGTTAACGTGTTTGCGTTTGCATGTAGATTGCACCAATTAACATAGTTACATGAATATTAGGAAGCTGGTACATTATTACAATTATCAATTCTAAAATTGAGATCACCGAATTTATTATTAACTTCAATTGCTTCAGCAATATTGAAAAAAAATTACTTTATTTGTTTTCTTTTTTAGACGTTGTTATTTTGATTTTATAGAACACTGACAAAAATTTATTGTTTGTTTTTGGTACTATGTATTTCTAATCATAGCTCCTTCCTATTGTCTATCAGATAAAAAATATGCTGTAACAGAAATAATGACACTATAATTATCAACAATGTAATTCACATCAAATTCTCATTAATCATTGTGACGGTGAAAAAAAATATTCAACAATTTCACCATACACAGTAAATTACAGACCAGTATATCAAATGCTTTACGTACTGTACCTAATTATTAAGATTAAATCTGCTCGTGGCGTGATCCCTTATGCAAATTAATTCTTGCCTTTTTTCTTGACCGCTATCGCAGTTTTAAAGCCTTGATTTTATAATTAACAGTGTGAAATCGGAGTCAACATTGTATTGGGTGTATGTTTTGGTACCATGTAATACGTTTTTGTCAGAAAACACACCTTTTATTCCAGCTTCACTAGATAATTTTGCACATTTTAGAGCATTTAAAAATGTTTTGATAATTTTAATGAGTCTGAATTCAATTAGTCTCTTTCAGTCTCTTTAATTTGAAAATTTAAAAAGGTTACAAAGCATTCGCGTCTATAGATGACGTTATACAAAAAATGTTTCGGCGTCTATGTTTTGATATTTGTACGTCGAAAATTCCACGATTCTGATATAGCTACTCGACATTCAATGGGGTTGCATGTCGGAAAATTGTGAGCAAAAACTTCGCTGCGACGTTCATCGAGAATTTACGGACGTTCAACCTCAACGAGGATGAGCTGCAAAAATTTTTAGCGAAGGAAAATTTAATATTTTATACGGACGGTGGCTGGCTATGAAATCGCAGAGTTTGATGAACCAATTTTCAGACAGACGCCGAAACTAGGAACCTTGTTATCAGGAGCTTAGTTACATGATTATTTAAAGAGCCAATCTGTCTTCGTGGTTCAAGTTTGGACTTTTCTGGCTCTTCTTGTAAATAGGTTACTACATTATTTATACTTTTATCAAATTCTGGGAGTAAGTACCTACGCTAGAGTATCTTATTTAGGGTTCGTTTTCTTACGTTAATTAGTTTCTTTTAGTGGTATGCCCGACTGAATATTGAATTTTCACGTCTTTGTACTTAAGTAAAAATATAATTATAACGAAATTGTTAATTGTATTTCTATAAAGTTCATAAACATTTAGTGAAAAGTGCAAAAAATTATTAATTTTTGACATTTCAATCAAGAAGTTGATTTCTCTGGGTAAAATAAGAAATATACACTCGAAAAACACCCGTACTTTCGCAGACGGCTAGAAGTTCCAGAAATTGGCTTAGTACGCAAATATTTAGTCATACAAAGCCATAATCGTATTCACCTGCCGGCTAACATAAATCTCCTGTACTCGCTAAATGTGTTTCGGAGTTATGCGTACACGAGTCTGGTAACTAGGTTTATTTGTAATTGCTTTGATGTAAGATATTAATGCTTTTGGGGTAAATTTTCTTCATCTTATGGTGGAATGAATTCATAAGCTCTTGTAAAATCTATTAGATTTATGGAGTCTTCGAGTTTTTCGTTTTTAATCAAACTCTAAAATATATGGGTTTTGATTGTATTGTACCAATGTACCTAAACTTAGAATCTTGATTATTTTATTTATGACTAGCTTTCCGCCCGCTTTGTCTAAATCCTAATAAATTATATACTAAAACCTTCCTATTCAATCATCTATCTATCTATTAAAAAAACCACATCAAAATCCGTTGCGTACTTATAAAGATAAGCATACTTAGGGACAGAGAAAGCGACTTTGTTTTATACTATGTAGTGAAGTTTGTTTTCATACCTATAAATATCTTGATTCAAATAATATGAAAAAGTTTTAAACTTTCACACTAGGTACCTATAAAATAAGCTATCGTAAAAAGTCACAAAATTAAGGCTGCAGTCGTTAAAATTCACATTAAGTCCATCAACAATGTACTGAATGGCTCTTACCATAAAGCCATTTATAACATACATGTATGTTGACCCGTAGCTGCTTGCTATTGGAAATTCTACGCACTTAACAACTTATAATGATTTATTCCTTGCTAGTACAGGCTTCGCTTTAGCATTCTTTATATCCTAGCACTTTAAATGAGATTTTATTATGTACTCAGAACATACTTGGAAAATTATTCATCTGGGCTTATGGCTTTAGTATTCATCTAAATATATATAAATCTCGTGTCACAATGTTTGTCCTCAATGGACTCCTTAACCACTTAACCGATTATAATAAAATTCGCACACTATGTGCAGTTCGATCCAACTTGAGAGATAGGATAGTTTAAACATGTAGGTACCACGGGCGAAGCCGGGGCGGACCGCTAGTAATTAATTACAAAATAAGGGATTGGTTTCACGTATTTTTAGAAACAAAACTTCATTTAAGTTAACTAAATAACAAATAACTACTTACAAGTAACAAAACAATTTTAACTGATATAAAACTAACAGTATGTTTTATTCAAAAGAAAATTACGTAAATACGAACAATTAAAAATTCAAAACGTTAAAGTTAAATGTCTGCTCGTTTTCAAAAGGAAAACTCCTTTTTGCGAGTTTGAAGTTACGAATCTTAATGTCTCAGCATAATGATAATGTAGATTGTGTTCTGGAGTTACATAGAAATGGTTTAGTTTTGATATTTTAGAGAGATTCTAGAGAGACAATTGAAACGATAGTTATTTAAACAAAGCTTATAATAAAATTAAACATGCTTGCTTAGTATATTATATTTTGTTATAGATATTTCGTTTGGAAACGTTCATTATTAACTTATTCTGTACTTGAAAATTTCCTATAACTTTCTATAATATTGTATGAAAATTATATTAGGTATATAAAGTATTGATTTTAATACCTAATCCATACATAATAATTTACAACAAAATACCAACAAAAATAAAATAAATATACTAAGCTTTTATGACACGAATAAAATCTCTATGTCTCGGTATGAGACGGTGGACGCACTCATAAAAGACAGACGGACTGCATTACCTTTTTATATGTACATAAAATTGAAAATAAATATATACATCGGGGAATGGCTTTGAGATTCAAATCTGGATTGTTCATTTTTGAAATGTTTTGTTTGGAAGTAGATTTTTATGTGAAGTGCTTTTAGCGTGTTTGAAACTCTGATGTAGATAAATATACTATGTATACAATAAAAATATATGTATGTATATAAATATACTTTGTTTTTAGTTTAGTAGAAATGAAAAGAGTTACTTGTTATTTTTTTTACTCACTATTTAATTTTATTATTAAGTCTATAACCTAACGTATAATTTAATAATCAGTAGAAAGAGATTTTACAAACCTTTTTCATAAAGTTATTACAATATTAATAACTATCATCGATAAAAATTACCACAAAAAAACCCCCTCATTATAATTAATACAATTCATTTCCGTACATGATCGCTTTTCCGTGAAAATCCTATCAAAACCGTAACAGCAAACCTTGAACTTTCGCGACACTAAGGTCATACATACACTGGATTCAATAAGCATTGTGTTGTGAATAAAAACTGCTTATCAAGCGAACGTGATTTGTAAGTAAATATAAAACAGATGTGTTTGCATGTCTGTATGTTAGTCTATGGTAACAGAGTAGCTAGTGTTTTAAGGTTGGAATAGAGATTTAGTTGAATAGTAATTAAACATTGTGTATATGATCAAATTTTACCTTTTTTTGCTTTGATTTAAAGCTCAACAAAATAGGATAATATTCAAAAAGTACTTCATCAACAATTTTCAAAATTCTTCGCCAATGAAATAGACTGTTACTGACCTCACAATTGTTTTACATTTTCGAAGCAATACCTTAGCTAGAAATATACAAAATCATATTATTCCTGAATAACACAGACTAAAAAAAAGATATGTGGCACTCGGGGACTGCCGCGGTAAAGCTATTGCATAGCATGCATTCAAGCCACACCTCCGTGTCCGTCGGAGTGGGGAGCGTGAGGTTTTTTCGTTACGGAATTTCTGAATTCGGTCCCCGCGCTCAAGGCCCGCGATAGAAGCTATGCAATAGCTTAAAAATATATTGCAAAAAATCTTAAAAATATAATAATGGTAAGAAGTAATCTACTATATATAAAACACATCTGTTTCACATACTCTATGACAACCTTCGTTACTCGCTCGCATACATTACAATACAGGAAATCACGAACTGGTCCACAAGTCGATTTATCTTCTAAATTCATATATTCTACCGTAATGATATTTTGCATCCGACATGTATGGTGTTTATTTGGTGAAACGTGTGTGATTTTCTATAAATAATAAATTAGTTTAATGTAATTGAGTTTAATTTAAAATAATTTATTTATACTAATTTTATGAAGCTGAAGATTGTTTGTTTGGTTCAATGAATCTCAGGAACTACGGGTCTGACTTGAATAATTCCATCTATAGGCTATATAAAATCATCAAGCAAAGACCAATAGGAGTGGAGTAATGCGTGTAAAACCGCAGGGGCCAGGGCATAACTAGTTATGGATATAAATGTCATTAATTTATTGTCATAATCATAAGAAAAAAGTATTTACTTCAATATGAATGTAAAATAAACTAACTAATAATTCTTTTATTTATTTTCAGGTAACTGCCGCAACAATATACTACTTTTGGTTAAATATGTTCAATTAATCAAAACAGTAGACAGTTTTCGGTAGAACTTTTGTGGTAAGAAAGTTACGAGCGAAATCTACAAGGCAGTTAACGTATTTGGTAAGCGCTGGCAATGGTTAAAAAGTCCAAGATTCAATTTTAATTGAACGTAAAATGTATTTTATATATGAATATTTTTAAATTAACGTTTATCTTAATATGAGTCATGTGTTATATTATTAAATATGTACCTATCTACATATTTTAAGCTATTGCATAGCTTCTATCGCGGGCCTTGAGCGCGGGGACCGAATCCAGAAATTGCGTAACGAAAAACCTCACGCTCCCCACTCCGACGGGCACGGAGGTGTGGCTTGAAGGCATAGCATGCAATAGCTTTACCGCGGCAGTCCCCGAGTGCCACACGTCTTTTTTTTCTTTTCGTCACTTTTATAGGTATAAAAATAACGTCAAGAAAACTCTACTTACCTTTAAATAAAACAGTAGTAAACTCAATATAATAATAATTTAAAAGACTAACATTTTACTTTTAAGTTATCGAGTTTCCAATGGCACATATTGGAGTTGAAAAAGTTTGTCTGTTTGTTTAAAATTTTCCATCGCAGCACTGTTAACTTGCTTTCTTTCTGTATCCAATTTGTAACAAGTTTCAACTTAATAACATAATAGTACATGTTTTAAACGTATAAACATTAAACAGTTGTTTTGAGTTGATTGTTTTTTTATGTATCTTTAGATTACTAATGTTTTAAAGAAATGTTTGTTTGCTTATACGCCCTAATATCAGGAACCACGTGTCCGATTTGAAAAAATGTTTCACAGTTTATCGAAGATGGCTATAGGCTTTATTAAAGGAGCAATGCGGGTAAAACCGCGTAGCACAGCTAGTAAATGATACATAGATAAATTTTTCTCCTTTCATTGTTAAAAAAATCTCTGTTTTTTTACAATATTTTTCACATGTTTCTAATTCTATTAAAATAGTATTACCCACAGCGATTTCACTGCATGTTACAATCAAAAGCTGTTGCACACTCTCCCCTTCAAACGAGTTGCATGACCTAGTGCAAACCAGACCTAAGCACTAATTTACTTATCTATCTGAATTATAATTATAGTTTTACTTTCCCGGTTTAATGTTATAGTGGAAAATGTAAATAAGCGAGGTAAAAACTTTTTAGTAACATATTACAAGCTAATGCAACCAATTTATAGGTTACATTTTAACATCAACATTTTTTTTTTACATTTAACATTTTTACATGTTAACATCTCGATCATGATTTAAACTGTATAACTTATTTAGAAATAATTAAGGCTGCTTCTTAGAATTTTAACTTTTTTTTTAAATATCTTAAGCACACATTTTCATGGCTCTTGATAAAAGAACAAAATCTCAGTGATTTTGTTTATAACAAATGCTTTGTGGGATTTTTCTTTACCAAAAAAAAGAACACAAAAAAACTTCGAATTTATAACAACAATTGCTAATAACAAACATGACCGTTACAGTTGTAATATGTATATCAATTTAAAACAAAAAATGTACTTTCGACCTTCATTTCACCTCCACAAACTACAAAACGAGCTATTATTTGTGGTTTTTAACAAAAAACCAAGTATCATTACCGACTAGAACGTGATTCGAAATAGGTACGTACCGTCAGCAAAAAAACGAATTTATTGTTAAATTGAGACGAATGGATATATTAATCAATTTGATTGATGTTATGTGATACATAATATATTACATGTTTTTAAACAGACTAAATTGAATAAACCCATGAATCGGTTAAGTACTTATTGGTATTAACCCTAAGCAAAATTTTATTGTGAATCAAATATAAATATATATATATATGAATGAAAGAAATGGAACTCAAAATGTAGTATATTTTTTTTTTTAATATACGAAGGGATATGAAATCATATCTTTCTGATGTTATTAAAAACTTTAAGAAATACTTTTATTACATATTTCTTAATTTACTAAGCATAAAGAAAGAAGAGAAAATAATTTAAATACCTAATGAAATATAAAATTCATTATATTTTTTTGCTATCCGTACACAATTTTGATACCGACCCAAATCATAAAAATGATAGTTATAAAATATATATGCTATTATTAAAAAAGTGCTCTAGGCGATGGCCTTGTAACAAAGATATTTGACTTACTGATCTCTTTATATTATATAGTTAACTTTGAGTTACGTAATTTTAAAGTTATCCATACTTTATGAATGCGAACATGTTTCTGTCTGTTAAATTTCCACATTTGAACTGATGAACCGATTTTGATGAGTTTTTGGGTAAAGATAGATTTTGATTAGATAGAAACTGGTACATACATAATATATAGTTTTTATAATCGAAGATTTTTAGTTTACATGGTGTTGTATAATGAAGCCATTTATTATTTAAATATTTATATTACACATACAATTAATTAAAAATCTAGTAATTGTATTAAAGTACTAGTTGCTCTCCGCGGTTTCGTCCGCCTGGCTCCGCTCCTGTTGGTCTTAGCGTGATGATAGCCTATAGCCGTCCTCGATGAATGGGCTACCTATCTAACACCGACAGAATTTTTCAAATCGGACCAGTAGTTCCTGAGATTAGCGAGTTCAAACAAACAAACTCTTCAGCTTTATAATATTAAATTAATATTATAGTAAGCATTACTCAGCCTAGTTATAATAAATTAATTTAGCCTTTCCCGATATTAAAAACACGTGTCACTATTTATTCAAACCACGAGTTAGCGACATCAACAAACAATATAGAGCATTTGCATAAAAACATACATACATACATATATACATAAGAAAACGATTTACATTCTTAACATGTAGAATAGACATGTACAAGTAACTGTGACCCTTGATAAAACCTTTTTATTTTTAATATTTTTTTATTGTTTTCTTTTCGTGCAAAACTGCTGAATGATTTTGGCTGTTACTTAATATTTAGATAGATATATTCGATATCGATAGATTTACCTAATGCCTATAGAAATAAAAGAGGTTTGAAAAACAAAGAAAAACTATAAAATATAATACAAAATAGCATGCTTGCTTATATCCACCAAAAAGCAGCCTTTTCATAAAAAGCGATCTCTACCAGACATGATTGTCAAAGTATATATATATATGTATATACAAAACAAACAACTACTAATATTAATAGCTATCTAAAAACAATATTATTTTAACTCTATAATCTTATATATAAAATTCTCGTGTCACAATGTTAGTCTGCATACTCCTCCGAAACGAGTGGACCGATTCTCATGAAATTTTCGGTGCATATCGGGTAAGTCTGAGAATCGGCCAACATCTATTTTTCATATGTACCACGGGCGAAGCCGGGGCGGACCGCTAGTATTATAATACATATCAAATATACAGTTTGAATAAAACATGATACGGCTTGAGCTGTTACCGAGAGCCATTGAATTCGGAGCCTAAGGCTTATAGATGACACCCTGTATATAGACTGGCTATGTGATCTGAATTTATTATGTTTTAAATTAATACTAATTGGTTACTAAAAATCATATTAAAATGATGTTTTTAGTAATTGGCTGAAATTTGGATTAAAAATAGTAGAAAATTTTTGTGGTTGGGATCGCGGGTAAAACCGCGGGGCATATAACATCTTTATTATTTTTAAAATGTAACTGATATTGTTCAAACTGGAGAAGGCTGTAATTTTTCTACAATATAATACCTAAATAATGTGGTTTTAGTTCACTATTGACAATGTTTTAGCAAAAATATTTGATAGGTTTTGTGATACATGACTGCTAAAACCACTAAAATCCTAACTATTATATTACGAAATTAATTGAAAATCTGTTTTAATTGATACGTCTATTTATTGTACACACACAAATTCGTACAATCAATCAATATTATGTACGCAATAATGTACTCTATTACCCAAGTAATAAGAATGATTTTCGCGTGTGGTTTGAGGTGTAATAGAAATGATTTGTGTGTACAATTTTGTTTGTGGTTACGTTTGATAATCTCATTAGTTAGGTATAGTTATGTACCGTATAGTGGTTAGTGTTTTATTAGAGGGGTGTGGGTTCGATTCTCAAGCTTGTAAATAATTTATACACTTTACCTTCTTAGGTATGGGTAAAAAATTACAAGGTAATAGATTCTTTCATAGTACTTAGCTGAAGAGTTAGTTTGAACGCGCTAATCTCAGGAACTACTGGTCCGATTTGAAAATTCTTTCAGTTTAAGATGGCCCATTTATAATGTATCATCATACTAAGACCAACAGTAGAGAATCACTTCGGGTAAAACTTTGGGTTACAGCTAGTATCAAATAACTTGACAGCTCAGTCAGTATTTACAGATATATTTTTACAGGCCATAAACAAGCATAAAATTATTTATATGCAGCCATTAAATCGTTAGAATAAGGCGTGGTCAATATTAGAAATCCAAATATACATCAAGACCTTAGATTCAAAAAAGGTAAACAAAATGCCCCTGATCCCATCCGAAAATCGGCAGCGCGTAGCTCCGCTTAACCTTACTCGCTCTATGAACAATGAACGCCCAGTATGATATAATTACAGCATTAACGTTGTTAACCAACAGAGCGTAAAAAGGGTGTTTACAGCTACTAATTATGATTTTAACACTTAAAAACTAATTAGGCATCTTATGGTCTAGAATGTAGATAACAAGTCTATTATATATATATATATATATATATATATATATATATATATATATATATATATATATATATATATATACTTTTCTGTTTTTATTGTAATCCTTAGTTATTTATACGTAGTTTTTAATTATTATGATTGATAGTGTTAAAGTTATGAATTTATGTACCTAGTGTTATATTCAAGGTAATCTAAAAACTACTGTATCATAAAAAATGAATTATTATTTCGTTTAAATATTTTATGCACTAAATTTAATAAAAATCCAACCAGGTTTTTTGTTTAAAATTACAAACGGACGTACAGTTTTTCGTCTTAATTATATATGATTAGTAAAAATATCTAAATATAAATATAACTCAAAGGTCTAACTGACTGACATAGTGATCTATCAACGCACAGCCCAAACCACTGAACGGTTCGGGCTGAAATTTGGCATGCAGGTAGATGTTAGGACGTAGGCATCCGCTAAAAAAGGATTTCGATCAATTCTACACCCAAGGGGAAAAATAGGGGATGAAAGTACCATGAAAATTTATCTTTTCCACGCAGAGAAGCTACGGGCAACACTTAGTTTCTTATCAAACCTAAAACTAATAAGTATATTAAATTTATTAAACAAACATAAGGATTATAATTATATAGGCTTGTGAAATATAAATCGTGACCTAAACCTACCACGCCCGTGCAAAGGAGGAAGTCATTAAATATGAATTGAAATGCGTTTCCAATCTATAATTATATGAGATTTTATTTATCATCTGTGCGTCTGTTTCGTATTCTCATTGTATTATTTATTGACTTATTTATAAAGAGATTACGTTAGTTTTAAGAATCTAATTGTTTTATTTATTTATTTATTCAAATTAAATACACACAACAGGCTACGATCTTGCCGGGTCCATAGGCGCCACATCAATTTTACGAGCAGATCGCAACCCAACAAAATGTGTACAATTACAATACTACAATGGGATACAGCTTAAAGTTATCTAAAGCGTATTACAATAAATTCATATTTTTGTTTGTTGCCCTAGTCTATTATCCTCTAACTTTTGCAATATTAATCTTTGACAATCACTACATACTATAAAACAAAGTCGTTTTCTCTGTCTCTATATCCCTATGTATGCTTAAATCTTTAAAACTATTCAACGTATTTTGATGCGGTTATTTTAATAGATAGAGTGGTTCTCGAGGAAGGTTTAAGTATATAATTTATTAGGTTTTAGACAAAGCGTGCGATGCCGCGGGCGGAAAGTAGTTAATAATAAATGTATGTAACAGTCTTCCAATGTATTTGGCTAGGATTTATAAGTTTGGAAAGCCCGAAGTTTGAACTGACATGGTCAAAGGCTGGCGACGTACGATAAACCTTATTGTTAGCGTAACTTCCTTTAAAATGGTCACTTCTGCCCTATATCCTATTCATATAATAAATGCGAAAGTTTGTGAGGATGAATGTTTTTTACTCCTTCACGCAAATACGACTGAACGGATTACAATAAAATTTGGTATGTAGGCAGCTGAAGACCCAGGATAAGACATTGGCTACTTTTTATCCCGGAAATCCCACAGGAACGAGAACTATGCGAGTTTTTTTTAAAAACGCGGGTGAAATCGCGAGCAGAAACCAGCTAGTCCTGTATATATCAAGGCTACGATCATGATTTGTACAAACACCCAAAACAAAAGCTACCGTACCCAGCGTTATCTCAAAGACAATTTAAATTTAGTGTTAAACGCGTAATACCTCTTTTGAATGAGTAAAATATTAATGGAGATGTTGACAATCCCCATTCCTTGACAAAGACCCGATTAGACCCATTGTATGGGTACAGATGAGCACCATTGTTCGTGGGTAATGACAATAGTCCAAATGAAACTTTTCGGGACCTTTCCAAGACTTATTGACAATGGCTATTGAAATTATCAAAAAGAGGACTTCATTTCGAGTGGATGTCAATTTTTAAGGGATTAACGTGGTAACGTGTAGCTTTGTACAAGTAGGAAGCTAGAAATTATCAAGGTGCGCTAATATGTATTTGACTTAGTTATAAGGCAAATTATTATTAAACGGCAACATTTTAAAATATTTGGTTTTTCAAACAGAATATTGTTGCCTATTATCAATTCCATTTTCTAAACATCTCACTGACCAGTTTATTATTTTTGTGTTATTATTTAAATATAAATAGGGCAATGTTCATCGTTTCCCATAGCAACGGAGAAGGTTTTCGATATGGGGTACGGAACCCTCGAAAAATATCCAGTTTCCGCTTGACCGGAGATTTTATTAAAGTTCAACCTTATTACTGAAGCAATTTGATCGGTCCGTTGAAAATAAAGAATGAAATTTAGTCGCCATCTTGCAATATTGACTCGGATTTCAGTCGGATTGTTTGTGTGAAATTATAAGAATTCACATTAATATTATTGACTGTTTATCGCCCGTGGCGACGTCTAGTTTATTATATTATTTCTGGAAGTGAGGATAAATTTTTGTATTGGATTTCAAATATTGTATAGTACGATTTATTAATTACTAGCTTTCCGCCCGCGGCTTCGCCTGCTTTGTCTAAAATCTAATAAATTATATACTAAAACCTTCCTCGAGAACCACTCTATCTATTAAAAAAACCGCATCAAAATCCATTGCGTAGTTTTAAAGATTTAAGCATACATAGGGACAGAGAAAGCGACTTTGTTTTATACTATGTAGTGATGTATTTTCAACTGTTTGCAGTTTTGTCACTAGTAGACAGGCTAATCTAATCTAAAAACTGTAATTCCTGAATGTATAATACTGACGTGAAATCTTAGCAGACGTAATGGAAGTATTTTCAAGCTAATTCGTACATTGTTGTTTTAACATCGCATAAATTACTAGACCGGTGTTATTGTATTTTATCTGCGTCGTAAATGTGATTATTAGTTTTATGAACATTTGTGTTGAGAAATATAATTATTTACTGTTATAATGATTTAGATGGTGAAAGAAATCAATGAAGAATATAAATGGGCGCTAAAAATATCGTTATGAAATAGTAAAACGATTAAATTTATTTATATTATGCTTATTTACATATGTCATGTTTAACAAATCAGTGACAAGCACAACTAGTTCATAAATAATAACATTGGTCATTTTTATGTTATTTTATGTAATTATCTATATATAAATTATTTGAACAGCTTCCGTATGTTTATTAAAGTATAACTCATGAAACCATACGTTAAAATAATTAATTTTATTAATTACGAGTCGTTAAATTTGGAATTTTTAGTATCGAGTAAATAATTTTGTTAAAATAGCGAAATGGCTTAGTGGTTATGAGTGGTAATTAAATATCGCAGGTTCGATTACGAATTAAGGAATTTTATCAATTTGTTTTTGCACTATGAATAGGTACTTTATTTAAAAAAAGATTTTGAAACTGAAACTCAAACATTTCTTTATTTAATTAGACTTCTTCTAGAAGCACTCTTGAATCGTTATTAGGTGCATATTTTTAACATTTACCACGGATTCGGAAAGCAGAACATGAATATATTCTACATGAATTTTGACTGGTTTTAAATCCGTTAGAAACTATAGGAACAAGTTAATATTTAACGCAATATATAAAATAATATTAAAGCAACAGCCATTAGATAGTAAGTGTCTTGGGAAGGACTTTCAAGGATTTTCACATCGGCTGTGATCTAGGCAAATCTAGGCTATATTTTATGCTAATTTTGTAGAATGTATGCAACTCCCACTTGACCTTTTTTAATATTCCTTTACCTAATTTAGAATTGTACTTCTCTGTTAATTATAATTTAATTGTAATTGATGTTAACATATTGAATTTGAAAATACAAAGAATATTCCATACTGTAGGTACCTAATGCTTTAGGTAATTTAATTTAGACTAGCAATATACGAACATGGCTTTAAATATGTAACCCCATAAATTAGTTTAGTAAGTAGTTCTATAAGACTCAAAGTAAACAAATAAAATTTTACTATGCCAATAGGCCACTTAAAATTTTACAAAACTTTAAAACTGTAGCAATTTTTAGCACGTCTGGAACACAGCTCAAAACACACACGTATCGAAGCGTTTCCTTTTAGGAAGTTGTTATAAATCATCTTTAAAAAACCTTATCGCGGCCTCGGAGTCGCGAAACGGCCGGAATTGAAAAATAAACGTGCTCGAAACACGGAAACCGATGGAGTCGCCTCAGCAATTATTTACGGGTGTGGCAATGGGGAGTCAACTCCTTTGATGGCTATAAATTTTATAGAAAAGAAAAAATTCTGGTCTTCGCGGGTAAGGCAGAAGACGTGGGTTCGAATCCTGCCACGGAATCGAATTCGAGAGCTGCTGTACCTACTGTTATGAACAGAATATAGGTCTAGATGAGTCTTAGATCATTAGACAATATGATTACCTTCTTCTATAGTTTAATTAAGAATGTCTTTTTCTATTGATTTTTATTCATGCTTAATTTAAAGCTCGAACGAAGTGAATATTTGAATATTGTAATAGCTACTACCTGTTTAGTAAATAAAATAACAGAAGCGATAAAACAAACCTTTCTTATATCTTCATGTCATAAACAATCGGCACTCAAAGCACTAATCTATGTATGTACTAGCTCGGCTCCTGTTGATCTTAGCATGATGATATATAGCCTATAGCATTCCTCGATAAATGGGCTATCTAACACCGAAATAATTTTTCAAATCGGACCAGTAGTTCCTGAGATTAGCGCGTTCAAACAAACAAACTCTTCAGCTTTATAATATTAGTATAGATGCATATGCAATAATACAATTAATGTGTCAAATTTCTATAATTCTCTCAGCATCTTATCGTTGCGACATGATCAGTTAGTACCTAGTAACTCAGTGGCTCGAATAAATTGGCACACAAGTGAATTAAATCTTAATTTACTGAAGATTGAGTATTCACACTCATTTCGCAATCGGCCGTGTGCTCACATATTATAATGGACCTTGAATCCTACGTCGTAAGCTTTATATTGCCTTATAATAAGCAAAAGGTTAATATTGAACCGTAATCTATACTATTGTGTTGCGTTTTGAAATACTCGGTAATTGAATTAAATGTCATGGGATATGCTTTGAATTTTTAAATCTGTCGTGATTTGCATTGGATGTTTCGGTAAGGAGATAATAAAAATCATCATTCATATTACATCGGAAGAAAATATATTTGTTAATTTATTCAAATAATGATAATAAATTAATAAGGTAACAGAGCAATATCAGAGCTTTCACAATTAATTTCAATTTTTTTAAAAGGCAGTCACTTCGCTATCGCATTGTATAATTTTCAAAATAAGATATTATGTTGATCAATATAAAAATTAAAAATATTAGATGTATCTTCTAATATTTCATCATAGCTAAAATTATCATTATCATTAGTTAAAATTAATACATTCGAAAAGTCAGTTCATGTCAAAAAGAATTTCCCTTTGAACCCTTCCTAAATGCAGCTTACGGTATCGATAATATACAACCAAATCTAGCTAAAAAGCCTTCAATACGGAGTTCAGGAAGTGTTATGCCCTTGTGCGTGCGCGCATGTGTTGCCTAAAATAGAAGGTTGTACCGCCATCGGCGTTTGATTAGGTTCCCTAACAGAATATTAGGTTTTCCTTGAGTTAAACTTGAAACCCATGGTAGGAACTAGTTCCCACTTCCTTGAAGGATATGGGATTGTCACGATACTGCTATTGTACCTAAAATCTTATAAAATTGGCTATAAATGCCATAAACGCTAAATACATATACATATTTGGTTTTGAAGAAAAATATTAAGGTAGCAAACAAATAAATAATACTAGAATAGCACAATTAATAAATGTAAAATCAATAAAGAACTCCAATACACACTTAGATTCTCAAGACGATTAATATAATTGTTAACTATCGAATGACATTGAAAGGGAAAGCCTAGATTAATACCAGACTCTAACCTCAAGTATTTGGAGCCTCGCCTCCGTCTAATTTCCCTCTGATAAGAGATAATGAGCACAACGACCTCCCAATTACAACGCAAAACCTACTCCGTGACAAGGTCTTGTAGAATATATATAATTTTAAAATTATGTAAATGTACCTGAGCCGTTCATTTTAGAAGGCCTTGGGTTAGCACCGTTTCTCTTAACCTCTATTTCATGCCAATCCCATATATTTTTCTTGTAATGTCAAAAATAGTTTATAGTACGCTTCAAGGCATGGTGATTAAGCAACCAACATTTTTATCGCTGCTCAAATTATCAACAATTGTGAAGTATTTCGAGTTTTATACACAGTCGTTTGCTTCCTAGATCATGCTATTTAACATTCACTGCACATTCATAAAGTTCCAGATTGATTGCTAGATAAAATTATAACAAGTCGTCTAGAATAAAAAATTATATTATCTTTTTGCAGCATGCATAATGTCATCTACATAAGGATAAATATAAATGTGAAGAAAAGATTACAGTCCTGTATCAAAATTACGAATGTTTAGTGTATGCAAACGTAATATTAAACCCTAATAAAAGCCTATTATAACAGCATAATCGTATAATAACGCTAAATGCGAGCTAAATTACAAAGTCAACCCGTAATCACCAGCAAATGTAAAGAAAAATAAAAGAAACGAAAACAACTTTGAAGCATTGAAAAATTTAAAAGCACTCACAAATTATATGTCCGCTAGAAATCAAGTAATTTTCCCGTCGTAGAAAATTGTCAATTTACTCGCAAATAGTTTCTTATCGCTTTACAAAATATAACTTCATTTGTAACCTTTATAAGCCCTGAGTTTTTTATGTTCTTTTTATTCTGCTGTCCCTTTGCTATCCCCTTTTATGACTTTCAGCTTTGAATGAAAATTGTTTTTATTTTATCCTAGTTATTTTCTTTGAAAGCGTTTCTTTAAGCTTGAATATAGAACGTTAAATTAAATATTTTTATTCACAGATTTCAAACTGATTTAACATTTTATTAAGCGAGTGATTAATTGCTTCTAAATTAAAGTTTAACGAAACAGGATTGTTACCTGTCGACGGTTCGCCTTACCAAATACAGAAATCGTGATCCTACAAAACCGAACATATAGGTTAGAGTGGTTCCAAAAAACAGTTTAGTTCACCTTGAAAGTCGCAGTGGGCGTACCAAACTTGATTTAGTCGCCATCTGACAAACCCTTTTTTTGTCCTGAATATAAATAAGACGAGCAAAAAATATAAAGTCGAGTGAGATTTTTTCCCCTCGTCGTTTCCACTGGGACTAGGCCGAGTTTAGCGAAAGTAAGATTTGAATAATAAAACAGATATTCGCTTATGTTCAAGTGCGGTGTTGTTTTTGTTCCTCCGCGAAGATAATATCGTAAAGTTTTCCATGCCACGAAATATGCTTTGAAATTACGCGTTCCTGACGTAAGAGAAAAATGATCAACAATAATCCCTCATATCGTCATATCGGAGCGTCCTCAACGCTTCCTATACGATTTGATAATGACTTCCTGCGTCCTTTAATATCCTCGTTAGGCGATTCGATTCAATGTTTTATAACATTCGATTGAGACGCGGAAGCGAATAAGAGCACTTCACATTACATTTACGCACCAGATAATTTGAAATAGAAATAAAATTGGGTCACGCGTAACATGCACCATTCGTGAAATCGAATTATCCAATTACACATTCGATTGGTGTGTTATATAAAATTTTCCAGCGGTCCATTACAATTTATTACGTTTAGACTTGTTTGTAATAATAGTAATAATTCCTATGATAACAATATCATTAATAGTAAGGACGCAAACTTAATGGTACCACTTCATGCATACTAATTCGGTAGCCAGCTCTTTGCCAGCGCTCGCCAGATCGGACATGCCTGAAATAATAATCACGTTCTCTACATTTTAACTGATAACACCGATTTTCTGTTTCAACCATAAATCTACTTAATAGATTCCACTTCGACCATTAATTTAGGGAACCTTTTACGTTATTAATAGTTTCTTTCTTTGTTCGCAGACGAAAAAGAACAATCCGAACCACATCAAGAGGCCGATGAACGCATTCATGGTCTGGTCGCAGATTGAGCGCAGAAAAATATGCGAGCAAACACCGGACATGCACAACGCGGAAATATCCAAAAATCTCGGCCGCGTTTGGAAAACTTTGAACGATGAAGAGAGGCAACCCTTCATCGACGAGGCGGAGAGACTCAGGCAGCTCCATATGCGAGAGTACCCTGACTACAAGTACAGGCCACGCAAGAAGACTGCGAAACCGGCGCAGAGGAACGGCGGTGTCACTAAGCAGAAGCGCAAACAACGTGCCGATACGAATAACAACAGAGGCGTGGCCAGACGGCGATCGCGGCCCACTCCTCCCAGCGTCCCGATGATGCCCATAGAGACGCCCGCACCGCCAGCTCTGCCCGCATCTCCTGCTGGCTCGCCAGATTCTCCCGAATCAGCTTGCTTGTACGATGACAATTCCCGTCGCGAGCAGACTGACTTAACGGACCTGTACTCCATCACGGACCTCCTCCGCCTGCCCGCAGACTGCGAGGTCGACCTGGACGTGCTCACGGACATGGAGTCCTTCGAGACGGCGTCGTCTTCCTCGGGCTCGCACTTCGAGTTCTCCTGCACGCCGGACGTGTCTGACATGCTGAGCGAGATCGGCGTGACGAGCGCCTGGGACGAGACCGCGTTCTCGTCGTACCTCACGTCGTCTTAGAGCGGTGTAGGGTCGCCTCGGCCGCTGGCCGGTACCACTGATCTCATTTTCGAGCCGCCACACGGGGGCCGACGACGCGGCGACCGCTCGCCGCCCCGCCTAGAGAGTGCCTACATCCAATTGACGTGTCGACATTTGGATTCAATGTACAAAGTTATTTAATAAGGTTTCGAGTGTGTTTAGTTCGCCGATCGGCCACGTGGCCGATTCACCTTGGTTCTCTCGGTTTATCGTTTAGTTTAGAAAGTTAAGCCGGCGTCCTGGAAAGGCGAGGTCGGATCTGGTTAATATAGGCTGTGAGTTGGTTCTTTTAAACCGTTGCTTTCGTTGATTTTTCAAATTTATCGGGGTGATTTCCAAACGGCACGTCTCAGACGCATCTCAGTAAATAATCCGTCTTACTCTCCGTCGCCTGGTTAGCAAGCCGCGGAGCTTGCATCGCCGCACGCTCGCACCGCGTTGTCGCGTCCGTTTATTCTATAAGTGTACATTACTCGAGTTGGCTTCTTTATAGTAAGTTTGCAACCCTCGCTCCCTTACTTTATTTTATAACTTTTACCCTGTAGACAATTTTTATTTACGTTAACTAAACATGTATAATTCGTAATAGAAAATTAAACTAGTTTGTAGTCATCTTCTCTTGCGTTCGTACGTAAGTTCACTTATATTTTGATGCACATAGATGATAGTTGGATTATGATTTACTGGCGGAAGCTGATCGGAATGTCATTGGTAAGAATTTCGGAGTGCGGGATTTCGAGTAAGCTATTTTTGGGAAGGGCCCTTGCCGTGTTCGCATTTTGCAAAGAGCCACGCGCGTACCACTTTTGTCGGTTATCTTTTTTACCGTTGCGCGCGTGACTCCTTCCAAACCTTTCGTTGGACGCACGGCACGGGGAGCGTAGGTTCGAGTCTGTATGTCTCGCTATATATACGTTAGGTTGCTTAAGATAAGGTTTCTACGTACGATGGTAAGGTATAATGTAAAGTTACGACGGCACCTCAGGATCGATGCTAAGGGACACTTCAACTTTCTCCTTGATTTCTTTAGTCTTCATGCTTCACAAAGTCTATAGAAAGATACATATCAATGAAGGGAACGTACTGTATCGCGGGACGGTTATGGTCAAACGAACAAAACTATAGCTCGTTTTCACTCAAATATTTTGCTGTTTCATACTCTGTGATTTACTTTACGGAATTTCTAAATTATAAGGATATATAGTGGAGACTGATATCGCATAGATTAGTTTTAGCAGCGCTAGCTTCTCGAACTTTTTTTATTTTTAGAACTGGGCATAACTCTAATGGTAAAACAAGACATATTTTTGATATTTTGCTTCTCTGTGGCAATCGGGCTTGTAATTACGAACATAGCTACATTTTCAACCCAGCCCGACTCGATTACCACAGCAAAGCGCTCAACAAAACTATTTGTATTTTCATAAACTGTCAATTCATTGAAAATCATGTCAGTTATTTGCGTACTATTTACAAATTAGCCTCTCTCGTTTTAAGATATTTGTAAACTCGGTGTAAACTTTACTTCAGATAACGAATCCATATTTGTAGATAATCTGTGTCCCTCATATAAAATAAGGGATCCGTTGTGCTCTATTAATAAAAAACAAAATGCTTTACTTATACTATTATATTCTTATAAACATATTGTAAAAACTTCGTGTACTTAGTGAGTGTCTACGAAATCCAATTATTTTTAAAGATGCATAAAACGTGTTATCTATACATTATTTGTATTGCAAATCTGTAATTTATACTATCTACTGTGTGTTGTAGGGCAATATGATATATTATATATACAATCGATACTTTATAAAAGATAAAAAAATAAATTCGTGCCTAAGAAAAATTTCGATTTCAAATGTATATTTTAGTGATGCTCAAATTTATCTTTATAAGCGAGTAGATGTAGTTGCTGTTATATCGATGTGAAATTATTAACACTTAGATTTTCAATTGCCAGGTTTGCATTTTGTATGGTTTGCTTTTAAACGTTACGATAACGAATTCTACCAATTGCAATGTCTACATGTTCAGTTGTATCTATTTTATGTTAAACGTCTGATCAATTTTTCAGTATGTACTGCACACTATTTCAATATATTCACATTCACGTTTTGTATGCTTTATTTGACGAGTATTTGAAACTTGGACAATAAAATTTTACTTCTGTATAAGTTTGGAACAGACTTACGAGAATGTTCGTGCGAGTACGTTCTGAATACACCTTAGCTTTACCACTGTCGTTTATTTTTATGGCTTCTTACATGCTAAATTTTGCTTTCACTGCATATTTGGATTCAACGACTCAAAGCAATAAACTTATAGTGACGAGAACGCTCAAATAAGTGTAAAATCTTCTCTCTGGTTTAAATTACAGCACATGGATTAAACTTTATTACCACTTTCGAGTTCTTGCAATGCGTGATTGTAATTTCGATTCGAGAGAAGATTATTAATGAACCCCTGAGTATTTTTAAAACAACATCGAATTTAATGTATGTAGCGCTTGTTGAGGTTCAATATTTGGACTTATCAGGGTTTGATGTTTCGTTTAAAAATTTAGATTGTAAACGTTGTTCGCCGTCGTCGGTGTAAGTTGTCCCACGTGTGTTTTCTTTGCTTGAATATAGGCTTCTTATCTTAGTAGCCTTTGTCTTTTCAAATATGTAAATGTAATAAATGTAAATAAGTATTAAAATTGTTTATATTGAAAAAGTCAAAATAAAGCGACACTGTGAGAAATATTAGATTATAAATATATGCGTCTCAAAGAAATAAAATATCATAGAGGACGTAGTATTTGTTGTAGTTTCGTAATATAAAGTATCTTTATGAAAGAAATTGTTGTGGTCTTCAAAAGCTATCTCTATATTTCATTTACTCTTTCTTAGAACTTCTTTCACTTTTCTAAAACTCTCATTCTCATTGGTTTATTTTATTATGAATCTTAAACGAGACATTGTTTTTACTTTGCTGAAAACAATAAATATTTTCTTTCTGAAATCAAAATAATAAATCGACCGATAAGAGAATGAAAGATTTGTTTTCCTCTTGTATCAATGTAATCACGAAATAAACGTGAGTGTAGAATCAAAATATAAGGTCATTGTAAAAATATAAGCTTGTACTATTATCATGTATATTAATAGGTCTTTTAAATTCGTTTTAAAAATGTTAGTGATTTATTCACAGAACTGAAAAAAAAGGTTGAAATTATTCTCGTTATGTTGTTTGTGAAATTTGAACAATTATATTACTTGTATCATATGTATGTATTGTTGATTTTATGGATAAGCGTCTTCTATAAGGTTTATAATCTTTTCCACTTTGAGACACAACGAACTTCAGCTTTCTGTTAGCACTTACTTAATTATAATTGGTGTCTATAACTATAATTCGTAAACAATTTTAACCAATTAATATTAATGAATAAGACAACAAACTGTAGCGTTTGCGTATTACCGTATTAAGGATCTTGTTGATGTAGCTGTGTCATAAATATTGGTATTATAAATAATGATAATGATATTATATAAAAAACAAAATTCGCACAATGAAGTCAAGGAACTAACGTAGGTGTAACAATAATAATAATTAATATAAAAGTAAAAATAAACATTGTAAGCGTGATAGTGTTTCGTTCCATGTTTTCTGATGTAGTCCTCTAGGTGTCCCCTTGTATGGAACTATTTGTACCCAATGTACTAAACGCATACACACGTCAAACTTTTCAGCGTTTGTATGTTTTAGTACACAGCAACAAAGCTTATAATTTTAGACATATTCCATTCATTTCCACTGTAAATAAATTTTAATTTAAACGAAAATTTTATAAAAAAATGGTCCATTAAACTTTATCACGTAACTTTAAGGTAGTTGGTTAGCCGCATACGTATACCTTTGGAATAGTGTGTGCTTAAACTGTAAAGCGCATAATGCCAAACGAATTTCTATTTTCGAAGCTAAAAAGCATGGCTTTAATGATTGGACTGAAGTTTTGATTTGACAGTCATTTCTGTAGTTCTGTATTGTAAATAGCTTATTGTGAGGCCACACTAGACTCGCTCGTGTGAAGTTTTCTAGTCTAGAAGTATTCGGGCAGATATTTGTGTTCATTTAGACGTTCTGTAGCAGTCGCTTCGGATCAACTTACGGTGGCCTTTCCATGATTGATACCTGATTTTTATTAGATTGTTTTTCAATTGATACCAAAAATAATTGATGCTGTTAGACACCGTTACCGATGGATCTCTATATTAAGTAGCACTATGGCTTTCGGCAGACCAAATAACTCTGTTTTCGATAACATTGGTTCTAAAATGTATATAATGTGATGTGATGTAGATGCTTTGAACCGATTCAAGCCCGAGTGGGTATTTTCATTGAGCAAGCAGACATTCGTTCTTGTAAGGATAAGTTGAGGAGCCGCGGTTCCTCGTCGGTGTATAAATTATTATCTTATATTTCTAAGATACTATTATTGCATATAATGTACGTAGTTTTTTAAAATGTTAAGTATGAAGTAACATTACTGTAGTAGTAAGGCAAACGTGTACATTTTGTATCGTACTTTGTTTCAATAATGAATATATATTATTATATGGTAAAAATAAATCATCCAGTTTTTAAACCGGCATTTTATTTTACTACCCTTTTTTTAATAATAAAGACAACAGACTCTTTTTTTTTTTTTTCTTATGAAAAATATAATGGTGAGGTTTAAATTTAAATTTCACAAGTTACAAGTTGTAAGCAAATGGAGCTATATTCATTGACCTATACTTATACATATAACTTAAAATCCTCTGTGCTCCTAAAGTGAAAGAATCATTAATTCCTGGGTTCGATTCCCGGTTTACTATTGGCAATAAACTTAATGAACCAATACAGATGATATACTATTTACTAGTCAAACAACAAGAAAAGAAAACAGATTTTTTTGTCTTATATCTTACATAAAATGGTGTGGTTTAAATTTTCATTTCACAAATTACAAGTTGAAATAAATGGAGCTATATTCATTGACATAAGTACCAACAAATACAACTCAAAATCCTGTATGCTCCTAAAGTAAAAGAATCATTAGACCCTGGGTTCGATTCCCGGTTTACTATAGGTATAATGAATCAATACAGATGATGAACTACTTACTAGTCTAGTTGTAAATAAATGGAGCCATATTCATTGACATAACCTGTATCTTATATAACTGAAAATGCTCTATGCTCCTGAAGTAAAAGAATCAGTTCCTGGGTTCGATTCCCGGTATAAACTGGGCATTATAAAACTTAATGAATCAATACAGATGATAAACTACTTATCTTTAAAGAAAATGATTTTATGAGTTTCTTACATAAAATGAAACTAGATATATATACTTCATACACATAATATGCATAGACATGCGCCACCTATTGATCAAATTATGAATTACTAGGTCGAGTACGTATACGCACTTAATTTTCTGATGTTATTTATAACAAAAATATCATTTTCTACATGAATATAAAGTACAATAGAAATAATTTATTTTTTCAAGAAATTTGTTGAAGGAACTGTCATAATTTGAACTTGCTTATTGTTCTCTCACTTTAAAACTAGGTACTGAACCAATTTTTATAATGCTTGAATGCAAATTAACGGATAGCATTATCAACTTTCTGCTAAAGTTACTGATATGTTACTATAATTAGGAACATACCATTTTATCTGATAGATAAACTGACAACAATATATTCAGAAGTTCTGAAACAGTTTTTAAGTGCAGTCACGGGCTATAACTAGTAAAAATATAAATAAAACATTGTGCAATTGATTCACAGTATCATATTGTCTTTAAAACGTTTAAATATAGTCAGGGTTTACGACCACAGTAAACTTCACTTCATGATTGTTATTTATTACGTAAAATATTAACTACAATGTAATTGTCTATGAAATATAAGCATAACTAGGAATGCCTAGTGGTCAAAACTCGATCTACTGAATATAATGTAATATTCGAGAAAACTGCATTGTGACACTGAAACAACGATATAATACGAGAGAATACTAATATAATAACAACCTACCTAATGAGTATTACGTAAAGTAAATAAATTAATAATTCCTTCTGGGAATCGAACCCAGGATCATTGACCATTCACTATGCAAGAATATCACTATGCGCTATGATATAATTCAATACCTATTCAATACCTATTCAATAGTTATTATTTAATGAAATTACCTACCTGTAAAGAGGAAATGTCCTACCATTTTTATTCCCATAATATACTTGTATTACAAACAATATAGCTCCCGATAGTCGTATCTATATAGCTCCTGTGACGTCACTGCGACCCATCCACCACTCGACCGCGCCCACCGACGCTTGCCCTCGAAGCAACCTCCACGAAGACACTCGACGGAAGGCCTCAAGGAAGCAGGAATGTAGCGCCGAGGTTATATACATAATGTACTTAATAACAGATAATTGTCAAGTGCGAAATGTCGACGAGTAATTTCTTTGCATGTAATCAAGGAAATGATTCGCTAATGAGGTACACATTATTACTATGGTAATGTAAACCAATGGGGTAGTGGTTAGTGCTGGTTTTTTAAGGTATCTAGGTTCGATTTTGGGGAAAAATGTGTAATGATACTATGTTCTACTAGCATGTTTTATAGGAAAGGAAATTAGTATCTATGTTTGTAGAAAGATTTAAAAATAATTTGAGAATGTAACGAATATTTTTATAAGATAAATAAAACCGGCCAAGTGCGAGTCGGGCTCGCGCACAAAGGGTTCCGTAGCAGCAAATATAATAAATTACAGTTAAATCAACCTATCTCAAAAACTATAAGAGATACTTTGATCAAACCAAAAATCGTTGAAAGAGTTAATTAGCATGCATCACCTCTATTTTTTTTAGAATTTTATACCCCGTAGTTATAAAAATAGAGGGGGGGGGACATACTTTTTACGACTTTGAGAGCTGATATCTCAAAAACCGTTCACTTTAAGAAAAATGTTTTTTAGAAAACTTTATATCATTTTAAAAGACCTTTCCATTGATACCCCACACGGGTATGTACATCGAAAAAAAAAATTTCATCCCTCAGTTACATGTATGGGGGGCCCCACCCCCAATTCTTTTTTTTACTATTTAGTGTCATATTTTTGTAGCGGTTCATACAACACATATTCCCATCAAATTTCATCACTGTAGTACTTATAGTTTCCGAGTAAATCGGCTGTGACAGACGGACAGACGGACAGACGGACAGACGGACATGACGAAACTATAAGGGTTCCGTTTTTGCCATTTTGGCTACGGAACCCTAAAAATGCAACTGGACTATTACAAGAATCGAACTCACGTCCCTGACCAGCTAATTTTATTGCACGTTTCAGCAATAAAATTAATTTCAATATATATACAGTATATTTAAATACACTAGCTGTGCCCCACGGTTTTATCCGCAGTGCTCCGCTCCTGTTGGTCTTAGTGTGATGATATATTATAGCCTTCCTCGATATATGGGTTATCTAACACCGAAAGAATTTTTCAAATCGGACCAGTAGTTCCTGAGATTAGCGCGTTCAAACAAACAAACTTTAGCTTTATAATATTAGTATAGATATATTATATACTTCATGCCATTAGCAGAAACATTCTGTAAATTCAATTAACAAACACAAGTTGGGACATTGATTTCGTAATTTACATTGGAGTTTATCTATTTCAACTTTCTCTATTATTGTTAAACTCACCCTTCATAGTTTTCTGTTAGGGTCTGTGAGACCCATTAGCTACAGGGCCGGATTCAGTAATTAATTAATAAACTTAAATAAGTTTATTTCTATACGATACCATAAGCAACTATACTACCGATACAGGACTGCATATTGCATAATAATGTTTCTTACAGCGGCCGTACACGGGCAGTTCGAGCAGTTAACGGCTGAGCGACGTTCACGGACGGCTCGACCGGTAAAGTATCCTATGCGCTATTTAAAATTTTAATATCTACACTATCTCAGGAAATAAAACCGTAATGGTCCAATTTGTAAAGTTTCTTTATATTGAACTACTGAATACTTTTTGAGAGTAATAATCGCCGATCTATATAAACCATAAACTTTCGTATTTTAAATGGTAGCAACATACCACTTATTTGAATGTTAAAAATAATTGCTTCGTCCCTCTACACTACAGTGTCATTACACACAAGATTACTTTCCCGCAATTAATTTCACCAACAACATAATAAATGTTTACGGTCAAGGGCGTCAAACCGCGTCCCTCCAATCCGGCCCTGGCTACAATGACCGAAAGGCCGTTTAATTAAGCAAACTCGCAAATAAGATTCGAGTACCGTCCCTTAGTGACTATTATTCAAATTTATCGCCTTAATTTTATATGCCCTTTCCGTATATTAGTCGACGCATTACTCATTTTTGATGACGCCATCAAATTTTGCCCAGAATTCAGAATTTAATTTAATAACGAAAAATTGCGAAAATTATGTTGGAGTGAAATGGCCGCGTGGTATAACGACATTTTTTATTATTTTTTTATTAATTAGACAAATGAACACATACAATAGGTACTTACTTTTACGGTCTTATTAACTGTCAAGTCACAGAATATATTATAATAGTGTCAAGTGAACGATTTCTTGAACCTTAGACTATAAAAAAATACAATTATATTTCACAGGTCCGAGAATAGGTTGTAAACTATGTTTTGTAAGTGAACTATTATTATTATGAAAACATAAAACCCGTCTGCAAATTTATCTAGGCAACTTTGATGATTATTATTTTTAACAACGACACATTATAAGTCAAAAAAAATTTACCACACTCGAAAAACATAACTTCTTTTGTAGTTGGTAAATAAAACAAAACTACATCTAAGTAATTGAAAACAGAAACATAAAAATAAATATTTTGATTACCGGTATTGAGTATTTTAAAAATAATCGTGATTTCTTATCTTCAGTAAATATCAGGAATTGGCTTTAAATTTAACATCTTAAAATACGTCGTATGTATAAAACATGAGTAAAAAACGTGAATTACTTGTTAAAAACGATTGAGCTTGCATACTTTTTTGCCATGGTAACGAAATCTATAATATATTTATGAAAAGTTTCATCAAGATTAGTTTAGCCATTCTTTCGTGAATACTTATTTTTCTTGTCTGTGACATACATAATATTATGTGAGAATGAATTCACATTTTCTTTACGGACAAAAATAGACGGTCAGCTTTTGTGTACATTTTTTTTAGTCTGCACCGGGAATCGAACCCATTACCTACACCTGATAAATAACCGGGTAAGTATCAAACCAAATTGTCATACAACATGGAAATGAAAATGAAAAATATATTTATTTCATACAGACAATTGTTCAATGACAGAAAATGGATGGGTCCTCCTAGAAAGTTTACAAAAACCTGTGTCAGGTGTTGTCTGTGTTAAAATTTACCCAGGTATCGAACCCTGTACCTGGCCTTCGCTAACCACTGCGCAATCAATCTAGGTTAGGTTTGAGAGGAACTTAGCAACGATATCTAAACTACATACACTACCGTGTTATATTATCTGTGTGCTTATTATTAGAGACGTTATCTTCAATAGGGTTTGAAGAAGCGGCAGAACCAATTGAACAGGATATACATATACAGAGTACAGACAAACAAACGCAAATATAAGGCACGCTCTATTCTTATTATTTTATTCTATTTTCTATTATGTACTCATATTACGATAGAATGGTTATTGGTCAGTAACATCTATACTAATATTATAAAGCTGAAGAGTTTGTTTGAACGCGCTAATCTCGGGAACTACTGGTCCGATTTGAAAAATTCTTTCGGTGTTATATAGCCCATTTATCGAGGAAAGTTATCATCACTCTTCGACCAACAGGAGTGGAGCCACGGGGGTGAAACCGCGCGGAGCAGCTAGTAGGATATATAGGGAACAAGTATTTTTATTGCAATGTAAGTAAAGGAGAAATGTTTAAAGTTACAGCTCAAAATTTATGTATAGCAGATAAATAGTACATAGTATAAAACAAAGTCGCTTTCTCTGTCCCTATGTCTCAATGTATGCTTAAATCTTTAAAAAGACGCAACAGATTTTAATGCGTTTTTTTTTAGTAGATAGATATTCAAGAGGAAAGTTTTAGTATATAATTTATTAGGTTTTAGACAAAGATGGCGAAACCGCGGGAGGAAAGCTAATGCGCTTTAAGACGATGCTTCGTACCAAATTTCAAGATTCAGAGTTCACGGGAAGTACCTTGTAGGTTTTAATTTGATTGTAGTACAAATATAAACAGCTGTATCTTTTGATTGTGATTGCTTCGAAGTATATCTTTTTCACAGCTTCAAGGGACAGTGGACTTGAGTATTTGATATAAATTTCAGCTTCATACCTCCATGCATTCATGAAAAAAATGGTCTTGACAGACAGACAGACAGCACATTGATACTATAAGGGTTCCTTTTTTTTCTTTCGTGGTTCGAAGCCCTGATTATACATGATATAGAAGAGGCACTAAAAAACTATATTTAATAGAAAAATAATAAAATATTGATATTAAATACGACACGTTTACTGTTATCGCTATCAGACACTTCAACTAATCGACCGTGCCAGACAATCTGTCGGCGATATGGTTTATTTTTAAATTGAATTGTTATATTATAGACTTAGTGTTGCCACTTGCCGCTCGATAGTCCACTATCGATAGTCTATCGATTAACTATCGATAGTTGGGGAAAAGCAATAGTATCGATAGCACTATCGATACTATCGATAGTGTCGATACTATCGATAGTATCGATAGTCCTATAAGCGTAAATACTATCGACACATAGCAATACCATCGATAGTATCGATACTATCGAAGCTCAATATCGAACGAACTATCGATACTATCGATAGTGTCGATACTATCGAAGCTCAATATCGAACGAACTATCGATACTATCGATAGTGTCGATACTATCGATAATATCGTCCCATCGATAGTGACCTTTTTCTCGATAGTATTGCTTTATCAATAATATTATAGTGGAATGACAGAGAACTAGATGTTTGGTTATAATACTTTTCAAGTTATCTATTGGCGCTTTGTACAATCCATTTTTTTTAGTTCGTTAATTCGTAATCCAATAAGCCCATTGACTGACCCATTATACCAAGAAATCGTGAACAATACTATTGCACAATTTACTACTATCGATAGCTCAAAACTATCGATAGTATCAGTACTATCGATAGTATCGATTGTAGTTGCAATATTCAGTAGCAATAGTATCGATACTATCGACAGTATCGATAGTATAGCAACTATTGGCAATCAATACTATCGATTTTATCGATACTATTGCAGTTCATCAATAGTATTCTATGATTAACGCTATCGATAGTATCGATAGTATCGATAATATCGATACTATCGATAGTGCTATCGATATTCTGACTTATTTTCAAGGTCAACTATCGATAGTCAAACTATCGATAGTTCGGCAACACTAAATTTATAGTGTTTTTTGTATGTATTAGATATGGTGGGAAATACTGGATCGATTTTGATGAATTCACGAGCAGAGAGGTAAAATTATTCCCGAGTGTGGTTGGTAAAAGTACATTCGTTCTGTTTTTAAAATAATTAATTTTAACGTTTATTAGTTAGTATGTAGCACAAATAATATACAGCTGAAGAGTTTGCTTTTTTGTTTGTTTGAACACGCTAACCTCAGGAACTACTGGACCGATTTCCAAAATACTTTCACCGTTTTTCAATGTACGTGGTCCTTTAGTGCTATAGGCTGTGTAGATTTAATAGCCTTAAATCTATTATTTATGGAATTCAAAACGTGATTTTGACTGCTTTTCGAATGTTAACCATTTTTATGAATTATGACGATCCAAAAATGAAACTAAAGGTGGTCGAGTTTATTTCCTTCACATTTTCCTGATGCTCTTATAAAGAATAACAATGGTAAGTGTTCATGAATATTGACATCAATTCGATTCTCAATTGAGGAAAATTATTACAGAGATTATCTTATTATGATATTCTTACAAAATCGATTGCATACAAGATATAATATTAAGAAGTAAAGTTGAATAATAAATCAAAATTAAAACATTAAATTACATTTTTTCCATTTACAATTTATTCAAAATTTCATTTCCTTTTACACATCAACTAATCTATACTTAATATTATAAAGCTGAAGAGTTTGTTTGTTTAAACGCGCTAATCTCGGGAACTACTGGTCCGATTTGAAAAATTCTTTCGGTGTTAGATAGCCCATTTATCGAGGAAGGAGGATATATCATTACACTAAGACTAACAGGAGCAGAGCCACGCGGGTGAAACCGCGAAGCGCAGCTAGTATAACTTCATTTTCTAAACACTAATATACTTACATGATACTTATATTGAAAATAAATAACATTAACTTTGGAAATTTTCATTAAATGTTTGCTCTAACATCGAACCTATTACCTCTCCCTGCTCTTTAACCACTGCACTATAGGGTAGTACTTAAATATACCGACAGGGCTACTTACAAGATACATTCGCAATGATAAATAATAATCACCTTATCAATTAGTACTCGATTTCAACAACTCTTATAACGTTGCAATTTATCATCAAGGAAACTAAACATTATATTTTCACGCAATCGGACTATTTAGTCATCTCTACATAGTATAAAACAAAGTTGCTTTCTCTGTTCCTACGTATGCTTAAATCTTTAAAACTACGCAACGGATTTTGATGCGGTTTTTTAATAGATAGAGTGATTCAAGAGGAAGGTTTTAGTATACAGGGTTATTTGTAAAACACCAGCAACCTCGCAGGACAAGATAGCTAACATCATAAGAAACAACATTTGTTCTACTTCAAGTGAATATTTTTATTTTTATTTATAGATAGGTACTGTGTTCACTGTTCACCTAATGATATAATATAAAAATTATAAAATTTCCGTTCGATATGAAATATGTTTGCATATTGACAAACAATTATGACTTGTAAATTTTCCTGCACAGTGCACAATCTAAAAAGTAAAATTTCTCCGATTACAGCTGATAATAAATTTTAATCTGTGACGTCAGAGCGAATGTCATTGACCGGCAGTCGCAGCTGATTGGGCCGTTTATTCTGACGTCACACTGGTCGTTATATTTTCCAAACGACCTCAAATTGTCTAGGACGTGACATTAGATATGTTTATATGTTTGTCAGTCTGTAAACATTGTTTTGGTTTTCTTTTTTTTCAAGGTCGCAGTGCCTGATATGAGTGATATGGAATTTTTCTATTTTTTGTTTGTTTTATTTTTTTCGTCATCATTCTGTTTTTGTTATTTCAATTGTTTATTGAACACGCAAGTACATGTCTTTATTTTTGATTAGAATCGTCTTCATAAAAATATATATTGTACCAATTACTTGCTGTATTTAATGTGTTACGACGATTCAAAGTTTTATGCTTCTAGACGAAGTCGAATTGAATAAATATACAATATGTTTGAGTTTGAGTCTACACAAAGTGAAAATAAAACTTGGTACTGAGTAATTTCAGTCATTCACATACAGTGTAGGTATTATATTTATTTAAAGCTCAATCAAATTTTTAGCCCTATTACTACAACCTATATAGTATTTTTTTATTTATTACAAAAAAGCCCGAACTACAACAAACAATAAAACGTATTGACATCTATATATCTTCTTATATATAAAATTCTCGTGTCACAATGTTAGTCTGCATACTCCTCCGAAACGGGTGGACCGATTCTCATGAAATTTTCTGTGCATATCGGGTAAGTCTGAGAATCGGCCAACATCTATTTTTCATATGTACCACGGGCGAAGCCGGGGCGGACCGCTAGTCTAAAATTCTCATGTCACAATGTTAGTCTGCATACTCCTCCGAAACGGGTGGACCGATTCTCATGAAATTTTCTGTGCATATCGGGTAAGTCTGAGAATCGGCCAACATCTATTTTTCATATGTACCACGGGCGAAGCCGGGGCGGGCCGTTAGTAATATATATAAAAATGAAACCCGTTTTCCTTGGTCACGGCATCACACGTGAACGGGTGGACCGATTTCGATAATTATTTTTTTAATTTAATCCTTGAAGTACGAGGATGGTTCTTACGAAAAAAAAACATAAACATGTACTACGGGCCAAGTCGAGGCGGACCGCTAGTATATCATATTCATTTCATTTTTTCCCGCTAGGTAATAGGATATTATCCTTAGACCTACCTTACCGACAAAAGGAAAAGTAACAATAGTATCTACTAATTCATTTAAATAGTGCACCTAAAGTAGTTCCTATTTAGTAATCTGTGACCTAACTCAAAACCTATATACCTTGAACAAGCGAATGAGTCAGTTTTCATAATATGATACAATTGTAAACAAATGACTAGTATTGAGCCTTATTGTGATCTGATCTAGATTATTTATTATTAATACTTTATTAATACTATAATTATTAATAACTAGATTTCCGCCCGCGGCTTCGCCCGCGTTTTCAAAGGAAAACCCGCATAGTTCCCGTTCCCGTGGGATTTCCGGGATAAAACCTATCCTATGTGTTAATCCAAGTTACCCTCTATACGTGTGCTAAATTTCATTGTAATCGGTTCAGTAGTTTTTACGTGAAAGAGTAACAAACATCCATACATCCATACATCCATAAATCCTTACAAACTTTCGCCTTTATAATAGTTATTAATAATTATAAAGTTCATAAATCCAAAGTGCACTTCTTTATGTGTTTAATTTTAATTATATATTTCAATCTGCATTAGTCTATATTAAAGACGAAGATTGAATTTTGTGTATTTAAACTGGATAAAGTTAGAAACTGCTAAATCGATTTTGAAAATAAACACAATTGTTACATTGTAGTAAAATCCTTTATTCCGAAAACAAAAGATATGCTTTTATATTAATTACCTGTTTAATATACCTTCTCATAGATTCTAAACGAGTAGCATTTTATCCAACTACCGTACGAGCGACGCCGCAGACTCAACATAGTCTTATATATAAAATTCTCGTGTCACAATGTTAGTCTGCATACTCCTCCGAAACGGGTGGACCGATTCTCATGAAATTTTCTGTGCATATCGGGTAAGTCCGAGAATCGGCCAACATCTATTTTTCATATGTACCACGGGCGAAGCCGGGGCGGACCGCTAGTTTTATATAAATGACACATCGATGCACTAATGTTTCATTTTAATAACCACTTCCGGGATAAGTACCTGAAACACAAGTCTTTATATGATGTAGTTTGATGATATATCTATAAAAGAAAAGAAGAAGTTAGAAAATAAATCTTTATTTTTACTAGTCATTTGGACCCCAAAATACAGGCTGTCCTAGTTTGGGGTCCAAATGTTACATGTTTGTACCTAACCCACAAATTGATCAATAAATGATTTTTATTTATTTATTTTATTTATTTAAACACACACATTTCAAGAAATTCATATATTTCAATAAAAGTAGTAATTTAAGATAACTTACACTAAAAGAAAAACTTATTGAGAATGACACAAAATCACATTTCCCATCTGTACCTAATCAAAAAAATAAACGTAATATATATATTTAACCAGCTGTGCCCCATGGTTTTACTCGCATTGCTCCGCTCCTGCCTATAGCCTTCCTCGATAAATGGGCTATCTAACCCCAAAATAATTTTTCAAATCGGACCAGTACATAGTTCCTGAGATAAGCGCATTCAAACAAACAAACTCTTCAGCTTTATAATATTAGTATAGATTCATATACCACCAATTCTGCTTTTTTTAATTGAATAATCATAATAAATAATAACACTATTAAATATGATCTCGATCTTGAGATAAAACTGAATGTTAATTGAACACCAATGACCTGGTTACTCGTCCTATTTGTTTGTAATTAAAGAAAACATTGAAACAACGCACGAATATACATATAGACGGTAATCACTATGTATATCGACTTCACATCTTAAATAATAAGTTAAATATTTGAAAATTCTTTAAAAAAAAATTTCTTAATAAATATGTACATCAATTCCTATGTGTATGTATGTTAATATAAACATACTGTATAATATTCACAATCATACAGATAGAACCAAATGCAAATTATATTTATATCTACCTGTGAGTTTTATTACCTGAAAATTTATCTAGAACACCATGATCGTAGAAATATAATTTTGGATAAGAGTTCAAATCCCTATTTAACTAGTTAAAAGTAAAAGCCGGTTTCCGTTTTATCCCAGAAAATACAAAATGGATTTATTCCAAAGAAATGATGTAGGCATTATTTAGGCAAACATGCTCCCTCCTAGACCACGTGACCATCCGACGAAGCTAATCCAAGCCAATCTAATCTAATCAATAAACAAAAAAAAAGTTACAAGAAACATATTTTATGGTCTTACCACAAAACAATTTAAGCGCAGTCTAACTTTAAACCAGGGATCTGTCACCTTAATAGTTGTCTATGTGAAATACGACAACACCAAATTAAAGAGATCTTAAGTTAATCCCTGTCTAAAGTTTTTTGTGGTAAGACAGTTAGTAATATTTTACTAACTGTTTTACCACAAAAAACTATTTACATTACAATATTATGTAGTCTACAAAATTGATGCACCACATATCAAAACAAATCCCAAGTCCGTATACACAGTAGCCGCACGCGCACGCGATTTTTGACTCATTCGTGTTACTTCCTACATAACTTATAATTTCAGCTTCGTATCTAGGTTAATAGTTTGTGATTCATGGCCGAGCCCTGAGATTAAGCAATACTTGATATTACCAGTGCTACAAGCCTTGAAACTAGGTTTTACGTAAATCCTAATCCTAGTAATATTACAAATGCGAAAGGGTGTATGTTTGTTTGTTACTCCTTCACGCAAAAACTACTGAACCGATTTTCATGAAAGGCACACATACGATAGTTTATATTTGGGTTTTCCTTTGACTACGCGGGTGAAGCTGTTGTCATATGTATCGTATGAATTTTTTTATTTTATCGTATGTATTTATAATTATTGTAATATCACATAGTCTTATGCACCTATTTAAGACGATACACAAAAAAAAATCCACTGCTTGGCGGGCGGAGTCTAATAGCTAACGCGGGTGTGCGCGAAGTCATTCTTGCAAACTCGCCGCGCTGCCGCTGGCCGACTCGGGACAAACATGTATGGAGTCGTCATACAGTTATAATATTGTTATACATTTATTTAATTGTTGATTTATTGGTTTTATTTTCTTGCTTATAAACAAATAATCTTCTTTTTAACAACTACTTAGACATTATTAATAATTATTATTATTTCGTAATGTTTACTTTATTACAAAATAATACAGGTTATAAATAATCTTTAAAATAACAAAAAATATTGATACTCTGAAAAAATGAAATGGTAGGTACTCAATAACGCGGACTACTGAATTCATTTAGATAGAATTTGATGCTGACGTAGATATTACATCATGCCCACAAATGAAAGGTACTATTTCTGAAAGAAGTTATAAACCCTAATTCTTCTCAGTCAAAGTCAAGAGTGGAAGATATCACTAATACAGTAAAACTGATGTGAAACTTTGGATGTTAATTTGTATATTTTTTTGTTAGTTGTTACATAATCACGTCAAGACTACATTACCAATTTTGATAAAATATAGCTAATTGCCTGGATTTACACATAGGATACTTTTTATCCGAACTGAACACTTCTGTGGGAAAAAACAGGATTCACGATATAACCTAATTCCACGCGGGCAAAGCCGCGGTCGGAATGATATTTTTTTAAATAAAAAAATTGTTTTAAAAAAGACAAAAAATATATTGACGCATGTATTTATTTTTTGCACTCTATTATAATTGTAATTATTCATTACAAATAATCAAAATAAAATAGCCAGAACAAAGTTAGGCCCTGGTAGGGTAGGTAGGCAGGTACAGCAATGTGAGACGAACACTGGCTTATTTATACCAATAATAATGTATTATAAACATTAAATTAAGTTTACAACAAAAATACATAATATTAGCTAATGTGAAAACGAATCAACCAATCATCCCACAACAATGAAATGTGCACACAAATATTCATCCAAATCGGTTCATGCGATTAGGAGGAGTGACTGCAGCGCCATCTTCCGGGCCCAATTGTGTTTCCAGATCATCCAGGAACTCAATTTAATATACTTACACAAAATTATTCGAAATGAAAACTCACATTACTATGTAAATATGAATATAAACCTGTTTTAGTACTAAGCAATTTCCCGCACAGGTGTAGTAACTATAAATGAAATAAATATCAACATCAAATTCTTTATACAACATACTTATCTACCACCTACTAAGAAATGTAATTCTTGAAATTTTTTCGTATTTTTTTTAAATATAATACTACTCCAATGAGCTCCTGTTCCATATTATGTCCACCATACTTCCACTAAGTTCACCATGATTTTTTATTTCTTTGCACTTTGTTGCTTTTTGATAAAAATGGAATCATGCGATAAAACCAGTAGAGCGTTGATAACATACATTTTTGACTGAATAAAGGTACTTACGAAGGAGTGGGTTCACATTGTGAACAATCAGTGGGTTTATTTTCCTTCTGGATTCCGGATTTCTGAAAAGATTATCTATGATATAAATGAAAAAATCTTACACGTTCGTTATGTACTTAAAACAGGGGTACATATCAAACATCGTCTATAATACAATTATCATCAAATTTAAAATAAAACCAACTTACTTCATTAATTTGTTCCCATTGTAAGCATTCTTTTTCCTCCAACCTTTATGTTTCTTCTTCTTATTTTCTTTATTGTCCCCATTTGTCTCATTTTGTCTTATCGTGTTGTCACCCTTTGTTACGATTGCGCGAGCGACACAAGTTCCCCGTGTGACGGCCGTAGCGGGAATGACTCGTGCAGCGATCGGGGTAGGAAGGTACAGGGCGGCTCTCGCTATATTGGCTGGTCGCGCGCTAATTTCAAGTATTTCTTGTTTATTTCAAAACCATCGCATATTTCAAAATTCTAAATCGGTAGACGTATAGGTTGTATATTTTATAGTTAATATCCAAAAAGTCGTAACTTTACGTTTGTTATTTTGAAGATGCCAGAGATTATAAAAAAATAACAATGAGAACTTTGTATTTTTTTTCTATCGAGAAAATATCATGGAATCATGTTTCTAAAACGGTAGACGTATTGTGTTACTATTGAACTTTCTTGTCAAGGATTTTCATCACGACAACTTTAATAATAAAAAAATTACGAAGGTTTAAAAAGGGCCGTAAATGTTAGAAAAATTAATTCATCACCTTAATATTGATTGCTTATGCGGATCGTTAAATAATTAATTTATAGATATGATGAAAATAAATAATCCCTATCATAAAATATACTATCTTACTAAGAATTGTTTTCCAGTACACAATCTTTTTAATATTACTTTCACCGATTTGAAACTCGAAAAAATTGTGTAATACCCTTATCAACTTTCTACCAAGGTCGTTGACCGCTTATCAGAGATTATCTGCTATTTATTATAATCTTTTTATCTGTCATCATATTGTTATCAATAACATTGTTTTGTAGATGGAGGTCATCAGCCTAAAGTGCAAAGAACTTTAAATCATCATTATTATTGAGTAGTATGAAATATGAATACTGAGTCAAATAATTAGATTTTGAGTTAATAAATATGTAATACTAGCGGTCCGCCCCGGCTTCGCCCGTGGTACATATTTCGCAATAAAAAGTAGCCTATGTCCTTTCTCGGGTATCAAAATATATCCATACCAAATTTCATGTAAATTGGTTCAGTAGTTTAGGCGTGATTGAGTAACAGACAGACAGACAGAGTTACTTTCGCATTTATAATATCAGTATGGATTTAAAAGGTACATGAAATGTTAGAATTTGAACTATATTTATTTAGTTAAAGTATAAATATATAATTATTTTAAACTCATCAACCTAATTTCGACTTTAATATATAAATACTAGCGGTCCGCCCCGGCTTCGCCCGTGGTACATATGAAAAATAGATGTTGGCCGATTCTCAGACTTACCCGATATGCACAGAAAATTTCATGAGAATCGGTCCACCCGTTTCGGAGGAGTATGCAGACTAACATTGTGACACGAGAATTTTATATATATAAATATGTCATTGTCATTATATTATAAAATAACATTATTTTTATCTTAATTAACTGTGTTTTATTATTATTAATAATGAGACATGCATAATGCATAATAGATTACCAAAGGTAAGGTAATAATCTATTTTTTATGACACTAAAAAATTAAATTATTGTTAATGCAAAAGTTTAAATGTTAAGTTTCACAATTACACTAAGGGCTAATTTTTCATTCCTTGGTTAATACTTATTCGTCGAATAACGTATTAAACTACTATTTCAAAAATGTATTCTTTGCCCGCCTTTGAGAGTTTACGGGTGACATTTTAATATTATCGGGCGGATAAGTCAAACTGCGAAGGAGTGGAACTCCCTCCCGCCTTCTGTGTTCCCTGAGAACTATAATTTGGAATTGTTTAAAACCAGAGTGAATAGGCTTTTTCAGGACAGGCATCATTTGCGATCGACCGCATCCACGCTTACCACCAGGCGGGATCGCGGTCAAATGCCTGCTCTGTTATGAATAAAAAAAAAAAAAAAAAGTTTTAACTATGGATTGAAAAATCGGTCCTAAAATACATAATTTAACTGCTAGTTAAAATATCAGACGATCGTAAAAATAATCGCAAATGACCGTCAAGTATGGAAATCAAGTCAAAACAAAATACACGAGTTCAACGTTCTGTTATCTATGTACCTGTTATCATTTGAACTTATTATTGGAACATAAAATATAATAAAAACTATATATTTGTTATTTATAGATATATGTTTGAACTTTGAAGTCTAACGAATTTTGGAGTTAAATTTCGTAAAAATATATATTATTAAAATACTAGCTTTCCGCCCGCGACTTCGCCCGCTTTGTCTAAAAACATAATAAATTAATACTAATACTAAAACCTTCCTCTTGAATCACTCTATCTATTAAAAAAAACCGCATCAAAATCCGTTGCGTAGTTTTAAATATTTAAGCATACATAGGAACATAGGGACAGAGAAAGCGACTTTGTTTTATACTATGTAGTGACATATAATTATATATTCTAGAATGGTTGCCTGGAAGAGATTGTCTTTAGCGATTAGCCTATCTTTCTTATATTTCATCACTAAGTACAATAATTTACATTTTTAATTTTAATTAAGTAGTGTTATCAACTTATTATGACCAGGAATCGAACCAGGTACCATTTTGAAATCATGCTAAAATTATTCATACTTAAATAATAATAATAACACGTGCAGGTCATAACAGCATCGGGATAGAAAGGTCAGTGATAAGAGGTCATTGCCCCCGCGCTTATCAGCCACGTGATTATTTAGAATATTAGATTCGTAATAGCGAAATGTTATTTCGTATTATCTTGTGCAAGGTTTGGTGATTGGTTTTTAAATGGTTTATTTTTTTAACTTTGTGAACTTAACCAGTATTGCACGCCTCATAAGCGAAGCGTTGAGGTGGGTACTACTGTCACTTCGCGCAAAACATCTGATTTTTCAAACTTAAAATGTCTTTATGTATCATACATTGCACTTGTAAGATAATACATACACACACATATTAAGAAAAAACACTATTTTTAACGTTCATGATATTTTTGATGTCATTTTTGTTATTTAAACTAGTTAAAAAACAGTTTAAAAAAGTTCTGTCTTGGACGTCCGTGTGTCTGTATGTGCGGATCCTTTTTCTTGTTAACACGATAGCGACCGAAATACTTTACTAATCGAGTCTTTTTTTTTTCTCTTACGCTTGAGTATGCTCAGGAATCCCTTTCATTTTTCAGGGTCTGATTCGATGTGGTTTAATTGTTATTAAATAAACAAAAATAATAATTAATAAATAATTATTAAAAAAAAATTATGAGGCGTGCACTTTTGGATTTTCCAAATTATTTGATATTTATTGTCCAAAAACTTATAATAAATCGAAAAAAATATATTAATTATGTATATGGTCTGCGCGTATGTTTGTGATGAACCATATCTCATATTTTTGGAAATAATATGAAAGATAAAACAACACGGAAATTTATTTAATAGTGGAAAGCTAAAAGGACAATAAATAACTTTATAAATGTTTTATATTTATAACATTGTAAAACTGTTATAAAACTAATAAATAAGCAAATTATATAAACAAAAATTTCATCCAATAATGCTCAGTCGTTACGGAGTGCTTAAGAGATAAACGTCAAAACATATACACAAAATATAATATTTATTAAGGATTAAATGTATCGAATAAGCTAATAATTTATATGAATAAAATATCTCCAAATATAGAAGGTCCTTCACTATAAATAGTCATGTTGTACAAATAAACAGACATACATCCTTATAAATAATTTATTGAAGGATGCATAAAGTTTGCTGAGGAAAACCTTTGGTATTTTTTACCACGACATTGAGATATATGTTTATTATGTGTATTTATTTGTAGCATTGGAGCTACGAAACCAATTAGCTGTTATTAGTTAAAAATATATATACGACTGAATTGTGAACATCCACCTTTTTTGGAAGTCGGTTAAAAAAGAAGAAACAGAAGTTATTTCGAAGATATTCAACACTCGTTCTCATTATCCCTAAAATTGTATCTAAAAGTAGTTATTATTCTGTCCTAAAAGTAATAAATTTTGTTCGTATGTAATATGTGCAGTTTTATTTGCATTTTCCTTCACTAATTTTTTCAGGTCATTTACGTTAATTTAGTTTTTAATACATCACACATACCCTCCTTGGTACAGTGGTTGACGCGTGAGCGTAGAACCGAGGGGTCCTGGGTTCGATTCCCGGTGAAGACGAATAAAAAAAATATGTCTCGGTCTGGCAGGACACAGAAGGCTGATAACCTAATTGTCCCTAAAGAAAAATCGATCAGTGAAACAGATGTATGCATATAATGCATCTGCCCCTTACCTCACTTGGGGACATGGGGCTTCACTTTATATCACACACAGTGTATGTAGTATGTATGTTCATTTAATTTAATTAGTTTTTAACTTTAAATTATTTATTGAACCGATAATCTAATATTAATTTCTCAATTACTGTTAACCTCTTCCTTTCACACATTAGGGCTATCTACACCCCTCAGTTTTCAACCCCTGGGGGTCAATATAGTACTCCGAAAAATTTAGTTTGGGTACTATTGGTAACCTTATGTATACTCTCATATAAAACCATAATTTACAAGCATTTATTGAATTGGTGTATAATAATTTAACATTTAGAGGAGTGATTGGGAGCAAGTAGCAACCCTCGGTATGAATAAGTAATGTGAGTCAGCCCTGCGCGGCCTGCGGCCTGAGGAATAACATTTTCTTTGTGAATGTACATATTTGGTTTTAATATGGATAAATTAAATGTTTGATAAATATATAATAGGTAGTTAAAAATTTCAGCTAGGAGACAAAATGAAGGTCCGAACTAATCTTATTATTAGAACTTAAAGTCTAAAGAAAATAAGTTCTTGCCCGTAATGAAAAATGTAACAGTGATGTTTAATATTTCTGTCTTAGGCAACATATAAAATATGATATTTATTAAAACTATTTCGTACATCATAATATGTATATGGAAGTTTTGAAGATGTTCATATTGTTTAAGAGATTTGCATTCTTATTTATCAGTATATATCGTATAACGTTTTCGAGATTTTTTATTCACATAATAAGTATACATTATATAAACGATGCACAAGATTTATGGATTAATTGCATTGTATTAAATAGTTTTATGCCTATAAGTTGAAATTGAATTAGAATAACATTTAACAATTTTTAAATTGTTTATATTTTTTTGTATATAGTGACTTATATGTACACACACCCCTGTCTGTCTGTCAGGTTGCGTAAACCAACATTTCGTTGTCAGTTACCGCATGTAATTGTAATATTGGTTATCATTTGATAAATCATTCATACATATGTGTCAAGTTATGCCCGCGGCTTTGTCCGTCTTCGATAGCTAAATTGAATCGGTAATAATTACTACCTACTATTATCTACATAAATTATTTATGTAGATATACTAATATTATAAAGCTGAAGAGTTTGTTTGCTTGAACGCGATAATATCAAAAACCACGGGTCTTGACAATTTTTTTTTTCAACCATTTATTGATAGAAAAATAAACATACATTAAGCATACAGAAGAAACACCACATAAATCGACACGATTTGATCGTGGTGCACATTACTTCACACATAGATAGTCCATTTATCGAGGAAGGCTATTTATTATAGGCAACACGTCTAGACCATTAAGAGCGGAGTAATGCGGGGAAAACCGCGAAGCACAGCTAGTTATTTAAAAACTGTGAAACATTATAAATTCTCGGACTAGGAACCTTTGCACAAATCCTTGAAATCCACATTTCTTGTAAGGATTTGTGTATTCTTAGAACTATATTTATATAAATGTGAAATATTTATTTTGTTCCCTGAAAATAAATATTACTTATAGAATCTTAACATTATCTCCTTCGGGATTGTGTTTTTATTGATATTTTTTGTATAAATAATTTTATCGATTTTTAAGAAAATTGCAACCACAAACCACTACGCAATTAATATAAATATAACTAAAACTAACTATCTTTGCAAGTTTTTAGTACTGCATATACTCCTCCTTCATTACACACAGTTTATTTTCCAGAAAATAAAAACGAATGCAAGTGAGAATACATAAACTGCACTTTAAATAACCCCCTCCCCCCTTTAGCTCCTCCTCCTCTTATTAGCATAGTATTTGTGCATCAAGTTGACTCTTTTATGAACTTGATTTGGCACAGTATAAATTATGAAAATCCGATACATAAAAAGCTAAAATGAGACATAAAAAGCGACTTCTACGCTTCTATATATCTTGAATAAAAATTTTACGATCCAACAGATTTAGTAACGTTTGAGATTATGTCACGAATGTAAGATTAAGACGTTTGAAAAAATTGTTTCGCGTCAAAAACAGTATTATAGTCGTATTTCGTAAATATTCGTACGTGTTGTGTATTTTAAATTTTTATACGACGAAATAAGTTGTCCCTTTGTAACGTTAACATGACAGATATTAATCGCATTTGAAAGCAAAACTTATAAAAAAAAACATTAAAATTGCTTTGTGTCAGTCAATCTCTGAAATGGCAGGACCGGTTTTGACGCGATTTTCCTATACCTATCGAATAAACTGCCTTTTGTTAACACAATTAATTAAGCCTGTAATAAACCCGCTATATTGGACAAAACAACATCCAGTCAGGTTTCCTTATTAATTATACAAACATATATACATCCCCTCCCCCTATAAAAAGTCAATCAGGCTCTTAGTAGTCGATTTACAGATTCGACTGTCGTTTTGGGATCAATCTTTTGTCCCTATGTATGTACCCCTGAATGAAAAGTGTAATAAAAATTAATTAAAAAATTGGGGTGTTGAATATAAGTCGTAAAATCTGTTAATATTGGGCCTTTTTAGGGTTTATTGTTGCATATGATATCGGAATATTCTGTAAAATTAAAAGTAAAATCAAAACCTTTGTACTAAACATTCTGGTAACACACATAAAAAGTAGAACATATTAAAGACGGGAAAAGAACATGATTCCTAAGTAATACAGAAAATATACTTTTTTCCTGTTTTCAGGTACTCCATTGTAGTTTTACTTAGAGATTGATTATAATCTTGATTAAAACATAGTTTACTTTTAGCTCGTTAGAGCCTGTGGCTTTCCTTGCAAATAAACTCTGCAAGGAAATCCAAAGGGTCCAGCTACAGGCCCCACACAATAAAAAGCGCTAAGAATTATATTTATTTTTCCTGAAACAAGGAAGTAACATAACCTACGATGAATATTCGAATTACATGTACAATGATACTTACGTTCAAAAATATTAAACATTCATACAATAAAATGTCAGATGTACACAAGTTTCGAGTTGCGTTCATTAACGTATTAAATGGTTCCGTATTTTATATTTAATATGCATTTAATAAAAAGCTTTTATTTGGAATTATGTAGAGTTTTTCTGGACTTGCTTTTCATCGCGGTTTTCCTGGCGTGTCTTTCATGTAACTAACATCAAACGGACGTAGAGTTAGAGCTAGAGCAAAAGCATTCTTTCGTGTTCTTTTAGTGTAAACAATAATTCGTATTCAATGTTCAGGGCCCGTAGACAAAGTAACAATTAAAAAACGATAACGAAGTTAGAAAAGGCAAAAATGTATGGGATTGACATTAGATAGACCACGTGATCTAACGCGGCGTATGTCAATCCCATACATTTTTGCCTTTTCTAACTTCGTTATCGTTTTTTAATTGTTACTTTGTCTAAGGCCCCAGTTCTGTATTAGAACATTTTACATTGCATAGAATCTTTTCGCACTAATAACAATGAAAGAATGCTCAACGTTTGTTTACATTAAAATAAATTGACATAGTGGGGTAGAATGACCATTCGCTCGTTCGATGTAAATCCACCGTTAAAAACAGCCGTACAATATTATTTACATCGCCTATATGAAATCCATAAAATTTAGGTTTCTAGATAAATATAAGTTATTTCTGTAGTGTATTAGTCAATTTCTGTTCTAAATATTATAAAAGAAATCATGAATATCGGTTCAGTTGTGTAGGCGTAAAGCAGACCTACAAACAATCTTTCACATTTACAAAGGACTAGCTATCCGCCCGCGGCTTCGCCCGCGTTTTGAAAGAAAAACCCGCATAATTCCCGTTCCCGTGACATTTCCGGGATGAAACCTATCCTATGTGTTAATCCAAGTTACCCTCTATATGTGTGCTAAATTTCATTGTAATCGGTTCAGTAGTATCTGCGTGAAAGAGTAACAAACACACACCCACACATCCTCACAAACTTTCGCATTTATAATATTAGTAGGACGTATTTAGTAAAACATATTCCTTGGTTCCGTACATGTTTTAAATGTTCTCTCTACATACACATATATCGTTGTTTCTGTATTACAATTCAGATTTGACAAATATAGTTTCTATTGAGAATTGTGATACATACAATGGAATATGGGTTAGATTCTCTCGAGTAATATCGACCAATATAAATAAACTCCGATACAGAATTTCAAGTTACAATCTATATGATATAAATACAACCTATTCTTGTCAAATTGGTTCAAGATATTTTGCATGGCATATATAAACAAACACTTTTAGATTATTATACGTCTTACTCGTATTAACTATTAACTTGACAACTTTTTTATTTATTGATGAACTTTAAGCGCGTTAAGAGTAAAATTTCAAGGTTGTGTCAAGGCAATACCGTCACGTCATGGTGTAAGGCGACGATTTTAGTATTTTTGAATTTGACAAAGAAGTTTCACTCCAGACACGTGTGCTCGGCACACACGCTCTTTTTTTTAAACTTTAATAATTGCACACACATAAGAAATAGCACAGAAAGAACATAAAATAAGAGAAAAACATGTACAAACGGTTTTTACCTATATTCACGGAACCCCAAAATATGATATACAATCCACATTTCGTATAATTAACGATTTTCCAAGTTGACGTTAAATATTTTTTGCCTACATTAAAAACTTCAAGCACATAATTGTGACAGCGCTTGCACTTAAATTTAATTTAAATGTAATTCCACTGGTTTCATTTTTACATGTAACTTTGTTTCATGCGACTCAAAATAGCTAATAGCAGCCTTTTCCAGTTATACTTAACATGACGTTTCGTTGAGTAGAGTTATTATATTTTCATTTATTACTTAACTAGCTTTCCGCCCGCGGCTTCGCCCGCTTTATCTAAAACCTAATAAATTATATACTAAAACCTTCCTCTTGAATCACTCTATCTATTACAAAAAACCGCATCAAAATCCGTTGCGTAGTTTTAAAGATTTAAGCATACATAGGGACATAGGGACAGAAAAAGCGACTTTGTTTTATAATAGGTAGTGAGTATAAGTATTGTATTTCAAACTGAAATGTCAACAAAGTATTATTGTACATTGCATCGTAAAGAAACTGTCTTTTAAACTTTTACATTTATGTAATTACAAGGATTCATCCAGGTTTTATGGAATAATTACTTATTTACAATTCAAATCAAGTCATTTGTTATTAGTAACTAGCTGCGCTCCGCAGTTTCACCCTCCTGGCTCCGCTCCTGTTGGTCTTAGCGTGATGATATATAGCCTATGGCCTTCCTAGATGAATGGGCTATCTGACACCGAAAGAAATTTTCAAATCGGACCAGTAGTTCCTGAGATTAGCGCGTCCAAACAAACAAACAAACTCTTCAGCTTTATAATATTAGTATAGATTGAGCAACTAAACATCTAAGCATTATAAAACTGAAGACGGCAGCCGGCGTAGCACCTGAAAAGAATAGAATATTTATTAGTCATGAACCATAAAAACAGTTATCTAGTGGAAACTTATTATTATTCTATGAAACACAAATAAAAAATTTAATATCTTGAGAACGATGATTTTATTTATCATTTTGTATTCTCATAATTTGTAAAAGCCTATCACGCAATGAAAAGTGATGATAAGTTGCATCGCCAGATTTCGTCAACCTTTTTAGTGTTTTTACCTTAAATCTACACAGGTCACAAGTTCGATTCCCATCACAGTAACAGAATAAGTAAAATACTAGTTAATTGTAGTGTCGCTCCAATGCTTACGTTTCGAAACAAGGTACATCTCACCTCGGTATCCCCTTAAAGGGCTGGTTAGAGCAATTTTAGTTGCAACTTTGTTTATTTATCGTATATAAAAAGACTAGCGGTCCGCCCCGGCTTCGCCCGTGGTACATGTTTCGCAATAAAAGGTAGCCTATGTCCTTTCTCGGGTATCAAAATATCTCCATACCAAATTTCATGCAAATTGGTTCAGTAGTTTAGGCGTGATTGAGTAACAGACAGACAGACAGAGTTAAGGCCCTTCGCTCATGGAGCTACTCAAAAATGACTGAACTAATCAGTAATTACGATTACAAACCAGTTACAAATTGTATCTCGCATACAACGCTACTCAAGTTATAAGGTTTCAGTCACTTGTCAATGTTTGCTCGTTCATTTTTATCATAAAAAACAAAGAAACTCGGGAAACCAGTAGCGTGGAGACCGACACGACGCGTCGCGCGTGATTTGTTGCTAACGCGTTACTCACCAGTTAGTAACTAGTCGCGTCGTGTGCGAATCTCCATAGAACATGTATGGGCTGTGACACTCAGGCAACTCGTTAGTAATTTGAGTTTGTGACTAGTTCTTTTTTAGTAGCTCCATGAGAGAAGGCCCTTACTTTCGCATTTATAATATTAAAGTATGGATGAGCCTTTCAAAAGCATGAAAATACGTTTTTTAATAATATTTATTAGTTGTTTCATAAGTTAAAGCACAATACATTTAGTTCTGACTTTAAAATTCCAAAATTGCCCAACATTTTTGTATCTGGTGGTAAATGCAAAAACAAATGTATTTCGTTTTAAGCTTGTGTGTGTGTGTGTATGTGTAGTACCTATGCTCATATTGCAAACACATACAAACTCATATTCTAACCTAATACAATAATTATAGATGCATACAGAATGTGTGTGAATTTTCATATAATCTAAACACAACAATATTACAAAAAAACCATACGTCCTTTCATACGTCTTTCAACTCTGCGTCACGACCAAATATTTTTATATTTAAAACTAGCGGTCCGCCCCGGCTTCGCCCGTGGTACATATTTACGTTTTCTCTACATAAAAACCATCCTCGTACTTCAAGGAATATAATAAAAAAAGAATTATCGAAATCGGTTCAGCCGTTCCCGAGTTATGCGCTTACCAACACATTTTGCGATTCATTTTTATATATAAAGTAGATAAGTCATAAGAAATTTCAGTCAAAAGAGATCAATCTTTTTGCCTACAATAAAAAATTAAACAGAATATTTCTAACAATTACTTTCTCTGGTCAACCCTATCTAGTGAGATCTGTATCCAAGCATATTAGAATGTCTCTGGTACAGAGATTGGATGCCGGGGTGCTGTCCGCTATTGAAAATATTTATTTATTGCTTCTTGGAACGCTCTATTTCGATAAAATGTGCTTTAGTTTTTCATAAATATAGCAAGGAATCTTCAATCAATAAGGGCAATGGAGAAAGTCAAAATTGAAAGTTCTTGACCTAAAAATGAAACAATTTTAAGGTATTTAGTTTATAAGATTTTGTAAATGAACTAAATGAAGCTGTCTAATGAAAATGTTACACTTTTTATATTTTTAAGACACAATACAATATCTATTAACTTGGATGGAGTATCTTGCCGGTTCTTCTCCATAGATACTGCTTTCCGAATCGGTGGTAAATGTTAAAATATGTTATGACGATTCAAAAATGTTTGAGTTTTGAGTTTAAAATACAATACCCTAGGTTATTTTAAGTATATAGAGTTAAAAAAGTAATTTGCCATTACCATTGAAATATACTTAGTGATACTGAAAGTTCAGCTTTTCAGATGTTGCAGCTGATACATATAATCTTAGTGACATATCACACTAGCGGATTGCGAGCGGTTTCAAAGCGGAGCGGGTGCGCAACGAATACGTTGCGGGCGCGCAACGAACACGCCGCGGATGCGCAGCGAACACGTCGCGGACGCGCAACGATTTCGCTGCGAATAGAAGCGTCGACGCCATTTTGTATACTCTCGCACAAAAGCCAGCTCTTCCGCCTTGCCTAACTTCCATTCAATATTTCCATCGTTTCTGTAGCACTCAATTTTTTAACCGTACTGTGGAAATGCACTTACTTAACTAAAGATGTAATAGTAACAACTGGAGTTGTTAAAAAAGGTGCTATAAAATTGAATTACTAGGACTAGTGAGTTGCTGGTTGCTTGATAAAATTTTCTACTCACTGCTACCTATTTACCTAATAATAAGATAGACCTGTTTTAGTTAAGGAGCTTTAACATTTATTTCACTAATGAACTTTCTTTATGAGCAATTAAGTTATCTGATTGCATTTCGACCAAGATTTAATGGATAAAAAAATACCCTAAACATTAACATGTTATGAAACTCGTAAAAAATAATGATCTCATAATCATTATACTATCACAAGTTTTAAGTAACAACCAGCACGGATTCCATTTTGTTAATGAGTGTACATGACTGCGACGTAAACGTTGCGCATCTGCCACGCGTCCGAAACGAATTCGCTGCGCAACCGCGGCGTGTTCGTTGCGCGCCCGCAACGTATTCGTTGCGCACCCGCTCCGCTTTGAAACCGCTCGCAATCCGCTAGTGTGATATGTCACTTATATATAACAATGAATCGCAAAATGTGTTGGTAAGCGCATAACTCGAGAACGGCTGAACCGATTTCGATAATTCTTTTTTTATTATATTCTTTGAAGTACGAGGATGGTTCTTATGTAGAGAAAACGTAAAAATTATGTACCACGGGCGAAGCCGGGGCGGACCGCTAGTGATATAATACAAATGACAAAGGAAATTGTATTGCACGCCTCATAAGCGAAGCGTTGAGGTGGGTACTACTGTCACTTCGCGCAAAACATCTGATTTTTCAATCTTAAAATGTCTTTATGTATCATACATTGCACTTGTAAGATAATACATACACACACATATTAAGAAAAAACATTATTTTTAACATTCATGATATTTTTGATGTCATTTTTGTTATTTAAACTAGTTAAAAAACAGTTTAAAAAAGTTCTGTCTTAGACGTCCGTGTGTCTGTTTGTGCGGAGGATTTTCTTGTTAACACGATAGCGACCGAAATACTTTACTAATCGAGTCTTTTTTTTTCTCTTACGCTTGAGTATGCTCAGGAATAGAACCCTTTCATTTTTCAGGGTCTGATTCGATGTGGTTTAATTGTTATTAAATAAACAAAAATAATTATTAATAAATAATTATTAAAAAAAAATTATGAGGCGTGCACTTTTGGATTTTCCAAACTATTTCTGTTTATTATTGACGATTTAACTCAATTATATATAAAGATATTCGATTGATTTAAAAAAAAAACGTCTTACCATTAAAAAGCTTTACATCCTTACCGAGTACCGTTACATAGGTAGCCTATCCTAATCCCGGGAAACTTCATCTAGTCACATACCTACCGATATGTTTCCATTATCTCATACTAGCTATGCTGCGCGGTTTCACCCGCGTGGCTCCGCTCGTGTTGGTCTTAGCGTGATGATATATAGCCTATAGCCTTCCTCGATAAATGAGCTATCTAACACTGAAATAATTTTTCAAATCGGACTAGTAGTTCCCGAGATTAGCGCGTTCAAACAAACAAACTCTTCAGCTTTGTAATATTAGTATAGATAAGACGAATTAGGCACAATCTGCACCATTCAACTATTCAAAGAAGAATGCCACTATTCCATTACCTACAGATAAAAAATCCAGCTAAAAAAGGCGGTGCATAATTGAAAATGCCTAAAATAACGGCGACGCAGGTTGAATTTTTTCACCAGTGAAGTTCGCGAGCAATTCAAATTATTTCTAGCTACCGTCATTTTACGTGGACGGGGAATTTAACGTGTTTTAGTTAATTAAAACTAGACGTTCTATTGGGTTGTCTTTTGTGTCGTCCTTGGAGACGTTAGACGTTCTTTAGTAAGGATTTTTGAGATTTTAGTACAGCAATTTTAATATACATAACAGTTATCATTATGTCAATAGTATCTTGTTTATGTATTACTAGTTGTGCTCCGCGGTTTTACCCGCATTGCGCCGCTCCTGTTTGTCTTAGCGTGATGACATAATATAGCCTATTGCCTTCCTCGATCCTTTCTAACACCGAAAGAATTTTTCAAATCGGACCAGTACTTCCTGAGATAAGCACGTTCAAACAAACAAACTCTTCAGCTTTATAATTATCTTATATATAAAATTCTCGTGTCACAATGTTAGTCTGCATACTCCTCCGAAACGGGTGGACCGATTCTCATGAAATTTTCTGTGCATATCGGGTAAGTCTGAGAATCGGCCAACATCTATTTTTCATATGTACCACGGGCGAAGCCGGGGCGGACCGCTAGTATTAGTATAGATTTTTCATTATTGAAACTGTAATATCCAACTAATAAGATACAACTGTGACTATATGGTTGTCTGTCTGTTTTTATTCGATATTATTACATATTTAAAACACATATTTTAATAGAAATAAGATCAAACCGTGTGTTTGTTCAAGCATTTTTCAAAGACCTGCCTTTTTATTTGCTTATTTAAACTAAGAGAATTTTTTTAAATTTACTTTAAGAATATTCAAGGCTCTAGAAAAATAACAACAATGAAAAATATATAAGTTAAAGCTATCAAGCGTAAATTGATACAATTGTGACTTGAGTCGATCCGTCGTAACTTTGAAATGACTTTATTAAAAGTGGAGCTTAAGTTAGCCTGTGAATTTTTAGGCTGATTACAGACGTGCGATGATGCGACTAAAATTATAATAATGTTAATATTACACAATAGCATTCATATTTTAAGTAAGTTTAAATTATTATTACTTAGTAATAATAATTTTGCATTACTGACCCCTCACTCAATGCATCTACTCTTATAAATATAGGTCCTGCATTTGTCTGAAAAAAGTATCACGAGCTATTGCTCGTGATTTAAAGACGTTGTTATATTTAATAACGTCTTTAAAAATAATATTAGAATAGCAAGTTTGGAGATAAATAAAACAATGCAATTTACAAAAAAGACGCATTTTAAACTTTGTTAGTCATCTGAGCAGTTGTGTGAAGTTCATACATAAGTCTTATAAAAGTCGCTCATGTGTAAACAGCTTAAAATTTAAACTTGCTGAACTTGGTAATGGTAGCGGCCGGTGTAATTTTAAAGTCTGGCATGTTCTGTCTTTTTATGATTAAGAAATGATTGAAAATTTTATATTTTACAAATCTGTCTCGAAGGACCAATAAGATTATTATTTCGTCTCTACAGATATACTTGTAGGTACCAATAAGGTAGATATTTATTACTACACATATTAACCATATCTTTTATCTTATTGGTTTTATGAAAGATATCCGTATATACGATGCAGTGAAAGATGCTATAACTTAACAACCCTAATAATCCTGAAACCTATGCACCAGCACAAACAATACTTAAGATGAAAATATTACCATTATATACCATCATTGCTGTCCCGGCAAACGTTGTTCTGCCACTCTTATCACTTAGGGGGATGAAAAATAGACGTACGATTCTCAGACCTGAACACCAATCAGAACAATAGGGTATTTCAAAATTTCATGAGAATCGGTCTAACCGTTTTCGTGGAGTTTAACTACAAACACCATGCTATGAAAGATAAATATTGTAAAGAGTTTGATTTCTTGAATTGAGCTCCAAAAGTGCTGAACCGATTTTAATGATTTTTTTCATTACTAGGAACTATAATTTATTTCATTTTGGTCAGCAGAGGAGGAGCTAGGAGGGTAATACAATAGTTTTTTTTCTTGTGTTTGATTTTACGTGCGAAACGTCGGTTTAATGATAGTATGAATAAATCGCGTTTAAAATCCGTTAATATCTTTAATTTCTAAAAGCATTAGATAATGTTAATATTGTAAGTGTCCATTAAATTAACATTTCTATATACCACTCACACAATAACTTAGCCCAGTCAATAGCCGAGGGGCCGATCACGCTTCGCCAAAGACTTTCCAAAGAAAATTCCCCATTTTCGCATGTATAACGAAATTTTCTCGCTTTCCGTTCGCCGGATTCCGTACGTTTGTGACGGGAGTAGGGTGGCTTATAATTTTGTGTAATTGTGGGTAGTCTTACATTATTAGTTTGGTGAAGGAATTAATTTTTAAAGGTTCTTAAAAACCTTCGTTAAATCGTTGATGATTTGCAAAATTATTACAATTGATTTTGTTGAAATTACGTTTGATTAGAGTTGAGTAATTTTAAAATTATTTTCAGTTACTCATTTTTTTTCAAAACAACTCAATAATTTTATTTCTTATTAAAAAAAACATTTACCATGGATAATGAAATTATATAGCACAGTAAATATTTAATTCATGTTGAGATTGAAATTACATATTATTTTAAATTAGTCATACACTTAACCAAAAGGCTATTATAATTTATAAGCTACATATTCTTTAATTAATTTATTGCGTGCGTCACTAACCATAAAATGACGAATTGTTTGTTTGTCTAGTTACACATTATATTTGTAGTTTAATTTGTAAAACCACAATACTATAAGCGAAAACAAATAAATTACTCTAATTAAATATTGGTAACCATATTTTCTACCACGACATGATAATTACGAAGGGCATATAGAAATAATCTCAATATGTTTATTATTTAGTTCCTTATATTTAAGCGGGTTAAAAAGTATTATGATTGTATACCCTAAATGCCCTGTAAATCTGAAACTCAACCGAGTTATTATGCATCAATCAATCAACTTATCTATTAATCATGAAATTTTTAATTTCATGCTTGTAGCGTTATCTTCCCTTTTCTTCTTTATTGTATCCATTACACTATTTTTAACAACAATCAATCAAAATTTCTGATTGATTGATGGATCGTCCGTAATTGACCAAAATGCATGGTCACCCGGCTTTCCTCGGTTTTTCCACCGAATAGTTTCGCGGCTGTCAGCCGTCTTTGAGGGGATTTATTATTTTTGTTATTGTTTCAACGCAAGCTTGGGCCTTACTCAGCAAGCTTTGAGCTTATTAAGCTTTTGCGCCCTTTTGTAAATGGCATTATTGTTATATTTCGTTTTTGTAATGCTTTAATATACTAGTTTCGTCTTTTAACACAATTATGGTCTTATTACAAGCGTAAACAAATGCGATTTTACAATTCATATTTTTGCTGCTTTTAACATGAAAAGTAAAACTCATATCTATAAGAGATCGAAGCTGTTTATTAAGTGAAACTGCTATCAAAGACACAAATATTTATTTATTAATCTAGACTTCGTTTAATTGATTTTGCATCGTCAAAATACAGAAAATAATAATTAACCATATCGCATGAATGTGTACGCAAAACCGCGTGTAGAGCGATACATACTGATTCTCCTGCATGATATGTGTTTAATTGAATAAAAAGTTACTGAAAAAATCTATACTTCAGCTACAGTCAGTTGCTAAAAACCCAAAACCATTACCAAATAACAAACAGTGAAAGCCGAGCCAAAATAATAACGTTTCACTCAAGATGAATCACGGTAATGATACGTTAAATTTCACAGATTACGCAAACGATGTCGTGAACCAAAATTGCGAACCCCTGGACCCAGTTTCATTAGAATTTATTTGGCGTCATAACGCTGAATTAAAAATGCCCCGAAATGGTCGTAAATCGTAATGTGGGTAGCGTGCTTTGTTGGTAGCGGGTTCGATTTTAGAAAAAATATGAGACACTACATAGTATAGCAAAGTCGCTTCCTGCGTCTGTCGTAATGTCTGTATATAAGAAAATGAAATGAAATAAATTTATTTGTCCATTTATGTTTTACAGTGGATCCCAAACTAAGTGAAATACTTGTGTCTTAGGACCTTAAGTTGCGCTTCTTAGTATGTATGCTTTATCTTTAAAAATGCACATCGGATCTTGATGCAGTTTTTTACATAGATAGGGTGATTCAAGGGAAAGTGCGGAAAGCTAGTTGTTTATACAGAAACATTAAATATAAAGCATCGACTTCGTATGAAGTCCACTTAAATCTAGCATTAGTATTGTTGAGTCTCATTTAGTGTGTTTGTTTGTCTCTCTTTCACGTGGGAACAGATTTATTTAATAATTTGATTTGATTTTTTTTTGGAGATGACTTACTAACTACGCGGGTAAAGCCCCGGGCGGAGAGCTAGTTTCTAATAAAAATAAACAATCAGGCTGAATATGATAAACAAATCCAGTACACTTTCTCTGTCCTTCATGTAAAAGTTCATTGAACGATATCTCAACTCTATGTTGTGGTGCAAGATGTAAACGATAACGTTTAAATATAACAGCTGTAGGTAAAAGGTAATAATAAGCTATTATAGGTTTTTTGTAAGATATTCAGTATCACTTTTCTTCTAATTATTTAGGTTAAATTTTATTTGTTTTGATGAAATAATGTAACCTACACCTAATTAAATAATACTTCATAAATAACCACCACATTGGAATAAAACCCCTTCTAACTAATATACGAACTGTAACAAACAATTTAACACATATTTTGATAAAATTCCTGCAATTATATAAAGTAGGTAGATAACTGAGACAATATCATAATCTCAGGCCGCTAAAGAGAGAAAGAAAGAAAAATTTAACTCAGAACACACAAAATAATCTAACTAAAACAAAAAAGTGGAACCAAAACCAGCCTATGCTCCTGACACTGATTTTCAGTAGTCCCTCAATACCGATTTGAATAAATCCTTACTACACCTACAATATCACACATACACTACTAGAAAAGATAAACTTTTATTAATAACTGCTGTTATCCCATAACTTGTACCAATCGAAAAGATAATCATGATAATGCAGGATCGCGATCAACCGTCAAGGTGTGAACTGGCAGACATAGCGACGACTAACGCACGATAACACTTTTTATTGCCATAAAGTTTAAACAACTGATAATGGGAACTAAAATAACCTTGTGCTATTCTTGAAAAACATCTGCCTTGAATTTATCTAATTGCTTTATTGATATCAATTGCAAAAAATGCTTTAGAAGGGCTCACAAAGTCTTTTACCGGACTTGTCCAACATTTTTACATAATGTGTTTTATGATTACTAATTATTAAGGCATGAATAAAAATGATATTTTATAGTGCTTACATATAAGTATACAATATGTAGTTTCTTAGTAAAGTGTAGACTGTAAATACCATTTAAATGCATAGATTATAGGATAGTCGATTAATGGCTTCGTTCGTTCTGAATCGCTTCGATTCGTCCTTAGCGAAATATTACTGTTCTAGCTCTAATGCATGATTTTGTACACTTTCGAAGAATTAAACTGAGTCATTTATCGAACTCTCCAAGACTGCTAAAGCATTAACATACATATTTTATGACATTATATACAAAACAAAGTTTAATTGGCAACTTTGTCAAATGCTTTTGAACATCCACGAAGACAATGTTTAATCACAATTTAACAAATATGTTGCAAGAAACAGTATTTGACTGTGCAATTAATTAGTTTACTGCTTGCGTAATAAATAGAGAGTAATTGGAACAATAATGTTGCTAGAATTACTTGAAGGAGAATTAGTTTTAAGATTAAAATTGTAAAAATTTTTTTATAGATAATAATATAAATGAAGAAATGAGATAGTTAAGGCATTTTTAGTACATACAAATGTTATTATTTTTGGATCGATTTTCCCTATTACCAAGTTGAGAAAATCGATCAATAAACAGGGGGAAGCCTAGCAGGGACTTCCCATTTATAAATATATTAAAATTCTATTAGGGCCAAAAGTCTGATAGTAATCCAGCAAATCTAAAGGCCTTAATCCGTTGATCTGACGGACGATAAATATTTATTGCGTTTTAGCCGAGCCCTCAGAGAAAATAATATTGTATTAAAACCTCTATACGAGATAAATGTAAAGCTATTTTTGATTCAAAATACGTTAATAATTAATGTTATTGAAGAAAATTAATTATTGTATATGGACTGAATCAGTACAGGATTTATTAAAATGCCAGTTTGTGCTGTGACTTTTTTACAGTAAGTACAGTAAGTATTCAGGTATATTTTGCAGTTTATCAAGGTACTTGATACCAGCTTTTTAGTCTAGTTCTTATGGACGTTTTAGACAGAAAGAAGAAATAAGGTTCAAAAACTATGTTAGACCAATTTCAGATTCTTACGATTTTTTTACCCCATTTAACAGCACTATACCGAGATTCATTTTAAAATATAATTTTACTCCAGTCAGATACATGTTTGCTCAATCCAGGAATCAAATACCTTCAAAATTCACTCCAACCACTAAACCTATATCATTTTATGATCAAATATGAGGTGAATGTCCGTTCAAAATGAATGTCATCCAATAATGTCTAGACGTGTAATTATGGAAATAGGTAAACAATGTCACTGCGAAACTTTTATCTGATAAAATTACGAAATGTTTTCATAATGATTATTATTTTCGTGTATATGAAAACAAGAACTTTCCGGATGTTTGGAGGCAGTTCTAGGAATATTGTTGGATGGAATTTATAGAGCTTATAAATAGCTATTTGAGTGGCATTTTTATTTCATTAAGGCTGTGCCCTGAGCGTAGACGAATCAATGCGTGGCGTCCTTTTTGGTGACGCAACTACACATTAATTTATGATTGTATTTATTTTTAAATTTTAAGCTATTGCATAGCTTCTATCGCGGGCCTTGAGCGCGGGGACCGAATCGAGAAATTCCGTAACGAAAAAATCTCACGCTCCCCACTCCGACGGACACGGAGGTGTGGCTTGAAGGCATGCTATGCAATAAATAGCTTTATCGCGGCAGTCCCCGAGTGCCACACGTCTTTTTTAATTTACCTCGTTTAATTTATACTGTTATCGTTGTGTATTTGTGTGTGTTGAAATAAATAAATGCTTTCTTTCCCCGGAATCACAGACACAATAGAAAATCTATTGTTTCGTGGACCGATCGGGCCGTTCGGGGCTCAATGGGTTTAAACTTCTATTCTAAATTCTTTACAGAGTCAAATAATTATTATGTCTAGTGTATAAATACAAAAACCTTAATATTCTGGCAAATGTGTTAAAAAAGTAAGAGTCATATACGAAGCTTACATATTATACATCTATAAAACTATTGGAACCCATATAATTATGTACCCTTATTTCAGCCTAAGGTCATACCTTACATTGAATTGAAAGCCCTAACGATCAATTATTTAAAAACACTTTCATTACGTGTTAAAACTCTTATCGTAATTTCCAACGCCTGATTATAACATCTACATAGATCAAAGATACCGAACCTATGATGTTGCAACTATGTATGAAGTGATCTCAAACGTATCGGCAGATCTCTCTGAGTATTTGTGATACAGGGTGTTTTTCAAGTGGTCTCCTAGACTATTAGAACGAAATTTGAAACTGGATAAAGGGATTTTGAACTTTAGTGCTGTCGATTTATAATGTTAGGTGTTGTTTTTAAAATTTTGCATATATTTCTGTGATACACAAGTTAATGAACTTACAGATTTCAAATGCAATCTTTTTCTTATCTGTATAGATAAGTATTTATATTACAAAACCTGAAGAGTGTGTTTGTTTGAACGCGCTAATCTCGGGAACTACTGGTCCAATTATTAAAAATTCATTCAGTATTATATAACATATCTATCCAGGAAGGCTATTATATATATTATCACGCTAAGACCAACAGGAGCGGAGCACTGCGGGTAAAACCACGGGGCGCAGCTAGTTAAAATATATAGTTGAGAAGGGATCATTTTTACTTAATTTCGAACAACTTAATTTCTATATGATTTAAGCGTGAGAAATTACTAAATAAAATATGAATATACACACTCTTCAAGTTTTTTTTTAAGTCCATATATATATCAAGCCAAGATTCCAGAAATAACATGGCACCTATTTCACTTTTAAAACTTATTTTAGTTACTATTTATGATAAAGTAGTTTGTACGTAAGTTATAGAAAACTAAGTGACACTATTAAAAGATTATAAGCTTTCCTTTGCCTAGTTTTAGTTCAGTAATAATTGTGCGTGAAAGTGTTAGTTTCATTAACCCAAATTGAGAATGCCTTAGAAATTTACTTTCTTAAAGTTCTAAAGTATGTTTACAGATTTTATTAGTTTTATGTGCTTTGCAAAATAAAATAAAATATTATCTTTTTAATTCTACACAACTTTATGTTAGACGTTTGAGTTAGCAGTAACCTTTTTTTATAAACTTTTTTATGTTTGTCTGGGGTCATTTTTGGAAAGGCTGAACCGATATAAATGAGACTTTCGCTTTGGTAGGGCATCACATTGGTGACATTTTTGTTCACTTGAAATGGCTGGACCGATTTTAATGAGATAGATGAAAGATGAATTGGGAGCCCAAATATTTTATTTCGCATAACGTGGATGAAGTCGTGTCTATTAATAATGAATATAATCCCAACTTTCTCCAACATATTAAGTTTCCTTAACAGGAAATGTACTATCTTTATCAATACAATAATTTTATTACTAACAAATACTATTGACGTATTTAATATTCTGCTTATTCCTTAAATTGTCTCGTTTCAAAGATACATCGGCAACTACCTATTGTCCTCAGGGGACTTACAACTACCTCTGTACATTGCCTATTACAATATTCTACTTAAAAATCAACTCTACCTACATAAATACAAAACTCAAATTCAAATGGTCTACATGTATCAAAATCGACGCTACATACGTGGAAATTTTGGTCGTCTACTCCTTGACATACGGGTGAAAATAGCTTGAATGTGATTTGAGTTAGGACGGTCTGGTACTGAAAGGGTCTGGTCATTGGATAAAGGGTTGACCATTAATCGTAAAATGATAATATCGCTCGGTAATCGCGAATTTCTAAACGATGGGTGAGCGCACTTGGTAATGTCGATGGACCTTTGAGGCGATAAGTAGCGAAGAAGTTTCCGAAAGTTTTTGTTTGGGAAAATTTGTATCGAATTAGAATAGATGGAAAGTTATCTGATAAAAATGTGTATGATAACTTTATGACTTTCAACTATATCCTATGTAACTACATCCATAAAGTGTTTTCATTGGAATACAGCAAGTATATTTTGAATTATTAGATAGTATTCTGTCCCTTAGGAGCATGAACGTAGAACCGAGACCCTGGGTTCCCTAGGTCTGGTGTTAAAGTAAGTAAATCATCGTCGCTGAATCAAACTGGACACATGAAATCTTAATATTAGGTCTGTAATTGAGATATAATATACATTTTAATTAAAATATATTATACACGCGTTAAAAATTTTCAGTCACTAAATAAAAAGAAAATAAATTGCATGATAATTAATATTAGTACAGGTGAGATCGTCGATCTGCGGACGCGGTTCTACCGAATACCCGCGGCCCCGTCAATAAAGCGGCACGGCGGAACACAGTGGAGTTTAGTCGGTAGGACCCTGCACTCAGCAGGGTGAGTCCGACATAACCCAGGGCTCTTCCCCCGAGTGCCCTGGGTATGCCTAAATGCATTCTCCACTATAAAAAAAAAGGTGAGATCGTCGAAAAATTCTTCCAAACAAAAAATAAACCTCTTACAGACTCCGGATTAAAATCTCTTCAAACTATTATTTTTTAAGGACGCGTTTACGAATCTGACAAAAATACGCAGTTTTTCGGTGCATTTTGCGGCGAAATAGTACAAAACCAAATTTAACTAATAATTACCATAAATAGATTACTCCTTAATCTTTAAATGGTACTATATTTTAAGTCGAAAATTTTGGTTTATAATATTGAAAAAAATAATTTCCGTTGCCTCTTCACCCAAAATTGACAATATCGTGCTGAATAAACGAACATTTTTCTTGTATTTAATAAAACAAATTGATTTATTTAAAAATATTTTAAGTAAGTAGACATGTCTAACTCAAAAAGGTACTAGATAAAACTATCAAAATGTTACAAATAGGCTGAGAAAAAAATTAAAATCAAATCTTATTTTTTCACATATTTAGCTGTAACGCGTGATACTTATTGCATTGAAATAAGGGTTATTTTATTTGTCACTACCTTGAATTATTGCAACACAATTTGTAATGAAATATTTTAGTAATTTAGTCTGCGCTCAGCCGCCGTTGTGAGTAGACACTGTGACGCTTGTAAGCAGCTCCTCGTTTACGAAAAGATCACTGTACGAATACAAAATATTTCACCTAATAAACTTGATCCTTCACGCATTTATTTTATTTATAGATTTTATACTTATGGGATTATAAATTTCATATTTAGTTTCTGACTTGATGGAGTGACCTGAACGTGTACTTCGAAGACTGCTACTGGAACTAATAAACGATTAGAGCTAGGTATGCCGAGTTTGGGCTCGTTTTGTTAGTTATGTTGAGAGTTGAGACCTTACCTCCGGACTTGATGGAGTGACCTGAAGGTGTACTTCGAAGACGGCTACTGGAACTAATAGACGAGTAGAGCTAGGTATGCCGAGTTTGGGCTCGTTTTGTTAGTTACGTTGAGACCTTACCTCCGGACTTGATGGAGTGACCTGAAGGTGTACTTCGAAGACGGCTACTGGAACTAATAGACGAGTAGAGCTAGGTATGCCGAGTTTGGGCTCGTTTTGTTAGTTACGTTGAGACCTTACCTCCGGACTTGATGGAGTGACCTGAAGGTGTACTTCGAAGACGGCTACTGGAACTAATAAACGATTAGAGCTAGGTATGCCGAGTTTGGGCTCGTTTTGTTAGTTATGTTGAGACCTTACCTCCGGACTTGATGGAGTGACCTGAAGGTGTACTTCGAAGACGGCTACTGGAACTAATAAACGATTAGAGCTAGGTATGCCGAGTTTGGGCTCGTTTTGTTAGTTATGTTGAGACCTTACCTCCGGACTTGATGGAGTGACCTGAAGGTGTACTTCGAAGACGGCTACTGGAACTAATAGACGAGTAGAGCTAGGTATGCCGAGTTTGGGCTCGTTTTGTTAGTTACGTTGAGACCTTACCTCCGGACTTGATGGAGTGACCTGAAGGTGTACTTCGAAGACGGCTACTGAAACTAATAGACGAGTAGAGCTAGGTATGCCGAGTTTAGGCTCATTTTGTTAGTTATGTTGAGACCTTACCTCCAGACTTGATGGAGTGACCTGCAGGTGTACTTCGAAGACGGCTACTGGAACTAATAGACGAGTAGAGCTAGGTATGCCGAGTTTGGGCTCGTTTTGTTAGTTACGTTGAGACCTTACCTCCGGACTTGATGGAGTGACCTGAAGGTGTACTTCGAAGACGGCTACTGAAACTAATAGACGAGTAGAGCTAGGTATGCTGAGTTTAGGCTCATTTTGTTAGTTATGTTGAGACCTTACCTCCAGACTTGATGGAGTGACCTGCAGGTGTACTTCGAAGACGGCTACTGGAACTAATAGACGAGTAGAGCTAGGTATGCCGAGTTTGGGCTCGTTTTGTTAGTTACGTTGAGACCTTACCTCCGGACTTGATGGAGTGACCTGAAGGTGTACTTCGAAGACGGCTACTGGGACTAATAGACGAGTAGAGCTAGGTATGCCGAGTTTGGGCTCGTTTTGTTAGTTACGTTGAGACCTTACCTCCGGACTTGATGGAGTGACCTGAAGGTGTACTTCGAAGACGGCTACTGGGACTAATACACGATTAGAGCTACGTGAAGGTAGTCGTGATGATACACCCGAAGGGCAACCGGAAAGATATGACGATCAATTTTTGAAGGAGAACATGAAGACACATTTAATTCGATTTTATAAGAACAGCCTCCTTCCAGAATTGACCGATCCAAGATTCAAAAGAAATATGGAACTACAGGAACATTCATCAAATTGCCATAGTAATATAATGAAAACTAAGAATTAATTAAAAAGAATTGTTTTTCTTGAGTTTTATCCATTTTTTTATCTTTTACCCTACATAACCCTACCCTATCTATCCTACCCTACACTACTCTACTCTACACTACTTTACCCTATTCTACCATACTATACACTACTCTACCTTACCAAACTTCACATAAACCATGTACTTAATAGTCTGAAAAAAGCCTAAACATTTTGTTTGGATAGGTGAGCCTGTTCTTGAGTTATAAAATTACAACGCAAAGTGGCATCATCACTACATAGTATAAAACAAAGTCGCTTTCCCTGTCCCTATGTCCCTATGTCCCTTTGTACGCTTAAATCTTTGAAACTACGCAACGGATTTTGATGCGGTTTTTTTTAATAGATAGAGTGATTCAAGAGGAAGGTTTATATGTATAATAAGATCCATTAAGTAGTGGAGAAGTACTGTTATTTTTGAGGTTTCTAATGTGATGTCGTAAAAAATTACATTTATTCCGCTTACATTGCAAACGCAGGCTGAACCCTACGAGTTTTATCAAAATAATGTACTAAGTATTATACACATTGAAAAGGTCTACAGAAAAGTCCGCGATGGTATATGTCTATCTCTTATGGATAACCCACAATAACTTTTTTTTGTCATTTACTTTTTACGACAAATAATAGCTAATTTTCGAAGCGATTTTAACCAATACAGCATTAATCCTTAAGCAATTAAATACCATGGATACATTGTTCATTTAATATAGATCTATATGGCCCTTTACACCGCATGATTTAAGTGAATATTTTCGAAGATATTACAGATTTAAAAATTGCGGGACGTAGCGTTTGCGGCCGCCCGGCTATGTATTTTATACCCGTGCGAATTGCGATGCCGGAGCGGGCCGCTATATTTTTATACCTATACAACGTTCACAATTTTTCTGTAGTGTATTTAGTATCAGCATTGCACCCGTGCGAAGCCGGGGCGGGTCGCTAGTATTATTATAAAGAGGAAAGGTTTGTACTTTGTATGTATGTATGGTTTTCACGCATAAACTACTGGATCGATTTTGATGAAATTTGGCACAGATAATCTTTAGACCCTGAGAAAGAACATAGGCTATGTTTTATATTTATTGCGAAATATGTACCACGGGCGAAGCCGGGGCGGACCGCTAGTTGATTATAAATAGATAGATACATTATATTATCACTATCATCACTACATAGTACATATAAAACAAAGTCGCTTTCTCTGTCCCTATGTCCCTTTGTACGCTTAAATATTTGAAACTACGCAACGGATTTTGATGCGGTTTTTTTTAATAGATAGAGTGATTCAAGAGGAAGGTTTATATGTATAATAACATCCATTAAATAGTGGAAAAGTACTGTTATTTTTGAGGTTTCTAATGTGATGTCGTAAATAATAACATTTATTCCGCTTACATTGCAAACGCAGGCTGAACCCTACGAGTTCTATCAAAATAATGTACTAAGTATTGTACACATTGAAAAAGTCTACGGAAAAGTCCGTGATGGTATATGTCTATCTCTTATGGATAACCCACAATTACTTTTTTTTGTCATTTACTTTTTACGACAAATAATGGCTAATTTTCGAAGCGATTTTAACCAATACAGCATTAATTCTTATCCAATTAAATACCTTAAATACATTGTTCATTTAATATAGATCTATATGGCCCTTTACACCGTATGATTTAAGTGAATATTTTCGAAGATATTACAGATTTAAAAATTGCGGGACGTAGCGTTTGCGGCGGTACCGGCCGGCCGCCGCGGCCGTGCCATTGCACCCATGCGAAGCATGGGCGGGTCGCTAGTTAGATATAAATAAAGATACATATTATATACGTATGATATAAGATTTTTGATAGATTTTATTAAAGTGAAACTTTTATTACATCGTCTCAAACTTTTTGGTCTGTGTAGCGCATGTCGCGTGTATCGCGGCTGCCGAGTAGGTGTACCTACTCAGCACGCGACATGCGCTACACAAAGCAGTGTTCGGAACCGTTCGAACAGTTTCACTTTTACCGTGGTTTCATAAAACCACACAACATTTTATTTATAGTAATGTTTCAGTATATTGGAACTTAAAAAGTATTTGCAAGTACCTATCAGTAGTATATGTATGTGCCAAATAAAAGTATTTTCTTTCTAGTTTTCGAAAACCCACTTGCATTTGATACCACAACAAAATTATATACTAAAAAAACGAGCCCAAACTCGGCACACCTAGCTCAGCTCGTATATTAGTTCCAGTAGCAGTCTTCGAAGTATACCTTCAGGTCACTCCATCAAGTCCGGAGGTAAGGTCTCGACATAACTAACAAAACGAGCCCAAACTCGGCACACCTAGCTCTACTCGTCTGTTAGTTCCAGTTGCCGTCTTCGAAGTACACCTGCAGGTCACTTTATCAATTGCGGAGGTAAGGTCTCAATATAACTAACAAAATGAGCCCAAACTCGGCACACCTAGCTCAAATCGTCTAGTAGTTCCAGTAGCCGTCTTCGAAGTACACCTGCAGGTCACTCCATCAAGTCTGGAGGTAAGGTCTCAACATAACTAACAAAATGAGCCTAAACTCGGCATACCTAGCTCTACTCGTCTATTAGTTCCAGTAGCCGTCTTCGAAGTACACCTTCAGGTCACTCCATCAAGTCCGGAGGTAAGGTCTCAACGTAACTAACAAAACGAGCCCAAACTCGGCATACCTAGCTCTACTCGTCTATTAGTTCCAGTAGCCGTCTTCGAAGTACACCTTCAGGTCACTCCATCAAGTCCGGAGGTAAGGTCTCAACGTAACTAACAAAACGAGCCCAAACTCGGCATACCTAGCTCTACTCGTCTATTAGTTCCAGTAGCCGTCTTCGAAGTACACCTTCAGGTCACTCCATCAAGTCCGGAGGTAAGGTCTCAACGTAACTAACAAAACGAGCCCAAACTCGGCATACCTAGCTCTACTCGTCTATTAGTTCCAGTAGCCGTCTTCGAAGTACACCTTCAGGTCACTCCATCAAGTCCGGAGGTAAGGTCTCAACGTAACTAACAAAACGAGCCCAAACTCGGCATACCTAGCTCTACTCGTCTATTAGTTCCAGTAGCCGTCTTCGAAGTACACCTTCAGGTCACTCCATCAAGTCCGGAGGTAAGGTCTCAACGTAACTAACAAAACGAGCCCAAACTCGGCATACCTAGCTCTACTCGTCTATTAGTTCCAGTAGCCGTCTTCGAAGTACACCTTCAGGTCACTCCATCAAGTCCGGAGGTAAGGTCTCAACATAACTAACAAAATGAGCCCAAACTTGGTACACGTAGCTCTAATCATCTATTAGTTCCAGTAGCCGTCTTCGAAGTACACTTTGGCAAGTACTTGTTTACCAATCAATCACTGTCCAATGAAATTAGGTAAATGGTATCTACTTTTGTGACCATTCAACGTTACAAACAAATCAAAGTAAATTAAAAAAAAAACATGGCAATAAAAATAAGTTCAATTATCAAGTCGTGTCAGTTTAGTCATAATTTCGTCGTTTCTCGCATTTCGCTGTGTGTGTGAGCCGTGCACGTGTAGTAGTAAGACTCAAAACGTAAAATTGATGCGCGTCAATTTGTATATGCGTCCTTAAGTATAATTTCTCGGAACGAACTTGAAATGGAAATAGCCAGTACTGGACATATGGTAGCTGTTCTACGATTTCCAACCTTATTACCTAGACAATAGGGTTCTAATTATTCTACGAATAATTTCTAAGGATTAAATGATATTGAGCATTTGAGAAATGAATCGGCTTTTTATCCACTTCAGTCGCCGTCCTATTTTAAGAGTTCCTATAATCTACTTCATCTCACACAATTTTACTCAAGTTGACTAAGTACAGCACTTACTACTTAGATCAATAGTTTTCAAGTGCTATATTTATGTATTTGGATTAAATTATAGTGGAATTGATTGATAGAAATAGAAACGTTTATTTTGTGTGGTAGAAAACATCGATGATTAACCTGTGATTAAGATTATTATAAAAAAAAGGAACAAAAACTCCAAGAAAATACGAATTTTATGCTTCAATATCCTCAAGGAAAAATTTGCATTCACACATTAAAAATATCCATTACACGCAGTGTATTTTGTATGATGCGAATATAAACTACTAGATTTCCGCCCGCGGTTTCACCCGCGTTTTCAAAGGAAAACCCGCATAGTTCCCGTTACCGGGGGATTTCCGGGATAAAACCTATTCTATGTGTTAATCCAAGTTACCCTCTATATCTGTGCTAAATTTCATCGTAATCGGTTCAGTAGAATTTGCGTGAAAGAGTAAAAAACACACACGTACATCCTCACAAACTTTCGCATTTATAATATTAGTAGGACTATTAATATACCTAAGTATATAAAAAAAAATGTTAAAGCTATTTTTTATGTAATAAATACTTCTTTCTATCTGTATAATTTACAGACTCTATATTTTATTACACGTCAAAAAGCACCAAAACACGCATCTCCATACAAGCAAGCATATCACAACTCGGATCAAACTGTTCGCAAATTTAACTGATATTTAAAAGTTTATTGAAACTCCAAGACTCCAAAGCCTCTTATAACTTGGAAAGTTCCAATCAAATTTCAGTATAAGCTAATTGAACTTCGCGAAACTGAAAAAGCTCTGAACATTTAAGCTTAGTTAATAAGTTGGAACTATTTTAGGGCCTGTGCCAAAATTTTGCTAGTATAGCGGTTTTAAAATTTAGAGGAGCTCTCTCTTTTGCTACACAGCGGTAAAGTTTTTTTTTTAAGTTAGAGTTGTGTGATTAAGTAGGTATAAATAATTTATTTTACTTTATGAATTTTTGTTGTTTTAATTATTGCGTATGCTAATTATTGTGTATGTATAAAAAATAGTGGACATTAACAATAGGAATTTTTATGTTTACTATTTTGGAGATTAAACTATTCCGTTTTTTACAATTAATCAAAAGCGATGTATTAATTGGATAGATTTTTTTTTATTTTCGTTATAAATAAATAACAAATACCATTTATATTATTTTTTAAATAAATATGAATTTCAATATTTGCAAAAATGCACATGCAAAAAAAAAATATTTTCATTTCACACAAAATTCAGGGTGTTCATAGTTCAATGGCAGCGGCTAACCAATGACCATCCTTCCTGAAAACAGTTATAGGCCGAACTATTACGGATTTAATAAACAATCGAAATAAACAATTTATTTTAAAATAGTGTGACATTAACACTGAATATCACGGTCTACGGGTCAAGGACCTGGGTTCGATGACCTCAGCTGAAAATCGCATACCCGTTTTTTGTTTACTTATAAAATATGAGTTCTTAATTAGTTTGCTCACGTGAATGCAACATGTGATAATAATGGAAATGTCAATAAATGTGCACTTTTTTGTTGACTCTACTTTTTTTAATATAGGTAGGTAAATACACGAAAAATGCGTGGAGATTTCCTTGTTGTAATGTATGTATTTATTCAAAACTAGCGGTCCGCCCCGGCTTCACCCGTGGTACATAATATTTACATTTTCTCTACATAAGAACCATCCTTGTACTTCAAGGAATATAATAAAAAAAGAATTATCGAAATCGGTTCAGCCGTTCTCAAATTATGCGCTTACCAACACATTTTGCGATTCATTTTTATATATAAGATAAATTATGTGTTCGTAGAATTTATATCTTTTGTATTTTTTTAATTCTATGGTGTATTTATTCCTTTACCTGGTGGAATTGAATTGAAATTGAAGTTATTAAACTAAATTTTTCAGAAAATAAAGATTGAATATTGCCTAGAAATTATGTGCAACATAGTATAAAGTAATATTGATATTGTTTTAAGGGTAATCCTATTTCTAAATAGACCCATGCTATTTTGATATTGCACTACCATTATTATTATGAGTACTGAATTTACTTAATTACCTAAGATTAATCTATGCCTAATCTAAAATACCTATGTTCTATAATATGTATTCATATGTAACCATTAAAATAGACGCCTGACTGCTAAATGCACAGCAATAAAATATTTTTCTTACCTTCTACAATGAGTCACTTAAGTCATCTCTAGACACTAATTACCACAAAACCGTCAACAAGTTGAATATTAATACCTTATTTCCTGAACATAAAAACGAGATCGAAAATAATACAAAAAGCGTCGCCCTTCGAAGCAGACCGACAGGTCACGACTTGTTGGAGTCACTGAACTAGGCTTCAACACCTAGCAGATATACAACGCTGTACATTGCTTGTTTTGTTCCCAACTAGTAACCAATATGTTGTATTGTGCCAACTGGTGCAGCAATGGAACGAGAAATGTATCAGACGAGACGTACTTAATGACATTAGGTATATGTTGTAAATGTATCATGTAGGTGTCGTGGCCATATCGTAGATTTGCTCATTTCATGATATGATCGATTATTTCACGAAATGTTCGCATTTCATGAAATGGCCAACATAGTTTGATCAGATCGTTAAATCGTCAACGTTTCACGATATGGCCATCCAAATTTGGCCAGATCGTATAAAATTTAAAGAGTCCATAAAATATTAAAATTCAGAATATTCTAAAAACTTGTTTAATGTCATTTAAGTTAGTGCCGCGGCAGCGGCCGGCGAATGCTAGAAGCGAATCGTTTTTGCAATAAAAAACAGTTAGGTTAGGATAGGTTAGACTTTGATAAACAACGCACGAGCCGAGCGAGCAAAGCGAGCGTGCCGCGGCAGCGGCCGGCGAGTGCCAGAAGCGGATCGCTTTTTAAAAAACAAACAATTATAATACTATAGTAGGATATATAAATATATATCCTAAAAGAAAAATTGCGTCTTAAATTATTTTATTTAAGACGCATTTTTTCTTCAATACATACCTATTATAAGATATCCACATTTTCCATAGTACTCGAACCGTCGTTAATTCTTTGCTATGACTTTCTTCATATTGTTATGAAACGAATTATGAAGTTTTTAACTGCGAATAATTAAATTTTCGCAAGCGGCCGCCATCTTATCACATAAATACACTATACCACAGACTAATAATAATATACTACGTATACAAACTATACAGAGCTTGCAGCGCCTCTACCAATGATTAATGTAACTATTTTACGATATGATCAAATAATTTTGATCATTTCATGAAAAAACCGCGCTTTTAGTTGGCCATATCGTGAAACGATTTCTTATCATTGATATGCTCAAGCCACATCATGATGTGGCCAAACTAAATTGGCCATTTCACGAAATGCGACCATTTCGTGAAATGGCCAGTCATATCATGAAATGAGCAAATTTACGATATGGCCACGACATATGTATGATTGAGGTATAATTAATATTCGTTTTGATTTTTTTGTTTAATGTATCTGCTGAATTCTACTCTGATAAATCTTTGTATGTCATAAAATGCATTTTGTCCTAGCTATATGGAACTATGTATATAGGTAGTCAAAATATACATAGGTATAAATGCTAGGTACTCAAACTCGAACTGAAACATTAATTTATTAAATTAGACTTCTTCTAGAAGCACTTTTGAATCATCATAACATAGTTTAACAATTTTTTACCATACTACAACCATATATTTGTTCGGGAAGCAATGTCTACAGGCAAGAGCCTAACCTACTAAGTTGTCTGGCGATCTTAAATCCCTTGAGCGTTATAAAAGCCAGACTAATTCTGGCACAGAAGGCTGATTACCTTGTCTGCAAATCGATCAGTGAAACAGATGTGAAATGCCCAGTAAAGGGGCAAGAAACTCTATCAAAAACCTTTGGTTTCCATTCAGACTGGACATTTACGCTCATGTGTCACTGTCAAAAGAACGAAGCCTGGGCGCAAGCTAGGTTCATTTTTTACTTAAAACATATTTTAATCTGTCCAGACGACATAGGTTGTCTGTCTCGTTTTGATTTGAAAACAATTGATCACTTATGGTTATTAAAATGATATTATACTAAATGATACTGATACTTTTCTTAGGGCCGATTTTTCAATGCTTGGATAAAACTTATTCGTCGAATAATGTATAAAACTACCATTTTAAAAAAGTATTCTAATTGCCCGTATTTGACAGTTTACATGACATTTTAATAGTATCGTGTAATACTTTATTGGACGGATAAGTTTTATCAAAGCGTTGAAAAATCGGCCCTTAAAAAACGTTCTGACATTAATTTTGAGGAAAATTTTGTGGAACGCATAGGAATCTATATAAAGTAAAATTTACATTATTCTAGCGCGAACGAGTGAACCTACATAAATAGCCAATAGCATACAGGTGATACAGGAATCACGTACTTATCTATACTAACGATGAAAGAATTTTTGAGATGAGTACTATAGTTCCTGAGATTAGCGCGTTCAAACAAACTCCTAAGCTATCTATAATATATAAATAAAATAGTACAGATAGTGTGTATTTAATCCCAGAATTATCACCCGATTAGATTAGATATTTATTACTGACCTCTTCGACCGGATTCACGGACTCAGCTAGTCAAAATGCGCAAGTCAGATCACGAGTCATTGAACTAAGAAATTTTGCGATTGTGCTAGGTCATGGACGATGTTTATATACCTACGTGCTAATTGTGTTTTTACATGTGGTATATTTATATATGATTTTTAGGTAGTTTGAAAACAGCTGGACTATTTTGGGTATCGTTTATTTTAGAATGTAGAGTCGTTTAAAAATTATTATACAGGATTCTTTGCTGCATATGAAATTATTAATTCAAGTGATTCACAGACTATGATATCTATGTGTCAAAACTACCTCTATGATTAAATTCATTAGTAAACAGCCAATTTAATGTCATAAATGAAATTTAACTTTATTAATTGTATGGAATTTTTACACTTTCAATGACTGTATTAAAAAAATTTTTATCAAACATTATATTGTAATAAAATAAAATTTCCGTTATCACTGCCAATTCAAAAGATGAATTAATACGATAAATATAAAGTTACAAACAATTGGTATCGCGATTATCTGAAATTTAATGCAAATTACATCCTAAGGCCATTAGCTGTGGGTTCAATGAACTTGGGGTCAGTATTTTTATTGAGATATATGATAAGATCGGAAGGATTGTTCATTTACTATTGCAGTTGTAAAATAATACTGTTTTAATCAGTTTACAGGGCCGGATTTGGTGGTTTGTTAAAGTGTGTTGGGAAAGGTCAAGGACATTGTCTTTGACATTATTGACGGGTAAGTAGAAGTAGGTATAAGTTTTTGATGTGTAAAGAAAGAGTCTGACTAGAATTAAGTGCTGTTAATTAGAAGGTAGGTATTCCAGCGAAACATGAATCTCATAATTCAAGCAATGCTGAAGCAAGTAGGTAACTGGGTACCTACTCGTACAATGTAGTTCAGACATAATGTACACATACATTTATTACTAAAATATAAATTATAATTAAAGAAACAAAATAATATGCATATTATGTAAATTTAAATTAAACAAAACTTATCAAGTTTTGATGAGGTGTTCGAGACGGCTTAAATTCCTGATAGCTCTCGAATGGATGAATAATTTTAGGTGCAGTTTTTTATATCCGTTGAATTAGAAATTTTCGAACTAAAACCTGCGTAGTGTGTATCTATACTGATAGATACACATAGGTTGTTTTTCAATAGCGTATTTTCTATCGAGGAATAAATATCAAATCTCCAAGAAATATTTAAGAAACAAGTCCGTCCCTGGACTCTACCATAAACTTAGCTACGGGGCAATAAAATTAAACGCAGAAGTATGTTTTAGAATAATGTAATCTATCACAGTTCGCTTTGCGCGATAATTGAAGAATATTTATAAAAGCTTCTAAGCGGTAATTAACATTAGTACTTATATATCTATTGCTATCTTTACTTATGTTGTAAAAGATAATTTACGTAATAAAACATGTGCATGAAAACGGTAAGAAATGTGCATTATACATTATAATGTTTTTATAATACAATCACTTTTAAGATTTCTTGCAAATAAATTTTGTTTAAACAAAAAATGTTGGAAGCTCCCCCCCACTTCCCGAACTCAGATTGGCCGTAATTTATTTTTTTCTTTTAATTTTTATCATATTCCCCTCCTTTTCTAATGGGTTTCATCCTACTGTGATTTTTTTATCATATATATGAAGGGATCGGCACTGGTCTAATAGGTAAAATATATTAATGCGATATTTTAACAAATAAGAATTTCGCGTTAGCACCACATTTTATTAGTAAGCATTGCTATTTTAATACTTCTTCAATATATTACTAGTAATTAATATTACTACAAAATTAATAATAATACAATTCATTCATACACACTTTCAAAAGTTTACATAATTAAAAAAGTTTTGATTATCCAAACATAAATCAAATCTAATTATTCTCAAGTCAACGAGTCTAAAAATATTGTTACCATGGTTACCATGGCAACCAAAGATTTGAAGATAGCTTTTAGATCGGGTATCAATGCCGAAGCAATGTCTAAACTTTAAATTAGATAAGTCATGTTTCAGGGTCCATTACGTTAGAATTTAGATAATAGACAGCTTATTCGATATTTCGATCATAATATTCTAATATTGGACTTGAATGATGTCTGAATATTAGGGTTAAATATGTAGTGGGAGAGATCAGTGCAAAATTGTAATTTGAAGGTGAAGGTTGAAGTAGAATGGATGTATGTTTGTTACTCTTGTGTGTAGAAACGGCTGATTGAATATGGATTATTATTCTGAATTTGGAAACAATTTCTATTTCGTCTTCATTGCTGCTAAATATGACGAATATCTTATATGTACATAAGAGTTCTGTAACGATATTAATAAATTTTAAATTCTGTGACAATAAGTAATAAAAAACTATCGACTTAAAAAATAATTTTTAATTAAACAATACTCAAGAATGGCTGTACCAATTTTTATAAACCTTCATCCACCCAAACCCAAAAAATAAACGAATATTAACGAACAAACTAAGATAACAATATTTAATTCGAAACCGTAAATCAACGAAGTTTTCTAATAAATTTTTAAAACATTATCTCGAGGCATCCCACGGGATATTGAATCCATAAATCTGGGGAATGTGTTTTTGTACGGAACCTACGAAATCTGATATCTTTTATTCTTATATTTAGGTGTTGTTAGTCCTTATTTGGGATATTAATAGGTCCTAGGTACAGAATACATAATAGTAGCTAAATGCTATCCTAGGTTCAAAGCTTTCAAAAGCAGAAGCTTTTTTGCCAATAAATTTATATAAATAAACTAATTAGAAACAGGTTGTAAAGTTAAATATTCTGGAGAGGGTCGTATCTATTTTGATATAAGTAATAAAAGTATCTTGATTACTCGGCTCGTTTAATCAAACCGCACTCAAAATGAAGCATCTATTTGGGAGCTATGATGCCACAGATATACAGATTATAAAATAAACGGAAAAATGTATGGGATTGAAAACTTAATTTATTTATAGTATATGCAAGCTACCCGTGACCATGCTCAAAGTAAAAAACTTCGTCTGTGTGTATGTTAGGACTTATAGGACCTTTGAAATTACGCAACAGATTTTGATGTTTTTTTTTAATAGAGTTATTCAAGAGGAATGTTTTAGTATATAATTGGTTAAGTTTATGACAAAGCGGGCGAAGCCGCGGGCGGAAAGCTAGTAAATAATATATCCAGATTTATTTCCGTTAAATGTTTCCTTTTTAATTATATAAGAGACACGTGTACACTATTTTTATTGAACTATTGTTATAGCCCAGTTTGTAGAAAATCTAAGAACAAGTTTCCACTTATTATATGTGATAAGTAATTAATTGTAACCAGTCGTAATTAAAACTAATAAGTGTCTGTAATAAGAAACACTTATTGGAACTAGTCTGTTTGTTCCACGTATTTTATTCGTTTATTTATATCCAGGGTTATCATGACATATATAAATTATCGTTATTATGAACCTATTTTTGTCTCTTACTACATTTTTTCATAATACAAAAAATAGGCTAGGAGCCGGCTGGTAAAAACTTAATTAAAATGCTTTTATCAGCTTCACCTCTATATTTGTATGCAATCGACTCATTTACACTCGGTTCTGAACCACTTGAAAACGGGCAGATTTTATTCAAACTTTGTATCAGGAAGGACTTCGGTGACAATACAATAATTTATGAATTAGTGATAAAAAGCGTGTTTTTTTAGTTTCTTAAGTTTATTTTATTCTAGATTTCATGATATTCCAAGTAATCCGAAAGTCTGTTGGTCATAATTATGTTATCGACCTTCACAAAGTTCATACAGTTTTAATCATGATGTTTTCCTTCACTTTAAACATTTGTGATGTGGATATTGTGCAGTTAATGTGATATTGTACACGCCCTTTACCTTTGAAGTCATAAGTTTGAGATCAGGCTTTTACCAATAACCTGATAGAAATATCTATACTAATATTATAAAGAGGAAAGATTTGTATGTATGTATGTATGTATGGTTTTCACGCATAAACTAAGTACTGGACCGATTTCAATGAAATTTGGCACAGATAATCTTTAGACTCTGAGAAAGAACATAGGCATACCTTTTATTGCGAAATATTTACCACGGGCGAAGCCGGGGCGGACCGCTAGTATAAATATAAAATACTTAAACTAATTAAACAGTTAATCATAACGCAACAGCTTTAACACAGCCTGATTGAATATTGAAATCAATTCCTTAAATGGACACAAAACAATTAATACATATTCTAGTGCTGCCATAAATTATCGTGACAGTGTATTGACAGTCGACAATCCAACAAGAATACAATTTGTAAGATAAAATAATGATTAAAGTTGCGAAACGTTGCGTCACGAGCAAGCCACGGCATGATTAAACTTGCAAAAGCAAAATACAACCCAGTAAAGGTTAATCGAGATTAGTGATGTGAATCGGTTTGTGTTGGCGATGAATTTTGTGCACTTCACTTTAGTAAAAGCGTTGGTATAGTAAAACGGATTTGAAAATATTGGTTGCTTAATTTTTTGCGTCACAATAAATTAAGAAATGAAGAACCTACATTAAGATTGACCACAATATGAAGAGAGAGAAGAAAATAAAATAAATGAAATGAAAAATACATACTTTATTGAATACATTATTTGAATGACTTTAAAAGAAATATTATATTTCATCTTAACACTTGTTACCTTTTGTATAAAATATATTACTTATACAGTTTTTACAAAAGGTTACCTTTGCAAAGATAATGTATATGTTACATTTAATCATCTCTACATCGATACCTTATTATTCAATTATATTTTAATTCTATCGACAATTCACCGCACATCACTATCGCAGCACCGATCACTGTCAATTGCTTCGTGACCAAAATGTACGTATCCACTTATTATCTTAATAATTTTCTACACAATCGAACGACTGACTCATTTTTAGCAGATCCAAGGTTTGTTCAAACGACTCATATTTATGCTCAATTATAACTAGAGTAATGGTTTAAATTTAGCATTCTAAGACTAATTTTATTTCTAAGCATTTTGCAAGTCTAAATTTTGATATTGTACAGCGGAAATCTTCTTTCCTCAATCAATTAAAAAACATCTAATAATCTATAAAAGGAAGATATCAACAATAACAGCGTGAGCGTGTGTGCCGAGCACACGTGGAAGTGAAACTTCTTAAGGAAGATTCAAAGTTACAAAAATCGTCGCCTTACTCCATGACGTGTCGGTATTGCCATAACGCGACCTTGAAATTTTACTCTCAACGCGCCTAAAGAAGTTTCACTTCGAAAATTATATGAACCAGCCAACTAATGCTAATCTGTAAAAATCACAGTTTTAAACTAACTTTCATCAATAAGAAATCACTCATAAAATCTGTTAAAAGGGGTTAAATCTTTCGTAACAAGGATCATTCTAGAACTACAAGTCATGCGCCGATAAAACCAGGGCGATAAACCTCATTAATTAATAATCAGACGTATGAGGAAAAACTGCGAGAGTCACCTCTAGCACGTCGCTACATGTCTGCTACGTCACTGTATCCTCTATACAGGGTTGCCACTTCGTGAATTTAAAAAATACGTAAGCAGTGAATATAAAAAATACGTAGAGATGTAAACTTTAGTATCAAATGTTGAAATATTGGAAAAATAAGTGTTCAACGCATCTAAAGTCCACAAGTTACTCTTCACAAAGCGTGTTCAATTGGTAGGTACAATTGAACACATGACAGGACAGGACAGTACAGGACTACAGGAATAATTGTGTGAAAAGGCATATTCAAAATATAGTACAAAAATATGTCAAATAATTTCAAAAATACATAAAAATATATAAAACACTTGCCACTATGACATTGCTTACTGAGTTGAGAATGATATTCCGTTTTACGTCATAATAATAATATAAAATAAAATTATAATTAGACAGGTGACAACCCTCGAATCTATGTCCTTAACCGTAGTGGTAGGTTGTTCGAAGATAAACAGATAGATTTGAAATTCGTCTAAAATATTAGGAAATAATTTGCAACAGTTTTAGAATTTTTATTATAATTATTCTAACGAAAAAAATTATTATTATAATAAATTTTTATAATAATTATTATATCTGGTATCTGCAGTTAATAAAAACTGAACAGTGTAGTATTTGCAATAGTAAATAAACTAGGTAAAGAAGAATCTTTAAAAGTAAAAATTATTTATACTTACAAGAAAAAATACCATCATGTTATAGAGAATTGTCTTCTAATTTCTATGTAAATTACAATTTAAATCTAGTTTGCGTGACAGAGTGACTGTATTTCAAGTTATAACTAATATCTTCTTATATATAAAATTCTCGTGTCACAATGTTAGTCTGCATACTCCTCCGAAACGGGTGGACCGATTCTCATGAAATTTTCTGTGCATATCGGGTAAGTCTGAGAATCGGCCAACATCTATTTTTCATATGTACCATGGGCGAAGCCGGGGCGGACCGCTAGTAGTATTATATTATTTGTGGTTTTATTGCTTCATATTTTCTCTATGTCCTTGAAAAGGGGGCGAAAAGATTATATGTAAATTTAAAAGCTAAGTATAGGTTCATAATTCCTTGAAGGCATTTTAAATTGCAACATCTATTTTCAGAATAAATAGCTTTCATATTAGTCTAATATTATATTCATGTTGCAAAAATAGGCTCATCTAGTTCGCGATTACAAAAGACCCCAAATAACTAATTTTCCATAAATTGTCAGAACAAATCAAAGGAAATTAATAAAAAATTTTGTCAACATAATTTTCAAAGGATTCCGATGTTTTTCTTCAGAATTTTCCATTCGAAGCCACAAGTACAGCCTAGTCATTATGATTGGTTATATTCCAAGAATCGTCTGGAGGACTTTGATAAAATAATACATTTTGTTTGAATTTATTTATTATTTCTACTATTATATATAAATGGGTTCATTGCCCAAAAAATTACGGAAGATTATACGGTATTTATACTTACCTGTATAATTTATTTATTAACGGCAAACGTTGTTTTGCTTATCATTTAAGGGTATGAAAAATAGATGTTGGCCGATTTTCAGACTTACCCGATATGCACACAAAATTTCATCAGAACAGGTCAAGTCGTTTCGGAGGAGTTTAACTTCTAACATCGCGACACGAGAATTCTATATGCATAAATAGTGATTAATATGTATGCGGTTTATTTAACTTTTTCCTAAACCTATTAGATAAGTATGTTTAAAAAAAAATACTTAAAAAATACTGGTCAGCTGTCCTTTCACATACGTTAATGAAAAATTATATCTTTAATCTTATTAAAATACTACTTATTAAAATTAACCGTTCCAACTTAAAATAATAGTTTTATTTTTTCTACTCAAATGAATAACTCTAAAAAATAAACGCAAACATAAGCCATTTAAAAATAATTTTACAAATAATAATTAAGGAACAGTACATGTTGTTAAGCCCACAACATAACATACCCCATTCCGATCTGGGGGCACGGTAGTGCCCCCGCCAAGACGAGCCAAGCGACTACGCGCACGGGCACTACCTACCTTTTCTCGAAGCGCTTCGACGTTTTTTTGAACCCTCATAACTTGGGTTTGGATTATGCTAGATCAACAAAATTTTCGGGATATATTGTCAATAGCGGACTTATTGAACATATTAAGTTTTAATTACATTAGCTTTTATACTTCAGATTTTATTCATATCTAAAAAACGCTAATTTCGTCACTGACTCACTGATGATCATCAAAATTCTTAAGGTATTTCCTAATATCCTAGAAAGCTGAAATTTTGTATGTAAGCTAGTATTAGAACACAAACAACAAAAAAATTATAATACTTGTAACTTTCATCCCCCAACCCCTTAAACTAGGGGATGGGAGTTTGTATGAGACCTGTAATTTTAAATAAAATTTTGATAACGCTAGAAGTCTAATCTAATAATCTAAAACTTGGTTCCCCTAGATATATATATATATATATATATATATATATATATATATATATATATATATATATATATATATATATATATATATATGTATAGGTACTCCTTGTTAAAAAAAAATTAAAAATTTAATCGACATATATTGAGACATATACTTCAGATCAGATCATATAAATATGAATGAATAGAAGTGTTGCGAACGTCTCCTGCCTCTTACGTCCACACAGTAGCTAAAAATAAAAAAAAAATTGTTACAAACAACTTACAAAAAGAAATGAAATCCCACCAAAAACATTTTCATGTAAAATGTTGCCCAGACGAGCCCATAATATGACTCGCACTGTCAAAAAGTTATCAGATCTCATGTAGAGCCAAGCTTCTAACACTACACGCCCTAACTCTACAAGGCCTAACTTCACAAACTCTACACCTTAGTCAAAATATGTGGCTTGGCCGTTCGTTACTAGAAGAACTATTGTATAACACAAAAGTAATGAACAGTGAATTAATTTTTCACCTTACGCCGATGTGAATGTAGCGAAATGGCCTAGCCACATATTTTGACTAAGGTGTAGAGTTTGTGAAGTTAGGCCTTGTAGAGTTAGGGCGTGTAGTGTTAGAAGCTTGGCTCTACATGAGATCTGATAACTTTTTGACAGTGCGAGTCATATTATGGGCTCGTCTGGGCAACATTTTACATGAAAATGTTTTTGGTGGGATATAAATTTCCTTTTACAACGATCTTTATGAAAGCATTATCGTCCATACAAAATCAACACAGATAATTAATCCTGACTCATCCGATACCAATGAGTAAGAATTAATTAAAAATTAATAAAAGTCACTGCTTTATTTCTGTGAGATAGAGTTCAAAATTCGCGAGCAAAAATTTACCGTTAAGGGTGAGAAGGTACGCGATTGATAATTTAGGATTTTGTTCTTGCTGATAACTGTTTTGTTAAGGCCAAGTTGCTAAAAAATGCGAAATATATTTTAGGTTCCGTGATAAAAACTTTGAATGTTATGCTCAACGATGTAGAACTTTGTAAAGAAAAAAATGTGACAAAGTAGCGTGATATAAAAATAGATATGAATGTTTCGTATGCTGAAATACTCATTCAGGTAATACCAGTTGTACATTCTTGATTAATTACATATTTAAATACAACTTCAAATGATATAAGTAAATTAAATAAATATATATCACATAACCCATAGAGATAAACATGTCATACTAATATTATAACGCTGAAGAGGTTTTTGTTTGATTGAACGCGCTAATCTCAGGAACCACGGGACCGATTTGAAAGTTTATTTCACTGTTCGATAGTCCATTTATCGAGGAAGACTATAAGCTATATATCATCACGCTAAGACCAATCAGAGAGAATCAATGCAGGTAAAACTGCATATTATGTTCTAAATCATATTAAACCAGCCCTAATTTCCCAAAATATTGTAAGTATGTTGGAGCCTTAAAACAAGGCCCCTCGATAAGGATGTGCGAAATAAAACAACGCATCGTGAAGGTAACTTGTAAATTTATTTATTATTGAGTCATATCGTAAAGTACTCTTCGATTTTTGAAGAGGTCAATGCGGGGCGATGAGGTTCTGATCGGTTTTCACATCAGATTACATGTCGAGTTTTTGGGTTTGATGTAATTATTGTATAGGTATTGTTTCGACCGTGGAGGAAATTACCGAACAAGAATAATTATTTCTATAGATTCTGTGTCCGGTACATAAGTTACAGTTTTACCAAATTCGTTCAGTGGTTTTTGCGTGAAAAAATAACAAACTGAAACATCCATCCATACATCTATCCTCAAACACTTTCAAATCTATACAATTAGTAGGATACTTAGATACGCAGTGGGGTTTTAGTCGGTAAGAATCCGACATAACCCACGGCTCCTTCCCCGGGGGCCGTGGGTATCTTTGGAAGATTTCCCCACTATAAAAAAAAAGGATACTTAGATAGGTCATAATTAAGAAAACACGTTATAAAACTTTATTATCTGCCCCCGCCCCTAACAGGTCGAGCAAAAGAGCTGCACGGCCGACCATCCTTCTTTCGAATTTAGTTCTACAAATACATAATACTTATTCCATTGTCGAAGATAACTCATAAATTAAATCTACTTAACCTTTTTTTTGCCTATCTAGTATGTCATAGCTACAACGCAATTAAAAACCCAACTACCTTCAAAACCAAACGCAAACTTTTCCATCCTACTTACATTTCTTTATTATTCATTTCCCATTGGAATCTATAATATTTCAAAGTCGCATTACGATGCATTCCCCATACGGGCGGCCTTGTTGATAACGCGCGGAAGTAGTTGTTATCAATCGATTTAATTATGAGGAAATATTGTCAGATAATAGTTGACTCAATGATGTTTCATCGGGAAATTGTTGGGTTTTGACGTTTTTATTAATTGTATGTGTGTGTGTGTTTGTGTGTGTGCATGTGTGTGTTTGTGATTATACTAACCGGTAACGGTTTTTGCAATTTGTTTGAAGAAATGTAATTGCGTGTATGCGTATGTGTGCGTGTGAGTGTGTCTTTTTGCGTTAGTTTGGAAGCGGTGTTTGTAATTTTGTTTGAAGTAATGTAATTGTATGTTTGCGTATGCGTGCGTGTGTGTGTGTGTCTGTGTGTGTGCGTTAGTTTGGTTGATGAAATGTTTTTAACTTATTTTTCTTTTATTTTTAGTGGAACTAGATTTTAGGCTTCTTCTTTGGAAAAATGTCACGCGTAACGAAAAAATGTTACACTAAATTTTTTTCCAACCCCGATAAAGAAGTTTCACTTCAAAAAATGTCTCGGTCTGGTAGGACACAGAAGGCTGATCGCCTACTTGTCCCTAAAGAAAATCGATCAGTGAAACAGATGTATAATGCATCTGCCCCTTACCCCACTAGGAGACATGGGACTTCACTTTTTTTCTCTATTGTGATTTAATTTTCTTTATTAAATACATAAGATACATAATATTTAGTTATAGTAATTTGTGACATATGTGTACTTTTTGAAGTGAAACTTCTTTATCGGGGTTGGACAAAAATTTTGTGTAACATTTATGCGTTACGCCGTACGCGTGACATTTTTGCGTTACGCCGTACGCGTGACATTTTTGCGTTACGCCGTACACGTGACATTTTTGCGTTACGCCATACTCGTGACATTTTTAAGGTTATAAAGAAGTTTCACTTCTTATGTGTGTACTCTAGTACACGCACACATTTTTTTTTATATAAACATGTGTGTTTTAATTAAAAATAAACAAAAGATAAACTTAGGTTTTATTGTAAACACCAGTGCTATATCCAGTTTAGCATATTGGAACAATAATGGCCGTCCAGTGTATAATTATGATGTAAAATAATGTAGAGAGGTAATGCCAAGGGCAATTCTTGTCAGATGTGATGTGTATCAAGTGTTTGGAGTTCGTGACTTCACTTGTTTACTAGATTTTGTTATTAATTTAATACTTTGTATGAATAGTTTATCCTAATCCTAATATTATAAATTCGAAAGTAACTGTCTATCTGCTGCTAAAATAAATAAATAAATTAATTAATAAATAAATATCTGCCTCTTATGTATTCTTCGCGCCTCAAAAACTGAATCGATACGCATGAAATTTGGCTCAGATATAGCTTGAGACCTGAGAAAAGACATAGGATAACAAATAATTTTATCCCGAAAATCCCACTGTTTTTTTTTTGACTACGCGGGCGAGCCCCTGGCAGAAAGCTAGTATAAATATGATTGTCTATACTGAGGAATAATATGACTTTCGATTGTTGAATTAGAAGAAAGAAATTCGATTGTTGAATTAAAGAACCTTAGTCCGAACGGAAATACATCCACTGTCAATAAGACATCCTAAGGCGGCCACTGAAAATCAGTGATGAGTGGTTGGCCTAATTATGGCATACGTATATTTTTAAGCTCCTTTTTTTAACTAAATTGTATCTTTTTTTTCATATGACCATAATAAACTTATTTTCATTTCATTTCATTTCATTTCAAGAATTGGTTTTGATGTTAAACAAATAAATGTACAAACATTCCTCTTTGTAATATGTATTAGTCAAGGATAGTTTCAGAAACAGCAAACTTGCGGTAAGTTCTTTTCTAAGGGAAAAGAATGGACCATCACATTTCTTTACTTCTATACCTAAATCTGCTGTTGATATTTATATATTTTACGATCGTAATCAAAGCTCGTTCTTTTGATATTATAAGTAAAAGAACAAATTGATAATATTTCATCAGAATGACTATAAAAAACATTATTTGTTTTTTGAGTCATAAGATGTCGGTATCAAGGATCTTATTAATTAACAGTTTATTACCCCCGGTTTATTACATTCACTTGAATTTTACGTGATGTTTTTGCACTTTTTAAGGTTTTCTATTTAGAAATTGAGAATTTTTACGGTTTTAAGTCTCAGTGTGTTTGCCAGCTTGAAATTCTATAGATAAAATCTAATTTCCGGGATAAAAAGTAGCTAATGTGTTATTCTGGGTCTTCAGTTCCCTACATACCAAATTGCATTGTAATCGGTTTAGTAGTATTTGCGTGAAAGAGTAACAAACATCCATACATACCATAGTATAAACTTATACTATGTACATCCTCACAAACTTTCGCATTTATAATATTAGTGAGAAAGATCGCGGGGTCAAACCGATTATAACAATAATGTCAGAATTATAGACTCACAATAATTATGCTGTCATTTTAACGTCAATGGCCAAAGCTGTGGCCTTGTGAGTCCAAACCTTCACCTTATCAAGGTTAGATGCAGTTGGCGACAGATATATAGGTATTTAGGTTTTAGATTAGTTAGTGATTGGACTTCGACTATTATGTAGGTATGTAATCGTTTTTAAATTGAAGATAGGAGAATTTCTAGAGAAATAAATAACGTTAAAAATCTTATGTTGTGTGTATTTTGTTTTATATTTAGCATTTTATTGATTACATGTTTATACAACTAGGGCTTTATTTTTGGCTTTTTTGCCTATAGGTAATTTACCCATATACCTAAATATAGAAATACCTATAGATGTTTTAAATGAATACCTATTTTTCCTAGTTTTTATACATAGCGATACTATTCAAAATAGCGTTTTAAATTATTGATAAAAAACACAAAAATGCATTGTTTTCCTTAAAAAAACTACTAAAAATGTTTCGACCGGAAAATTTAGCATAGATTTCCCCGAACCGTGTGCGTTTTGAGTTTCGAGAGAACGGAATGACAAATTATAGCTGACATTCTTTGATCTCGCTTTGATGTTTCACAATATACGAATAATGTAGAAAATTCTCGAAATTTCTCGATCCTGTCATTTCCCCATTGCCCTCGCTCGCTTTTTACCTGGTTTGGATCGCTATTGGCTGGATAAGGCTTTGGAAAGCTTATGGATACAGTATGTTTTCACAACGTATTTCTGCGGGTTTAGGAATAATTTGATGTTTTATTTTGCGTTTAATATAAGTGGTAATGTTTTTCCTTGTGAAATATAGTAGTTTTGCCCTGTGTTTACTATATTTTTTTATGTGGTGATAACATTTCGCATCTTATAAAATTTAAAGGAAAAAAATCATAAAAACTAAACTAATTATACATTTGAGCTATGTATATAAATACGCTACTTATTACTATGGCAGTGAATCTTTCTACACGACAAAATTTACTTTTTATACGAAAAATAACTTCCAATTGAACTACACATTTTGTCAACCTATCACCACACAACAAACTATATCAAGATTCAAATTACAAATGGAGTTCAATAATGTCATTTACAAGTATCAAAACGGATATTAATTGCTAATTGAATATATTGTAATTCGCACATGTCAGTCAGAGAATCGGTAATGGCTCAGCGTAAACAGTTACATCTCTCTATAATAGTATTCAGTTATTGTTGGTGTAAGTGATAGCGATTTTATAGACGATAGAAATCATACTTTAATTTATACTCAAACTCAAACACACACTCAAGCTCACACTCATACACAAGATTGAACACACACTCTTGTCAAAATTAAAGCATTTATATATTCAACACGACTTCTTTTAGAAGCATTTATAGATAACTAGCGGTCCGCCCCGGCTTCGCCCGTGGTACATATGAAAAATAGATGTTGGCCGATTCTCAGACTTACCCGATATGCACAGAAAATTTCATGAGAATCGGTCCACCCGTTTCGGAGGAGTATACAGACTAACATTGTGACACGAGAATTTTATATATAAGACTAGCGGTCCGCCCCGGCTTCGCCCGTGGTACATATGAAAAATAGATGTTGGCCGATTCTCAGACTTACCCGATATGCACAGAAAATTTCATGAGAATCGGTCCACCCGTTTCTGAGGTGTATGCAGACTAACATTGTGACACGAGAATTTTATATATAAGATAACAAATAATCTCTTATATATAAAAATGAATCGCAAAATGTGTTGGTAAGCGCATAACTCGAGAACGGCTGAACCGATTTCGATAATTCTTTTTTTATTATATTCCTTGAAGTACGAGGATGGTTTTTATGTAGAGAAAACGTAAATATGTACCACGGGCGAAGCCGGGGCGGACCGCTAGTTAATAAATGAAATTGAATATGAATGACAAGCGATTTAGGGCAAAATAAAAAAGACATGGGAAAAGTTAAATGAAAAAGGTAAGGTTCAACATTAAGAGTTCTTATATGAGAGATCATGATATTGACTTGATCAACAGATTTTTAGGTTAGTTCAGGAATAAAAAGAACCTTGTAATAGTACAAGCAGGGCGTCAAATGCTTTTCTTCATGGAACACCATCTTTTAAAAATAACACCCATTAAGGAGTGAAAAAGGCGTTTGAATTAAGCATAGCGAACGAATTTTGGCCACACGATATAAGAGACCAGAAACCTAGGTAGCCTATAAAACATAGGTCTATTACTCATCGTTACCTCTCATGTCAAACACCATACAGATAAATAATACGCAAGCCATTTCGAACCTGTTATAATATTAAACTTATGTACCAGGAATAATTTAATGACTGCATTGAAAATTACAGTGAACGAATTAATTTTAAATGTACATGGATAGTCTGTTTTGTTTAACAAAAAACTGTGCTCAAACGATTCGACACGCTTTAAGCTTTTTTACTCGTTTTTAACATTACCTGCTTTGATCTTGAGTTTTTATATTCTTCCCTTTGCAGTGACTAAGACTTTATACCTATGTTGTAGAACCTACTTTATGGGTGGCTTGTAAGTTTGAATAGGTCATAATGTACGTATGTTTGGTGATTATTGTTTTTCTTTCCATTATTTTTAAAAAGAATAAAGCTTACCTACTGTGTGATCAATTTATCATAAAACAAAATCCATTTAAAAACGACATATAGATTGAATGAATAGCCGAGTACCTTGTACATGAAATTTTGTATGACGATTCTTTACATAATATATATATAATGCAATATAGGTAAGAATCGAAGTTTTTGTCACAAAATAAGTAAACGAAAGATGGAATGTTGTAATTATAAGACCAATGATTTCCAGTTTCTTCATAATATATTAGTAACATCTCAATATGTATTATCAAATATTTTCGCTTCCGCACTTTATTTCTTTTATTTTTGCGCAAAAAACGTACGTTATTTAAAACGTTCTTGCGGTTACCTGAGGTGAAATATCTGACCTATAAGTCACCGATCTCAGAGGTTTTTTGTCAAAATGAGTCATCAAATTATAATTGATTAATACCGTCATGAAAATTGGGAGATCATTTCGACACAGGTAGTTTTATGTAACGGTCTACCGTGGCTAAGCAATACTGTGGTATTTCCGTGTACCCAGGTTTTTATTCAAAAAAACGTTAGATACCTATCACGTAGTAGTGTTTTAATATTTTATTAATTAGGTTTGCCTAAAACTGCTTTTCTGCAACCCTGGTTTTGATTTCTCCCAAGAAAAAAGATTGGGCGTCACGTAGTAGCATTTTAGTATTTGTAATAATTAATTAGGTTTGCTTAAAACTGCCTTTCCGCATCCCATGTTTTAATGTATTCCAAGAAAGAAACAAGCAGTCACGTATTTGCAATAATTAATTATGTTTGCTAAGATCAAATGGTTATGGTCATTTGGATGACAAAATACAAAAAAGATTGGCATTTAAATTGGGATTCTTTATGTATGTAGATGTTTGATGTCTGTATATGTGTCCTATTATGCTTATATATTACGCAATAATTCATCTTCAATTATTTTGTGTATAAACTGATATATAATATGGTTTGCATAAAAGTTAAACCGACTCTGCTAGATTTGAATTCAGAAAAATCTAGAAGATTTTGTTGAATTACTTCCTAGTATTTTCCCTTTCATTTATTATATTATAATCTACAATACCTTTTAAGGCAACCTTAATATTTTTGCATTATCTGCTACATTTAACATTAATTTTAAATTGCCATAATTTAACACCAGCTACTCCCAAAATTTCGCCAACCAGCGCTTGGCATCGACCGTGAAACAAATGAAATAATTCTATACACTCAAACGCTGTATTTTCTACCTCAATAGTATTTTTCTCTGCAAGTACAATAACCTCCGACCTTCATCATCTGCGGCCGTGGCTCTTCCGGACAAGGTTGTTTACCTGCGCGCTAATAGTGCATTGCTTGTCTTCTTTTATTTTGGCGCGAAATTGAGGCGCGATTTTTTTTATTGGCACCGTAGTGTTTGTCGGGAATTATGAATTTTTATATATTGACTGACCGGTTGGCTTTTGGTTTTCATAACTCAAGCGAAAGCTTAGCCTTAGCATGGGATCAGATCGTGCCGTGTCTGAAAATTGTCCCGATATATTTATTATTATATTGTTACAAAAATAACAGAAAAAGGTGATAATGAAATTGAAAAAATAAAATTAAAGAGTTCATATTTTTATACATGTTGTGTTTATTATAATGGATTGTGATATATAGAGGAGAATAGGTTAGTAGCATAGAAATACCTATCTACATATTTAACTGACAATTATTTTTTTCGTAAAAACTACGATATAATAAATACTTTTAAAAAGTTGATCTCCAGAATTCAATATACGAAACAATTCATGTTGTTTAGGAGTTTAATAATCCTTAAATGCAATCAAAAGCATGCTTCATATGGCAGTATGCCATAATTCGTTTCAATCATCATCATCATCATCAGCCAAGTTTTGTTTCCATTGCAGGAATACAGGCCTCCTGCAAAAACAGGTTTTCTTGCCTTTTCTCTGAAAGGGCTGCCTTCTGAAGCGGTCTTGTTCATTATTATAGGACAATTCAAAATCACTTTTTGAAGTGAAACTTCTTTAGGCGCGTTGAGAGTAAAATTACAAAGTCGCGTCATGGCTATACCGTCACGTCACGGCATAAGGTACCTTTGAATCGATTCCAAAGAAGTTTCACTTCTGACACGTGAGCTCGGCACACACGCTCTTTTTAAAGAAACCGAGTTAAATAAATAAATATTGCAGTGTGTCAATCCATCACGCTGGCCAAGTACAGCTTGGCAGATGTCACTTGTCATCGAACTTTTTGCCATGACCATGCCATGAACAGCGTTAAACACATTTGTAAAACAATTAATTTCCAAATTTATATTTAAATCATTTATTTCGCTTTATATCCTATAAAATAATTACATCACATTTAGCTTGTCCAAAATTTTTATCAACAAATTCTTAAAAAAAGTTTGTAATTGGTAAAACTTTGTCATGGCGTTTCAATAGTGGTTTTATAAGAATTCTTATAGAATAAAATAAATGTTTGTTTGAGTTTCAGTTTTTAGTCACACGCAATCTCCTAAGCTTATGTCCTATAATAATCAGTCTACTCCATCTATACTCCAAGTGATCCTGTTGAAAACTCTTCCAATCTATTTCCTATAACCAAACGAATATATGTGCTCTTCAATGTAACGAGTAATTTGTACCAATCCGATCGTAAACACTACTGTTTATTTTGCTTAGACGGATACGTTAACCGCATGCGATTTTGAAATCACCTTGCAAGATATTTGAGCTATATTAAATGCAGTTACTGATTAGAAGTTGTCTGTAATTTAAATAATGTTTATTCAATTGGTCAACTACTTTAATAATTATTTAATCGCAAATATAATCTAATGAATGATAAACAAAAAAATGCCTTGACAATCTTACCGGTCATATCGAGCCAGACCAATATTATAAATTCAAATTAAGTTAAGTACTTACTTAACTCAAACTCAAAGTTCCGAGCTTAATAATCATACATACTAAGTCAAATGTAAAAAGTTACCACACTAAGTAGCAACTTAAGTCCTGTAGCACGTTAATTTGAAATACGTGTTACTTGACCTAAAATATTTTAAATTTTTATTTACAAGCAACCCGAAATTTACCACGAACCAAAATCTCGTAAAGGTTGCATTGTATTGTTGTATTGTATTAGCCTGTCGTGTCCCATTGCTGGTCAAAGGTCTCTCCAAGGCGCTTCCATGAATCGCGGTCTTGAAAACCAGTCATTTTTAAATTGGTCAATTTCATCTCGACATCTCTTCTTTGGCCTGCCTTGACGCCCTCTATCTGTTCTACATGTTACAAATCTATTAAAAACTACAATCTTTTCGCCCATCAAATTATTTATATCGTATATAAAAACATAGGAAGACTATATTCGCACAATCAAACCTTTATAACCACAACTGCTAATCATCTTACGACCTAACAGTACCTTGGCTAAATATACCGAGAACTATCAAACGTTAATAGCCATAAACAAACGAGACCTAACTCCTTAATTACGATCTCCAACAATTTTAAAGGCAATATAGGTCCGAGATAAAACACAGACCATGTCTTTCATAATACATACGCACGGATAATCTAGAACATTAAACACCCATATATTTATTATAACCATAAATCAGTCTGCGTGTTCTGAGGTGCATCACACAAAGTGCACTGCACTTAAATCCATTAAAACCGATGGAAATTCAACCTTAATTCAAAGGCGTACAGTTCAGATCTCCAAAAAATAAATTGGGCGGTTATGTCCTTTCCGTGTCGAGAACAATTTCCTGAACGATATTCTAGAATGTGCTGTAATACGTTTGCATAAATCACATTTTGCGATGCTCAAACTAAAACCTACTCGATTTCATGACCTGTCAGGTTCACGGGACAGCGAATTTTATTTCCGACGAGTAAGGTGTATTTTGCTTTAATAAAGATGAGAATTTTAAGTCATTTTGCGGGTAGTGTTCAGGAAAATTGACCTCAGCTGTAGCGTCCCCGTAAATATTTGCGTCGGATGCGATTCACGCCAGCAGCAAAGGATTAGAGATGAAATGTCTGAATTTTAAAGACACGTTTAGCTGGCCTTATCTGAGCCCATTATAACGGACATAGCCGAAATGGCGGTATGCATTTTGAATGTTTTAAGTGGATTAGAGGCTTTGTAGGTGAAATGTCGTTTGTTTAGAAGCTGATGTGTTTTAGACGGAAGGAAATTTCATTGCCTAAATGGTATGCTTGGTAGAATAAATTATTAGACATTTTGGAATCGTTAGGCGGGTGTAAAAATGTACGGATGTTTTGACAATTCTTTTTATGTGCTAAGTATTATAGTTGCTTAGTATGATCATTACTAAATTGAGCTTTTTGGTAAAAAATATTGGGAATGGATGCAGCACGTTCGACTTGTTAATAATAGTTAGTATTGATTTTTCTTGTTGGTGTTTGTTTAATAGCAAGAAGTTGAATACTTTTATTATGTGTATGTGTACTTGTGTGTGTGTGTGTTTGTTAACTCTTTAACTGCAACAGCTGAATAAATTTGAACAGATACAAAATAAAATATGAATTAGTGAACTTTGGTCGATGATACTTCAAAAAGAAGTAAAATGTATTGATGATGTTTTTATCTATGAAATTTTAATGTTCATAAACTAAATTTTGAACATTATGGTGTAGTGTTAGAAGTTTATTATATAATTTATTTCATTGGCAAGCAGTGGCGTACAGATATTAATATATTTTTGCTTGAAAATTTGTATTACTTGCTTTATTGCAATAATGATACTAAAGTAAAACTGAACTGGACACGTTTTTTCCTGCAATCCTTCATGTGATATTTGGTAAAGGATTATATTAATGTTTTCCATTTTTCTTATCTTTCATTTATATCCTTGCATAGTTGCAGCAAACATCTGGTATCAGTGTTAGTATACCAACCAACGTGATCGTTATTATAAAGAGAAGACCATTTGGCAGTTTTGTTGCAATTCCTAAATATACAATACTTCCTGATCCGCTCTGCCAAATAATAAGATTTTATGGAAATGGCAATCCTATCGATAATGACTTGGCATAGAAATCAGCAATAAAGGTTATTTCAAACAGTCATAAATGATATGTTTATTATAATCTTGTTTATTATAAACTGGAGTTGTTTGAAGTGCGTTTCGAGGTCGTTAAATTGTTAGATAATATTTTAGTGCTTTATGCAATGGAGATTTTCTTGGAGTTAAATTTGGATGTTTTGAAAGGTTGACATTGGGGCTAGAGACGTTGATGAGCTATCCATAATCAACAGATTGTGAGTTCTTTTAACAAGCTTTTTTTAGCTTCACCTATGTGTTTGTAAGTTTGCGTGTTTGTATGTCCTTTCGACTCGATTTTGAATCACTATAAAAGGACAGATTTAATGCAAACTTTGTTCACTCATCAGGGATCGGTATCATATACAATAATTTCACGAGTTTCTCTTATTAAAACGTGTTTTTAGTTTGTTAAACTATATTTCTATGATCTCTGTTAAGACATATTACCTAATACCATTAGTCCATGCTAATACTAATAGCTTGATTAATATTTTTTAAACATGAAAATAATAATCAGTCGATTGACACATTGTTTTGTGATTGTACCTGTTAGCACATTTTCCATTTATCCTTTTATTTTTCTTGATGTTTATTTTATTAAAAATACAAAAACGTTTAGAAAATATCGTAGATATTCAAAAAGCTTTCAAGTTTGGTAAATGTTTCATTTATTTAAAAGCAAAATTCTTTATAATATTCAACACCACAATATGGCTTCCTATCTAGAATATTTCTCTGAATTAAACTACAGGGAAAAATCTGTCATCATTTATCAATTCCAACTGAGAAGTGATTCACTGGGGTCATTGACTGATGTTAATCTAATTTAAACTTGATTTTTCATTTTATTCCGTTTCTGAAGTATTTTTTTAATAATTTAAGATTGAGTTGAAAGACAATAAAACGGTTTAAAGCTATTTTTTATTTACATTATCACTCGACCGTGATCGCTTTTGCGGTGAAACGACGGGTTAAATAATGTAATGAATAAATCTTATTTTAAATAATAAGGATAATTTATAAAAGGAAATCTTATATATTATAAAATTCTCGTGTCACAATGTTAGTCTGCATACTCCTCCGAAACGGGTGGACCGATTCTCATGAAATTTTCTGTGCATATCGGGTAAGTCTGAGAATCGGCCAACATCTATTTTTCATATGTACCTACCACGGGCGAAGCCGGGGCGGACCGCTAGTAAGAATATAATTGTTAAAGATATTTTTGATTTGTTTCAAAAATATGTTATATAGAAAATGCGTTAATATGTTTCTCTGTTCCTCGATAAAAGTAAGATAGAAAGAATAAAATATTCTTTTGGCATTTCATAATAAGAATATTAGGTATTTGTAGATTACATATCACTACATAGTATAAATTAAAGTCGCTTTCTCTGTCCCTATGTATACACAGGGGTGTATGCTTAAAACTACGCAACGGATTTTGATGCGGTTTTTTTAAATAGATAAAGTGATTCAAGAGGAAGGGTTAGTATATAATTCATTAGGTTTTAGACAAAGCGGGCGAAGCCGCGGGCGGTAAGCTTGTTACTTCATAAAAAGGTATTCTATTTATTTTCTGTCGAACAACATATAATTTCAACAAACATGGGACAAACATGTCCCGCGACCAATATGTTAATATTTTACTTAAAGAAAAAAAACTACTTACTACATGTTATTATTTGGACAACTACAAAATACAAAACTCATTTATGAATTTCTTTGGAATACAAACTCATGAATACATACAACATTGGCTTAATTGAAACATATTTCTTATCCACTATAGAAACTTATTTTTCTTTATAAATAACTAGCTGCGCTTCGCGGTTTAACCCGCTTGGCTCCGCTCTTGTTGGTCTTAGCGAGATGATATATAGCCTTTAACCTTCCTCGATAAATGGGCTATCTAACACCAAAGAATTTTTCAAATCGGGCCAGTACTTCCTGAGATTAGCGCATTCAAACAAAGAAACTCTTCAGATTTATAATATTAAGTATAGATTTACGAAAAGAATACGTTACGAAATGTTACGTTAGAAAAATAAAAGTGTCGCAATAATAAATTGTGATTTAACAGAACTTTTCACAGATAAAATATATTGCTATTCATCGTCATATAACCCTGAACTTGGCTGACGACCAAAATGGCGGAATGCGTTCTTAAACACTATTTCCGGTTGGTGACTGTTTATTAAATGATTTTAGTTTTATATTCGCATTGGAATTAGTGAGTGTAGTTAATAAAGTTTTTAATGTCGTGAATTGTCAAGCTTTTGCTGATTTTCTTCATAAACTCTAACATTTGTACCTATTCATTCGATTAGACTTATTTATAAGCACTTATAACTCATAACATTTTTTAACATTTACCACCTATTCGGAAAGCAGTATCTATCGAGAAGAACCGGCAAGAAACTCCATAGTTGCTCTTTTAAAATCATGTCAATACATATTACAATTTAATTCGTAAAATATCATAATATGCCAAAGAAGTGTCCTGTGGTTCTTACGCGACAACCCTCGATGGATTTTCATCTTCCATATTTTCCTTAACGCTGTAATAGGCTCTCTGAACTAATACATTGGGGGCCGGTGTCCCAGCAGTGGAAACGTATATGGGCTGATGATGATGATGATGAAAGAATAGTAAATTATGGAATTCGTAATCTATTGAATGGAGCAAAAGCTTCCGAATCTGTGGTTGTTTAAGAAAATTCATAAACACTTGTTAAAATTGACATGAATTAAAAATTAGTTTTAGGCATGAGTGGCGATTACAGCCTGTAATGAAATGAGTGCTGCTTCATTGCTGAATTTGTTGATGTTGTTAAAAGTTATCGGGTGGGATTTTTAGGGAGCGCACCCAAAACTATGAAGACATTTGACATTTGCCAGAAGCTTATTGGTTAGAGTGTAGGGTGTATACTGTGTGGCATATACACTTATGTACAGATAACAAAAAAATACACATATGACTTTCAAAATATACATAAATATTAGAATGTGACATGATAACGAAGGTCAAGCAAATTGATAATTTTCGAACGAAACTAGTTGATTATAATATTTTTTTTATGTATATTTTACTAGCTGCTCCGCGCGGTTTTATCCCCGAGGCTCCACTCCTGTTGGTCATAGCGTGATGAAATAATTATAGCCTATAGCTTTCCTCGATAAATGAGCGATCCAAGCGATCCGATTTGAAAAATTCTTTCGGTGTTAGATATAACACCGAAATAATTTTTCAAATCGGAACAGTAGTTCCCGAGATTAGCGCGCAAACAAACAAACAAACAAACTCTTCAGCTTTATAATATTAGTATAGATATGATTCAACAAAAACAAAATATGACGTAATCAAAAATTTATAGAGACGATAAGTAGTAGATTATACATATTAGGTTAGAGAACATTGCAAAATATTTTGTAAAATTAGAAGTAAAACTTAACACGTTAAACATTATACATTGTGGTATAAAATTATTTGTAACTAGCGGTCCGCCCCGGCTTCGCCCGTGGTACATATTTCGCAATAAAAGGTAGCCTATGTTCTTTCTCAGGGTCTAAAGATTATCTGTGCCAAATTTCATCAAAATCGGTCCAGTAGTTTATGCGTGAAAACCATACATACATACATACATACATACATACAAACCTTTCCTCTTTATAATATTAGTATAGATTACAAAACCGCAGAGCAAATAGGACAATTTAACATATCAATATTATTGTTATTTAGAAAAAGGCTATTACAAAATAATCGTTGTTCTGGGCTGTGTCATGAAGCTGCTATGATTATACTTAAGGTGTTTACACATCGGACTGTGAATAAGATAGACTATATTCTATTAAGAGTGTATGAAAATGTGTATATGATAATTTTTATATAGTATTTGTTACAAGAGTGTAGTTACATAATATCAACTCAAAAAATTTCTACTTAACTGGTAAAATAAATAATTATACCTCCAAGCACTTATACATGACTAGATTTCCACCCGCGGCTTCGCCCGCGTTTTCAAAGAAAAACTCGCATAGTTCCCGTTCCCGTGGGATTTCCGGGATAAAACCTATCCTATGTGTTAATCTTAGTTACCCTCTATGTGTGTGCTAAATTTCATTGTAATTGGTTCAGTAGTATTTGCGTGAAAGAGTAACAAACACACACGCATCCTCACAAACTTTCGCATGTATAATATTATTATAATGAAAACCGGCAGCTACATAATATATCCCTGCATGTATGGCAGTCATAGGAAAAACATATTAATTTTGAATATATATTTGTGAACTCAATAAAGATTTACCAAAATTGTCTCATTACCGAAAATCTAACACTATTTAATATATTTTAACACTTTAGTTACACCCCAATGTGTCTACACCTTTAAAAGTATACGGTACATGATGATAATGTAATGATTCATATAATTATTACAACCTACATAATGAGTGTATAATAATATAAGTATGATGGACTAATGCTGCGTTTTACAACTAGTATTTAAGTTCAGCTTTGCTTGTGTTATTAGTATTATTATAAATTAAGGTGAGATCACATTGAATGGGTTAGATACTATGCTATTTACTAGCTGTGCTCTGCGGTTTTACCCGCAGTGCTTCGCTCCTGCTTGTCTTAGCGAGATGATATATAGCTTGCCTAGCCTTCCTCGATGAATGGGCTATGTATCGAAAGAATTTTTCAAATTGGACCAGTAGTTCCCGAGATTAGCGCGTTCAATCAAATAAACAATCTCTTCAGCTTTATAATATTAGTATAGATACAAATATAACAAAGTTCTGAAATTATTTAATGTAGTGTGTCCATAATAATCGATGTGAAAGGGACATGAAATACATCTGACTAATATAAGGGGACATTTTATAATTTAAACTGTCTGTCTGTTTAACTCGCATATCCATTTATGTCAATGTTCAATACATACAAAAGAAAGATGTTTTATTGGTTCATACCAAATACGCTCAGTATTGAAACGATTTTGAAAATTATTTCACCAGTCAAGAGCTACATTACTATTATTTTTGTGTGCGTGTACGTTATTGCTGTGACCCGCGGTTTTACCCGCGTTGTTCCGCTCCTGTTGATTTTAGCGTGATCATATAATTATATATATATATGGGCGATAAATGGGCTATCTAACACGGAAAGAATTTTTCAAATAGGAGCAGTAGTTCCTGAGATTAGCGCGTTCAAACAAACATACTCTTAAGCTTTATAATATTAGTATAGATTATATTAGTATAGGTAGATTGCTGAATCACACATGTTACTTTTAATCTAGTTTTTACGGGCGTAGCCGGGATAATCTACTAAGTAGCTATTAATTGAAAAACAGTACATATTGCAATTAATGTATTGAAGATAATCCATAGTATTGATTTTTCAGAATGTAGGTCAGTAATTAGGCTTGCTGCACGTAACTAAAGGTCATTTGAGGACTTATTTATATTGAAACTAGCGTCCCGCCCCGGCTTCGCCCGTGGTACATATGAAAAATAGATGTTGGCCGATTCTCAGACTTACCCGATATGCACAGAAAATTTCATGAGAATCGGTCCACCCGTTTCGGAGGCGTATGCAGACTTTTGAAAAATAGATGTTGGCCGATTCTCAGACTTACCCGATATGCACAGAAAATTTCATGAGAATCGGTCCACCCGTTTCGGAGGAGTATGCAGACTTTTGAAAAATAGATGTTGGCCGATTCTCAGACTTACCCGATATGCACAGAAAATTTCATGAGAATCGGTCCACCCGTTTCGGAGGAGTATGCAGACTTTGTGACACGAGAATTTTATAATATATAAGAAGATTACCGTGTTTAATAATGTAGGAATAAAATTGTAATTAATATAGGCGAATAAATGTAGTAGATAGATGATTAATTATGAAAATTTTATTAAACGCATAAATACATTTATAAAACTTGAGGGTTTTTTTTATTTTTCGTGTAGTCAAACACTTCAAATAAATTACGGTAAGATGAAATCCATATTCAATCATAAAAACCACACATTAAATTTAAAATAAAGATTATAAAATATATTTGCTTATCTATTTAAATTTCAAGCAATTCAAGCAAATGACAAAAATATCAAATTCTTATTATGAAAACCACTTAAATTGATTATTGAATATCTTTAAATATCAATACCTAGTTTACTTAACAGCCAAAATCTGGCACATCTACCATGAAACTCAATTAAATGAACATTTGTACATCATACAATCCATTACGCATCTTTATATGGAACATTTGAACGTAATTTTAAATAGTACTAACATAGCAAGCAATGTACATCGATGTGTTTCGGCACTCAAAAGATACAATGAGAACTATTTGTAAACAATTACTGTATTTGCGATATGAATATTTATGTTTTATACAATACAATTGTAGAAGCAGGTCGAGGTCAACGACCGTCAATCGACGCCTACGCCGCGTCATTATAATTTGCAATTTGACTGACTTCAAATAATGTGTGTGTGGTTTTATTATACTTATCTACATATATAGAATATAGATCTAATAAGTATTTTACGGTAGGTTGGTTATATCCTTAATTTAATTTGGATTGTTTAAAAAATAAATTTATTAACAGCAAATTAATTTTGAAATATGATTTAACCCATTGACCACCGTAAGGCCCGATCGGGGCGCGACACAATAGATTTTCTATTGTGTCTGTGATTCCGAGGACTGATGGATTAAATCTTTGAAAAATTTAACAGCTTCTTATATTGTATGTATATTCAACCAAAACATGATTTTATAGCTACACTAATTAATATAAAAATATCCAAAAAAATCACCAATATGCCACGAATTTAATCAACATACCTATCAAGTCATAAAAACAATAGGAATTAATTTATCGTGACTAAAACAAAATAAATGAAATCTAAATTGTAGATTTTGTTTATTCAACTCGTACGCACAGCTGATAGGTGTTAATGAGGGGTCATCGTCCTTAACACTCGGTCAAGGAAGGCCGTTGTCACAATTCGATAATAGATGTCACTATTTTAAATATTGTTCGAATTTTTTTTTCATCTGTGCCCGCGAAATGCGCGCGAAAGTGTGCAATTTTTTTTTATTGGCAATGTCAATAATAAAGCAACGAAATAATTAAAATATGTACCTACTAGATAAAACATAATTTTTAATATCACTTTACAAGTTACATTACATTATTTTGTGTACCGTATAGTGCTTACCGAGTGTCCTAAATAAATTAGTTTTTTAAGTGTATTGCAGCAAAATCTAGGTACTGAAATTTCTGTTACTCTCAAGTCTCTACACAGGAGTTTATAATTTACTAGTCATTTGCCCCGGCTTCACCCCGGATTGTCGGTAAGAAATTGCCTATATCTTTTCAGATTACTGGTAGCTTTTTGTTAGTGAAAGAAAATTCATTTTCGGATCGGTACTTCCGTAGATTGTCTTCTACAAACAAACGAAGCTGTAAACTTTACTACTCACTATAATAGTATTATTAGTAAAAACTATGAATTATCTATGATGCAGATTATATTATTAAGTGCACAACATACATATAATATATTATATCAACTAAATTAGCCCTTCTATTCTCTAGGTCAATTGTACCTTCGAATACTCAAATTAAACCTTCAAAGAACTAAACCACCAGTATCACAATAAATTAGTTTTTTTGTAATATTATCATATTAAAAATAATAACATTCGTGATTTGTATTTATTAGCCAACGGAATAAAGTTAAAGCGGACAGTGAGGCCTATCTCAATTACTCGAAAATTATTCTTGCACAACGTACAGTCGCGCGCGGAAGTGTTATAAGAAATAATATTTAAAAAAAATATTGTTTACAAATAGTTGTGAGGGTGTGATTTAGCTATTTTGTTAATAAATAATGGATTTAACATGTAATATTTATGTTCATATATTGTGCATGTCGTTTCATTCATTTTAATTATCTATAAGGTGCAACTTAAGGTTTACTTCGGTTTTCCTGTTTATATAAGTTGGACAACGTTTTTTAAACCTTTTAGCAAATAAAAAATAAGGAGATATATCGATTTTTTATAGATTCATGATGATACAATGAATTTAAAAGTATTAAATCAAAATGAAGTATTTACTGTACTAATTAAAATTTAAAACAGAAAAAGTGAATTGCTTAAACCATCAATCGCAATGCTTGCATATTTACTCATCTTTTTTTTTAACACAGAACAATTAATTACAAAATTAATGAAGATTAAGAAATTCTGTTATGCCCTCTGTCTATCAAAATAAAAACCACCCCGACCTGATACAAACGTGACCTATAAAACAAAAAAAAAACAATGATTATAAACCACATTTTCCACTCGCCAGTCCTCAAATCGACCATACATCAAACAACATTTTAAATTTAACATAATGACGGTCATCAGCGTCCCAACTGATTGATTCGGGAATGTTTCAAACGGCTTAAATGGTCGCATGAATTGCTTTCCATTTTCAGGGGCTTTTATTTAGTGTTTATGGCATTTTTTGTGTATGGTTTTCAAGATATTGTTGTAAATTTTGTTGTTTAGCGGATAAAGAAGGGTTGGTTTTGATAATGTTTGCAGTGAAAATCGTTGAAAATGTCATTAAATTATATGAATACTAGTGGTCCGCCCCGGCTTCGCCCGTGGTACATATTTCGCAATAAAAGGTAGCCTATGTCCTTTCTCGGGTATCAAAATATCTCCATACCAAATTTCATGCAAATTGGTTCAGTAGTTTAGGCGGGATTCGGGAGAGTTACTTTCGCATTACATAATATTAGTATGGATTATAAATGGAAAAGTTTGTTTGCCTATCTGTTATGCCTTAGCGGCTTTATTATAGAAACGATTTCGATTGAATTTGAAATGGAAGTAGTCGATGACCCAGGGTCAAACGTAACCCTAAACTCTAAAGTAGGGGATGAAATAACACATGTTGCAATTGTTTAAAGAAAGTGTAAGCAATAACTTTTTACTGAAAAATCTTGTATTAAAATGAAAATTTTGCCAAAAGTTTTGTTATTTAATTAAAAAGAGTCCTCGCAGACATAACATAAGCCATAAAGGACAGCAAATGCGGTAAGAGTAAATATTTGCCGAAGAAACAATATTATTTTCGTTGAGGATCCGAGTGCGCGCAATTTGTAGTCGATATGGGTCCGATTGCCAAAGATTAGGACTGCAGAACTGGTAGAATATTAATAAGTGTTTTAAAATTTCAATACAGAAGCTGTTGGGATATGGTGAATATTTTATAGAAACAAACCGTTTCAATAATCATAATTTAAAATTCATTCAAGTTGTATTTTATTTGTCTTACCTTCAACTTTATTTGCTATTATGGCTTTGAAATAATATTATTTAATTGTTATCAAATCTTTTGAAAAATAGAAAAGAAATGAGTACCTTTATGATAATACATTAGCCATGAATATGTCTGCAATGTAAATCGTATTATTAACACGTTATTTCTCACAAAAGCTTTTCAATTGATGAACCAAGTAGTCATAATATCTTCCAAGTTAAAACTGAAAAAAGGACTACTGCTTTTTTAAGATTTCGATTTCTTTCAAGTATCGCACATTGTATCATATACTAATAGTAAGATGATTATTAACTTAATGTGTCATACACATAATATTCTATTAATTATTGATGTCACATCTGCTTCATTTAATCTTTGGACAAACGTCATAAATCCAGTCACGTAGGCTTGGCCACCGTAAGCTCGGTTCGAGCGATGTATAAAAACTAAGCTTTGCTGACGGAAATTTAAATAGTATTGATACATCTGCTCTATTTAAAGTTATAGCTATTATTTACTAGCTTTCCGCCCGTGGCTTTGCCTGTTTTGTCTAAAACTAAATAAACCTTCCTCGAGAACCACTCTATCAATTAAAACCACAGCAAAGTCCGTTGCATAGTTTTAATGTTCTCAGCATACATAGGAATAGACAGATACACAGCGAATATCTAGTGATAGCGATTATTAATCATTTCAACATTCCATACCTCATACAATTTATTCATTTTCATAAATAAATACACTAATAATATAGAAGAAACTATGATTTGTCTCTTTCCGTAGTCTAGATAAAAGTATGTGTTGATTTAAGTGATTTACGTCTTGAGAGGGTGATATCTAAAGGATGCCTTTTTGCGAAATGACCGATAATAATTCAAAAGATTTTTGAAGAAAACGAAACATATATTTTTGAACCTATGAGTGATAGCTTGGTATACTATTAAATAGCTTTTTATAAAATATTGATGCAATTTTAATATCTAAAGCTGCTAATAATCTACTTCACTTACAAGTTACATGTACAGATATTTTACTGTCAAATCGGTATCCTGACAGTTTCGTACATTAACACATTCGAACCAACAAATATTTCTGACTTTAAACATGATCATTGAATTACAAGGGCAAGGGCGCTTCCCAAGTACAATACGTACCTAAGAAATGACATCGAACGTCATCTAATTGTACCAGAAATATACTAAAAATACAATAAATGTACCAAAAATATCTAGAAATTAAGTTCCTACTGACCTTCCCGATTCCGCGTTATGAAGGTGAGATGTCATCGCTCTGGCTATTCATCACTGGTCTCAAATCTCAGGAGAGTGGCCAAAAGTTTTTATTCAGAAGAATATTGGTAAATCTATACTAATAATATAAAGCTGAAGAGTTTGTTTGTTTAAATGTGCTAATCACAGGTACTATTCTCAATTAAAAAAATATTTTGTTGTTAAATAGTAAATTTTTTGAAACATGCTTTATGTGGACTTTCAAACAAAAATCACTAGACTTCTTTTAGAAATACATAGATTACTTATGTAGAGAATTCATGATCATTTTTGAGTGGGAGTCAACACTATTGAATGTATTGCTAGACAATTGTAGATAATATTATGGTCAATTTTAAACGTTAATAATTATAAATACTTACCTATGTAGAAGTAATATCTCAGTAATTTTCTTTAATATTTTTTTTATTTAGTCACAACAAGATATTTGCTATCGAGACTTTTTTAGAAATTGTTCAGTTTTTTATTCGCTGCATCTATAAAGATAAAAGCCCCCAATTTAATGCAACGATGGTGGCACTACACAAAATATTTGGAGCGAAATGTCAATGCCAAACAAAATGGGACGCGAGTGAAAAATAGACAACGTTTTTGGGAATGACACGTATTTTTAATTAATGTTTAGTTTGTAACTATTTGCGTTGAGGTATTTTTGTTTGATTGCATTCGTTGGAACTTTCCCAAATTAAATATTTCATAGGTATTTGTGAAGCGTTTAAATGGTATTGAGGAAAAGTTTTAGGGAAAAAATACTTAATAGATATAAAATAATGTGAAAGGAGGAAAACCAAACCTTATGTGTTCCTGTAGAAAGAGAATTAATGTCAGGATGAAACTAATCAGGGTAGCCGTAAGACGCATATCTCCCGAATAATATAAAGTAAAGAGACCTAATGTAAGATAGATAATGACCTAAGTAATGAAACCTATGAAATAATAAGTGTCCTTGATAGTTTTACGTTGTTTTTTTAGTAGATGTAATTCTAATCAGGATTATAAAAAAGCTTGTAGGTTTTACCGTTACCCTGTCTTTTTCCTAAGATCAAAATATACCCTAAATAAATCTCAACAAAATACAGCAAAATTTTCAAAGAATTTAATCGCATCCCCATGAGAAAATAAGCCCAACGCCAAATTTATCACAATTAAGCATTATAATAATACAAAGTCCGAAATAAGGTGTCTAGTTAACAAGAATTTAGTGTCCCGGGAACACGGGCGAGGTTTTACTGGAAACATCCCGAATTCTCCAGAAAAACAACTCCAAATTGTGAATTGATTTGTAAGGATTATTGCTTTTAATGTTGTGTACATTTTTTGGTTAATTTTGTAAAAAAAGCTTTCTGCCTGCAATGAAGTACAATTTTACTTTTGCGAGAAACTGGGTCATTTGTTCATTAAACTATTTTTTCAAAAGTTGTTTTGTATCATATATTACATATGTTAATATTAACATTACCGCGTTTACCTTGTACTATTAGGTGGGTACTAGCCTAAGAAAGTGTGATTACAATAATATTAGTAGAAATATCATCAAATTCGTCACAGATGTTTCGGTATCAATCACACTTTATCATTGTGTGAGCCCATCTTCATATAAATCACTTATCATTATTTCCAATAAACCTAATTTTCTATAGAAATCTAAGCAGACTATTCCAAGAAACCGCTTTAATAAAGTCGTGTAAATCCGTACCTACAAAACTAAACGTTATTACACCTTATATTGTCACGTGTCACAAATATCAGTTTTCAACTACATATAACATATTCCAGCCAACCTGTAATCTTATTATTCAGTCAGAAGAAGTAGATGCATACCACTTAATAATTTAGACCTAAATTATCCACAAAACGCTTAACAAATACAAATTTTACGCCAGCAGCGCCTGGGAAAACCTGCACTTGCTACTCCAATGCAATTATCTATGAAAATATACCGCCATTTTAATTATTACCCGCCCAAATGAATTATACCCTACTCCGTTCGAATACGGGTCGAATAAGTGTATTTTCAATTTTGTCGCATGACCACTATAATGGCTTCCGTCGCTATGCAAAACTTCGCTTTGAATTTTTTATTGAATCGCAATTGTGTAATATTGTGATGTGTTATAATAATATTTGATTTATTTTTATGGGTTTTATTTATTGAAATGTTTTTATACAATTTAATATTCATAAACAATGCGAACAAAAACGCATTTGAATCTTTCCTATGGGTACAATCAAACTTAAAAATTCATTTAGAATTTCCAGAACTTTCTAGAAACTTGTTCTAACAGACCTAGAATGTGTTCTTAATTACTGACTTCCATTTTGAAACTTCTAAATAACTAAATGACTAAGTCAAACCCCTGTAATTGCTTTCTAGTTACGGCCTTGCATGGAGCTTTGGAAATAAATGGTTTTGGTATATTGTCTGTCAATCATGTATTTTGCTAATTGTTTAAGTATAGTTCGACTTTAGTATATGTCGTAATATCACAAATATAAAGCTTTGTTTGTTTGCTTGAACACGCTAATATCAGGAACTGATAGTCTATAGTATAGATAGTTTTGGAAAACTCATTCAGAGTTAGAAAGCCCAATTATTGAGAAACAAAATTATCATCACGCTAGGACCAATAGAAGCGGGGCAATGCGGGTAAAACCGCGGGTCACAGCTAGTATTAAAAAATACAGATCGATCAAAAGTTTGAAAGTACACTTCAGGTTTAATAAAAACAATAAATGTATTTAAAAACTTACTTGTTGGCTTCTAAATAGTTTCGATAAAGTTTTCAAGATATCGTTTCACTATTTAAAAAGAATTTGCAGTGATACAAGAAAATTTACAACTACCTGCATTTTATTGTTGCTGTAAATATTTCTGGAAACACGGACAAACCGACGATATTGAATATTTAAACTGTAGTCTATTACAGGGAGCTTTTTTATGAGCTTAACTATTTAATACCATTGGGACAGTGGATGAGTTAGAGGCTTTCAGCGACAATATAATTGGTTTCAGTAGTGACCTATGTTTTATTCGCGAATTTATTTGTAACAAAAAGAGAACCAAATAAATAATGATAGTTTAAAAAAACTAAAAAACACGCTTTTTATAGAAAACCGAACTAAAAAATAGAAAATTTTATCAAATTAGTGTATTGTCATCGGTCCTCAATAAATCTACAAAGTTTGAACGAAATCTGACCGTTTAAAGTGGGTCAAAATCGCGCCCAAAGAAGTCGGTTACAAACATACAAACATACAGGTGAAGCTAATATAAATCGTGTAAAAAGAACATGTTTTATTAGGATTTAATAATGTATGTTCACAATAATTTGAACAGACCTTTCTTAAATCACTTTGGTTAATTTTTCATTAGTTGTTGACGAGATGTCATTAAAAGTAGATATTAAACAGGTATTACCGAACAACACAGTATTATTCAATACGTGAATTTAATAACTTTGAGATTAAGCAAACAATTAAACACCAACTTTAATTAAAAATAATTAAACCTATAAATTTCATGGCGAGAAAATGCACCAGCCCATGGCCATCGCATGACACACAAATCTAATTTAAAAAATCGCTACCGCTTATAACACGTCCCCTACCTCACTCCACGTAGCGTGTTTAATGAGTAGCATTTTCTTGAGAGGCTCACTTATTTATTTATCAATTGTCCTCTCCGATTATAGGCTAGCTAATTGATGGCCTAACTATCTATTATTTATTCCTCTATTGAGGTGAATTCTTTTACAATGTTCCCTTCAACTGCCTAATGGTTTCATATTTTATTGACTATATGCCAGTGTATATTTAGATTGATATAAATAGGTTTAATATGCACTGGTTTGTGTTTTATTTTAACCGGTATACGGTTAAATATAGAGATATAAATTTAGCTTGTACCTTTATATTTAACTTACGACTATTAATATTAATAAGTAATAACTTACTTGTTGAACTACACTACATAGTATATTACTTCAACATGGCTTCTTCTACAGACTATATTATGTTCATATTATGATTTCAGCGGACGAACCAGCGGGCAAAATAAAGTATATCTACAGTTCATGTGTTATTCTAATGTATGTATATTGTATAACCTATATTACTGTAAAGTGTCATCTAAATACGCCCAGTAGTTTGTTCCTGACAAAGTAAAATATTAAATAATTATAAGTAAATAAAAGAATCTAAAATAGGTACATAGGTATAATGTGACACTATCCCTTTGAATTATAATTCTTAAAAAAATTAAAAAGACTTTTTAATTGAAATTGATATTTTTTGTTTTACGGCATGCAAATCTTCTTATATACAGGGTGTACCAAAAAGTAGTGATGAACGGAAGCTGAGAGGTAGAGGACCTAGAGGGCTATCCGAATCACCCCCATGTATGTTATGCGATTTTTCGTATTTTCGGAGTTATGACGTTTTTTTCAATTTTTCACCTATCGCCGAGTACGATGATATTTTCACTCATGCTGACGTCAATGATTGCGGGAGATTGTTGATTTTTTTTTGTGTGCTAAGCTGAAAGATAGGCCAATTCAGTATGGTAACATTTACTAACGTTAGATCTTTGAATGGAATAAAAAAAAGAATTAAATGGCAAGAAAGATAAAATTACCCAGTATGTTCACCACTTCAAGGGCCCGTAAAAAAATAAAATCACATAAAAAAAGTTTTCCGTTTGACTTTTAAAAACTTGCTCTATCTATCAGATAGCTACCCTGAAAATTTCATTTAATTATTGAGAATAGATCAAGAGCCCACGACGGCCAGACTTTCCTTTCTTTCGGAAAGTTGAAAGTTTCTCTGTATATGTCTCCTATACAGATAAGAACGACCAGTGACTATCAAGTTTGGGTTGTGGTTACTTTGGCAGGAAACAGGTAGTGAAGGTGTATAAAATAGTACCTAACTTTCATTATAGTTTAAAAGATAAATTTTATATATGTTACTTGGGGACCTATAAAAAGACATTACCTTAAGAGCCAGACAGTTTTCATGGTTCTTACATCTAGCCAGACACATTTAAAAAATAACTAACATATCATCAAATTCACATAACTACCTAAAAGCGTAACAAATATGAAATAACCCACTAAAAACATTAGTCAACTATAATTATTAACAAAAATAAAAGTATAATATATAAGTAATAAAGTTATTACTTATCTTTTACGGGGGTTTATGTTGATGAAATTTCACTTATCTCGATGACACAATAAAAAAGTCATCGGGATACGTGAAATTCCATCAACATAAGTCTAAGTAAAAGATAAGTAATAACTTTATTACTTATATATTATACTTTTATTTTTTTAATAATTATAGTTAACTAATGTTTTTAGTGGGTTATTTCATATTTGTTACGCTTTTAGGTAGTTATGTGAATTTGATGATATGTTAGTTATTTTTTAAATGTGTCTGGCTAGATGTAAGAACCATGAAAACTGTCTGGCTCTTAAGGTAATGTCTTTTTATAGGTCCCCAAGTAACATATATAAAATTTAGCTTTTAAACTATAATGAAAGTTAGGTACAATTTTATACACCCTTACTACCTGTTTCCTGCCAAAGTAACCACAACCCAGACTTGATAATCGCTAGTCGTTCTTATCTGTATCGGAGACATATACAGAGAAACTTTCAACTTTCCGAAAGAAAGGAAAGTCTGGCCGTCGTGGGCTCTTATATTAGAAGGCTTCAATCGAAAAATTTAAATCTAAATGTGGTAAGTGCAAAAATTGAATTAACATGATGATCATTAAAACCAATAAATAGGTGTTTAATTACCAGAAATTTTTAAAATAACCCCGCTGTTGCTCAATGTAAGTGCGACATCACCGTAAAAAGTTGTCTTTTAAATGTCTGAATACCCTTTTATCATTTTTAATGGTTTCTTCTGCTACTATGAATTTCCGGGTTATTTCGTCCAAATTGTGGCAGTCTCTCGTCTTTGTAGTATCCCCACGGAAAAAAATCAATAGGGTTTATGTCCGGGGACCGTGCAGGCCAGGCTAAAGGGCAAAGATACCCTGAAAGATGGATTGGTCGTTGCAGCCTGCGCATGCGCCGGTGACGCCTGCCTTAAAGCCTGGCCTCCACGGTCCCTCGACCTAAACCCTATTGATTTTTTTCCGTGGGGATACTACAAAGACGAGAGACTGCCACAATTTGGACGAAATAACCCGGAAATTCATAGTAGCAGAAGAAACCATTAAAAATGATAAAAGGGTATTCAGACATTTAAAAGACAACTTTTTACGGTGATGTCGCACTTGCATTGAGCAACAGCGGGGTTATTTTAAAAATTTCTGGTAATTAAACACCTATTTATTGGTTTTAATGATCATCATGTTAATTCAATTTTTTCACTTACCACATTTAGATTTAAATTTTTCGATTGAAGCCTTCTCAATAATTAAATGAAATTTTTAGGGTAGCTATCTGATAGATAGAGCAAGTTTTTAAAAGTCAAACGGAATACTTTTTTTATGTGATTTTATTTTTTTACGGGCCCTTGAAGTGGTGAACATACTGGGTAATTTTATCTTTCTTGCCATTTAATTCTTTTTAGGGTTCCGTAGCCAAAATGGCAAAAACGGAACCCTTATAGTTTCGTCATGTCCGTCTGTCCGTCTGTCCGTCTGTCCGTCTGTCCGTCTGTCACAGCCGATTTACTCGGAAACTATAAGTACTACAGTGATGAAATTTGATGGGAATATGTGTTGTATGAACCGCTACAAAAATATGACACTAAATAGTAAAAAAAAGAATTGGGGGTGGGGCCCCCCATACATGTAACTGAGGGATGAAAATTTTTTTTTCGATGTACATACCCGTGTGGGGTATCAATGGAAAGGTCTTTTAAAATGATATAAAGTTTTCTAAAAAACATTTTTCTTAAAGTGAACGGTTTTTGAGATATCAGCTCTCAAAGTCGTAAAAAGTATGTCCCCCCCCCTCTATTTTTATAACTACGGGGTATAAAATTCTAAAAAAAATAGAGGTGATGCATGCTAATTAACTCTTTCAACGATTTTTGGTTTGATCAAAGTATCTCTTATAGTTTTTGAGATAGGTTGATTTAACTGTAATTTATTATATTTGCTGCTACGGAACCCTTTGTGCGCGAGCCCGACTCGCACTTGGCCGGTTTTATTTTTATTCCATTCAAAGATCTAACGATAGTAAATGTTACCATATTAAATTGGCCTATCTTTCAGCTTAGCACACAAAAAAAAATCAAGCATCTTCCGCAATCATTGACGTCAGCATGAGTGAAAATATCATCGTACTCGGCGATAGGTGAAAAATTGAAAAAAACGTAATAACTCCGAAAATACGAAAAATCGCATAACATACATGGGGGTGATTCGGATAGCCCTCTAGGTCCTCTACCTCTCAGCTTCCGTTCATCACTACTTTTTGGTACACCCTGTATATAAAAATGAATCGCAAAATGGGTTGGTAAGTGCATAACTCGAAAACGGCTGAACCGATTTCGATAATTCTTTTTTTATTATATTCCTTGAAGTACGAGGATGGTTCTTATGTAGAGAAAACGTAAATATGTTCCACGGGCGAAGCCGGGGCGGACCGCTAGTCTTATATATAAAAATGAATCGCAAAATGTGATGGTAAGCGCATAACTCGAGAACGGCTGAACCGATTTCGATAATTCTTTTTTTATTATTTTCCTTGAAGTACGAGGATGGTTCTTATGTAGAGAAAACGTAAACATGTACCACGGGCGAAGCCGGGGCGGACCGCTAGTGCTTTATAAATATAAATTTATGCATAATCCGCATCCTTTCGCGTCCGGAATGGCGTCAAAGGATGCGGGTTCGAGTCCCGCTTCGTGATCGAATTTTTTCTATTCTTTATAAATTTATAAGAATTTTTAAACTATGTATTTTAATAAAATAGGTTAATAAAGCATAGCCTTAGAACGATCGATTCAACTATTTGCTGCAAGTTATATCAGTAACATCTAATACGTAGGTATGCAAAAATTATTTATTCATATAACGATTCAATCATATCGGGGATTCTAGGTAAAGGCTATATCAATTTAATGATAACAAAGATGAAATATTTAGGAATAATTAATACTTTTTTAAGGTCAGGGGTAAGGTCAATATTTAGAGAAGTTGGTATATTTTTAAGTATCAACACTATTTTGTCCCAATTTTACAAAACATAACTTTTCATTGCTTTAAAAAAATGATACTAATTTTAAACACGTAGATTAATGCCTCCCACTTAGATATTTGCATAATGAAGGTTTGTTATAGTTGGGCTCATTATAATAACATTATTTATTCAGCTATTGCATAGCTTTTATCTCAGAGTTTGAGTGCGGCGACCGAATGTAAAAATTCCGTAACGAAAAAACCGAACCCCCCACTCCAACCGGCACAGCGATGCGATGCTATGCAATCGCTTTACCGCGGCAGTCCTCGAGTACCACACGTATTTTTTTCAATGTTATGTCATATTTTTCATATTATCACTATAAAAGATTACTTACTACTCCAATCGGTGCAAAAAACATAATAGAAAACCGTTAACATGTGACATCTAACACACCTTGATACTTTACACTGCACGCATTTATAAAGTATCAAGACCCGTTGTGCCAGCTTTAACATTATCATAATACACAGTAAGGCAAAAAAATTTACGATAAGTTACAAACAAAATAAATGCTTCCTTACATTGTTTTGCTCTTGAAGCCGAGTGAAATACACCATTTGTAATTATTATGTGCATAATTTAAATGTGGCGAACATTTATGGAAAAATTAACGTCACTTATTGTTGTGAAAACTGTATGTTTGTTGCTGTGTCACGTAAAAACGAATATACCGATGAAACATAATTTTAAATTAAGTTTTTGGGTGGCATTTTAGTTTGTGTGATTTTTAATTAGGTCTATTATGCCAATATGTTTCTTAGCTATGTTTGCGTAAAGTCAGCTGTATTAGAATTTTGCTGAAAATCTCATATAAAAAGTTCTAGTAGTTTTTTTTGTACATCGAGCATGCTCATCTCACGCTTTTGTGTTTTCGTAATATTTACCCAAATAAGTTCATATTATTTTTAAAAATAATATTTCTGCCACATTTTTATTGCTTCTTATTGATCATAGTAAATAATGTTTCAACTCGAACCAGTAGTTCCTGAGTAAGCTCAGTAAGCACATTCAAACAAACAAACTCGTTCGATTCATAGTATGAGTATACATTGTAGAAAGTACAGTAATTACTTCTACCACCTAAGTACAAAATAAGTCATTACATGCAAATCAATTAAGTACCATCGCGTCGGAACATTTTCCCCGACATTGCTCAAGTATGCGGGAATTCCGAGCTGCATTGTCTGACTCTGGTGAAACACGTGATAGTATTTAGTAGGTGAATATTTTGTAGATAACACTATATTTTTGGTAATAAGTGTAAATAACTATTGGATATAATAGTAAGATAGGTGATAAAAAGGGAATTAAAAAATGACAAGAAAATTTTAATTCTCTAGCTATTTTTTTAAAAGTAAGTAAGTACCTGATAGCAAAAATACTTCTGTGACTTCATAATTTTACAAGGAAGGCTCAAAGGTCTTTCTTATTTCTCCTGACCTGAACTGACCGAATTTTATTTGCTTTCCATAAATTATATCAAAACTCATCTTGGTTTTGTATTAATGAACAGTTATATAACATAATATTTCAAGCATATAAAAATAGCCCGAGAACTTGACTAAATTTTACGCAAGCGTACCTCCCTATGAAAATATAAGTAATCTGTTCTCTCTTTATGCCTAACTAGCTTTCCGCCCGCGGCTTCGCCCGCGTTTTCAAAGAAAAAACCCGTTCCCGTAGGATTTCCGGGATAAAACCTATCCTATGTCCTTTCTCGGGTATCAAAATATCTCTATACCAAATTCCATGCAAATTGGTTCAGTAGTTAAGGCGTGATTGAGTAACAGACAGACAGACAGAGTTACTTTCGCATTTATAATATTAGTATGGATGTCATCATCCATTCATGCTATCCTGATACAAACAGAAGAAGAACTATTCAATATTAGTACAATTATGCATTCTCAAACGCTTAAAGGATTCTCAAGTCTTGTACAAAATACGGAAGCAATGTAACAAGCATGTTTTATGTTAATTTTATTGGCAGCCAGAAAGCATTTCTCTGTCACAATGTATGGGGTGACCACAGACATGTATCAAGATAGACTAAGCGAGTGTATGTACTTCCCGTGTCCAAACTAAGGTTATGAAACTTACTTGACGCTGGCCTACACTCAGTCCGCGCTTGCAGTTCGCCAAGGAAAGACGTGAAGCTGAATAAAGTAAAATGCCGAATTGCGCCATTATAAACTGTAGAAACTCCACAGCTGTGAGTGGCCGAGTTAGCATAGATGTTTCCTTCCACCGGTAAGTAATTTTCTAATCAGAATATGCACTATTTATTTTAAAATCAAATAAAGAATATCTGTGGAAAACGATCGTGACAAACACGGATACCAAATCATACGAAATGATTCGGAATACATTGCGGCTTTTACTTGGCACGGTAAAGATCGCGTCGTATGATAACAAGCAATGAATAGCGTCTTCTCATTTTTCTGTTCTCATTTTTCTGTCCAATTTTGTGGTTAGTGATGTTCATTTGATGCAACAGTTCTCGATTCTTATCGATTTTATAATCGAACAGAAAAATGATAATTTGAAGGAGCAATTTTTCAGAAAAAAAGGCATAGATTTTTTTTGTCATTTAATACGACTTGACCTAGAACTTTTAAGTATTTTAATACAAAGGTACTAAAAATAAATATTATGACATGGACGCCATTAGTTATAAAGTGTCATCTTGGGAGTTTTTTAAGAAACTCCTTATTGCTTAGACTATGTTTGTTTTTTCAGTTTTCCAAGTAACCCGAACATAAAAGGAAAATGGATCGATGCAACGGGACATAAAGATTGATTGATTGACAGTTTCATTACTTTCTTTCGATGGCCTCTCTAGTACGTAGTACATGGTAACTCAATGGGCATATGTAAGAAAAAGCTAAAACACATTAGTTTACTTGTTAGAATATTAAAAGGTTTATAACTTTATTTTATCATCTCTCTGTCTATGGTAATTATCATTTTTCTGTCTTGAATCGATTTAGTAATCGATTACGATTCATTTATTTGACTACCTCTTAGACATAGATCTAGTTTGATCTGATTTCTTTCGATTTACTTCGATGGGATAGGACGATACTAGAATCGCCGCGCGAGTGGCGGCGTAATCGATTTAGCGTAAAATGAAATTAACATCACTAAAAAGCGCTCGTGACGTCATAACGCGTCAAGGTCAGTACAAAAAATATGACACGCTTGGTTTTCATACAGATCGCGGTACTTGCGTTGTCTACTTAAATATACATGTCTGTGGGGGTGACGGTTTCTCATCAATGACACAGTCAATTACTCTTTGTTGGTTCGTTAATTGTTTTTTATTTATGTTGTTAGAGCTAATAGTGCGTGAGCATTTGTTAAATTCGAAAATACTATTATTTTAAGTGAGCATCTCTTAGACTTTTTGTAATGTAAATTTTTTATCTAGTTTCTATTCTAGGTCAATAAGTAGCAAGTATATTATTTGAGCGATTTTTCGTATTAATATCTTAAAATAATATAGTTACATTTCTTATAATTTAATTAACTATTAACATGTCAAATTATATTATTTGCGCTTCTTATAATGTTGCCAATAATATAATACACTTTACAATAATTATTTTTACGGACAAGCCAAATCTATGTAGTATGTACCCTAATTTAAAATATAAATAAACAATGACCCACATAATTAGGGTTCTTAACCCATTCAAACACGTTGTTTTTTAACCTCGTACCTGTTTTGTCATTTCACGTAATAAATGAATACGAAAAATGCAATTATAATGGCAACCCAAAAACTGAAATTGAGTCACGAAATCCTCAAAGATTAATTGTGGGCAAGTTTAAACACGTATAGCTTGAGAGCTGCTGATCATGATTCATGGGCAGATATTAGATAAATAGGTCATCTATCGATATCTTCATGTATAAAATAAATTGAGTTAAGTACATGTTTTTAAAAATAAATCTAGTTAGTGATACAATTTATAATTCAAGAATGGCAGAATAAATTTTGTAGTGTACTTATACAGTTTGTTGCATTTTACTCTACTAAAATTTGTAAAATATTATGTCATATTATTAGTTCAGTCTTATTCAGAATTTATACCACCTTCACCTTCTCATACATAATAATATGAATAAATAATTTTTCATTTTTTCAGTACCACAATTTCACTAGTCAATATAAGAATAAAAAAAACTATTACAATTAACATATTTCCCGTCTCTTACGCTACACTGAAAACACGCACAAGGATCCATCACCAGCTCCTACACTACCCAGCGCACGCGCACATCAAAAGGAAATGCATCGCTTTAAATTTGGAATAACGTAAACCGCTCGCCTGCCAAGGTCTACAAATGGCCATTTGGAACGCCACTGTTTTACACTCGCTTTTATTTATTTTGTACGTTTATGTACGGAATATTTTATATAAGTATAATGTATTTGTGAATAAATTAACGTCTTTAATTTTATTACCTTCTGCTTATTATGTGCATGCGAAAATAAAAATTGAAAAATTTTGTACTGTACTTCAGCTTAGCATCGAAAGTAGACAGATTAAATAAAATAACAACATCATAATATTTTATCTAAGTAGATATTAATTATTATACCGAATAACTGCTTAGTTTGGAAAATAATCTTTTCAAAGCCAGAAGAATGTCATTACTTCAATGTAGGTATCAAATACCTACCTGAGAAAATAGCATTAAACTGCATACAGAGAATTCAGTAATGAATACTACAAACATTATACCTTCAAACACAAGTTTTTATAATCGCAAAAACCTAAACTAATTACTTATCTAATACCTATCCAATACATAAAATAAATTGTCACATAATTGCAAAGATAGTCAAAGCAGTTGCCGTCATAACAAGGGCGTAAGTGACAGACGGACAATAAAACCTATCTATGTAGATTAGTGAATTGATCAATGGGCAGGAAGCGAGGCAGACGGGGAAAAAAGTTTCCCTGAATCGCGGGTTCTCCCACTTTTTGTGGGTAATTAATGTTTCATACAGATGGTTAGGATTGGGAAATAAGACTATCGAAAGTGGCTTATTTAATGCAGTATTGTAAATTGTAATTGGTTTCGAAAATAAATTAAATAGCAATGAAGTGGAGTACTAAAACATATTTGATATTACTGTTTTACGTATTGACACATTGGGGTACCGTTGTGCAATAAAAAGCCTATATTTTATTTTATCTGGAAATATCAATACATATCCGATCAGTGATAGGTAAAGCAGAATCACAGTAACTGTTTCATTCGTAAAATTATCCTCATTTAATTTATTTTTCGAACTTATTCCGGGAAATTTGATTTTCGTTGCAAAATGTCTTCTTTACCTATCTGCGCTGGATGCGGGGCTATGCTTTGAAAATTAAATATTTTGTTCATAGTCATAGAGAACTAGCTAGCTCTATGCAAACATAGACATAAGGGCCTTACCATTTCAATCCTCTTGCCCTTACTAAAGTTTACACCCCATAAAACGCTACGGAACCCTGAAATGTGATTTCAACTTATTATCGTAACGACGTAAATTGCTGCAAGTGAAACGGCCTCGAGACGAACATACAAACAGGCGTGTTTATGCGCAGGGTGGCTGACCTCGCTCAGGGTTGCGGGTCACTTCACCCTGACTGCTGAATCACACCTGGTTCAAATGTATAGATGTTACTCTGAGAAAACGTCAAATTAGAAACAGAAGAGGTGATAGCAAATGTATTAGATGATGATAATTGTATAGGTTTATATTGATCTTGTGGTGGTAGCAAATGGGCTTATAATGATATAAGAATCTTCTGAAATAGAAGAAATCAATGCAAGTGGCAAATGGGCTGATTATGATGATAGTGATAAAGTTCATCCAGTTTTAATACTGTTAGGTCATCAGGTCCTCGAACGAATTATGTTCGAATGTCTCTGTCTCTGTTCGAATCTCTCTGTCCTCGAATCATGTTATATCACTTGATATGCGACCTATAAAAGAAAATTTTCTGCGTAATATTTCAGCCAAATTGTTACAGTTTTAATTGAATAAATAACTAAAATGGAAGGGACTAATACTTCTTTACGATTAATCCGATCTTTACCTCTTAACGGTAAAGAATCTGATTTCTAAATTTCCGGAATTATGGATTAATTCCTATCTTCTAATGCTTCTATAATAATAAAATTATTTTAAAAGTTAATTAACGTGTCGTAAACATGCTTCCATGACATAATGTATCATAACAAACATTAATCCAAGGTTTTCGGGAGCCATGTTCAGTTTTAATTATAATTCTTAAGAGGAATGCCTAACTACGGAATCCAGTGCGCCGTGTTAATGCGTTGACTATCTGACGTTTTGGCAGACTTTCAACTGTCACACGCATCGTATATAGGTGTGTGATCCACTTGCAGGGTAAGAATATTTTTGGAAATATTTCAGTTTTCTTAAAATGTAATATTGACATGATTTTAAAAGAGCAACTATGGAGTTTCTTGCGATTTGCAGGTTCTTCTCCATAGATACTGCTTTCCGCATCGGTGGTCAATGTTAAAACTGTTATGACATTCAAAAGTGCTTCTAGAAGTCTAATTGAATAAATAAATGTTTGAGTTTAACTTTGTATTACGTGTTTCCTTCTGGGTGGTTCTTTGACTGAATGAGCAAAAGCTTAATCAATGTCTCTTAATGTCATTTCTAATCTTGTTTGATTTTTTTACAGGGCTGTGCCTGGTCTGAGCGTGTGTCACTTATTTTATAGGGCTCGTAGCAAAGACATTGCATAGTAAGACACATGTAAGTCAGATAGAAAAACTTTGCCGTTTTAGGTAAAAATCTATTGTTTTATCATTAGGACAACGTATCAGTAAGCCTGAAATTCTCGATAGATTATAATGAATTTGTTTTGAACAAATAGTCTCATTTTATAAGTATTTAATAATAATATGCATATATCGTAAAACAGGTACTTCCCTAACAAAACAATAAATATGAACAATACACTTTTCTGTAGTGTTATTCGATTTAGTTCCACACAATCATTCTCTAAAGTCTATTATACCACGTCATTAAGATTCATAAGTTGAAGCTATATTTTTCTAGTGCCTGAATAAATTTTATGAATGATTGCTTGACGGCCCACGCGTTCCTCGAATAAAAAGTATCCTAGATCATCTGTTTTAATAACTTTCACCCACCTAATCACATTTGTTTTGTTATTTTTAGGTGAAAGAGCAATAGAGCTTTACTTTTATGGAAATAAAATTAGATGAAACAATATATCGATCGACTCTAATACAGATAACTAAAAAATTAAAAATTAAAATGAAAAAATATTTATCTAGTGCTTACCTCTGTTCTTTCACAGATCACGTGTCTGTAGTTCTATACATATTTTTTTTTTTTTTTTTTTTTTTAAGATAGGTGGACGTTTGACCCCAGTCCCACCTGATGGAAAGTGGTGACGAGATCTAAGGTGGTAAGTCACGCCCGCCTAGAAAGTGCCTGTTAATTCGTCTCTTGAAAATTCCCATGTTATACTTCTCTGGAAAGACGGACGCCGGCAGAGAATTCCACTCTTTGGCAGCTCGCATTAAGAAGGAAGACGCAAAGCGTGCTGTGCGTGCAGTCGGCATTTCTACCAGATAAGGGTGGTATCCCGCCGTACGCCTGGACGTCCTTAGGAAAAAAGGGGAAGCTGGGATAAGGCCATGCAATTCAGTTGCACATTCCCCGAAATGGAGTCGATAGAAAACTGAGAGACTGGCGATTTTGCGGCGATGACCAAGGCTCTGAAGCCGGTTTTCGAAAAGCTGGTCGTTTCCTATAATTCGCTTGGCGCGACGTTCCATAGCATCAAGAACTTCGAGGTGACATTTGGCGGTGCCTGCCCAGAGAGACATATCCTACTAATATTATAAATGCGAAAGTTTGCGAAGGTGGATTTATTGATGGATGGATGGATGTTTGTTGCTCTTTCACACAAAAACTACTGAACCGATTACAATGAAATATGGTATGTAGGTAACTGAAGACTCAGAATAAGATATAGAACGGGAACTATACGGATTTTTCTTTGAACCCGCGTGCGAAGCCACGGGTGGAAAGCTACTCCTTAATAAATTCAATTGTCTGTCTGTTTTACAGCTCACACTTATTTTCACGAAATTGGAAAAAAAATGGTCTGACCTATTATTAACCTGACATATTTGTCCGTGGGTGAAACAGTTGATAATATATTGAATTTACGTATAGTTTTAAAAGCGGAAGACATATCCTAGCTTGCGAAATGGTTTTAAAACATTGAGATATACATATGGAGACGACACCGCCTACATCACTTATGTTCCGCTCAACATACGCCATATGGCGTAACTGCACGCTCATTTTTAATTTGTTTTAAAGTGAAACGCATCAAATATGCCTTCGTGTGTGTTACGATATTGCACAAATAATACGGAAAAGTGCAAAGGAATAACATTCATCGGTAAGTAAGTACCTAACTAGATAATAATTTTTAAAACTTAGTTAGAGCAAAAAAATGGCGCACAGATTTTGTTCGTGGTGTCTCCTCCATACGTAGTAATATTATCTCAATGTTTTAAAAGCGCATAATATCCTAGCTTGCGATGAGAGAATACCCAAAACGCGTCACGGCATCCTATCCAGCGTGTGATATTAATCTCTTCTGCATTTCCACCGACTTCAGTGATATTGCCCGCTTTGCAGCTTAATGGCTGGAATTCAAATACTTCGGAGTTATTCGTGGCTATACATAATCCGTTCAAATGGACGTTTATTTATTGTTTTAAATATTGAGATCACATTTTGATCTTTTATGCATTCTACAAATCGCATTTTGTTGATTATGTCATATATTTGAAAGTGGCAATTTAAATCTAACTCGGATCTTTATAAGGCAGGTAATGCATTAAACCATCGCAATATCAGTAAGGAATATTATTCTAATTAGATGATCTGATTGATAATCACTACATAGTATAAAACAAAGTCGCTTTCTCTGTCCCTATTTCCCTATGTCCCTTTGTATGCTTAATTCTTTAAAACTACGCAACGGATTTTGATGCGGTTTTTTTTAATAGATAGAGTGATTCAAGAGGAAGGTTTTAGTATATAATTTATTAGGTTTGAGAAAAAGCGGGCGAAGCCGCGGGCGGTAAGCTAGTATAAAATATAGCAGGTACTAGGTACGTCTATACAAAATATGTTCCTAAACAAATCTAAAACATAAATGCTACATTCACTAAACAAAGCCTAATTACAAACACATACGTAACTTCTCACACGCACACATAGCCACACATGCCACACGCACACAAGCATATACGTGTCATATCAGAGCAATGCGCTTAAATAATGCGCTCAAAAAAAGTATGCCACTTCAATACCGTTCCGGACATTGAAAAGTATAATTATTTTTCATCCTGCATCACGGATAACGGTGTCCATTGTGATGGATAAATGATTGCTGGCTTTTGGGATTCTTTGGTGAAATTCATTGAACTTTATTTATGCTTGCTAAAGAAACGGAGAGGGCGGTTCGATAGAAATTACAGGTGTTATCTTAATTGAATGAAGTCAAAGGTGGATGATTGTCAACTTTTTATATTGTAAGTACCAAGATGGGATATATTATTTGTAAGACCCGAGTAAATCCTGTTTAATTGCTCAAGGATGGAAAGCAGACTGATATAAAACTTTAGAACGATTATCACACGAGTAGAGACGTCGTAGGATACATAATTCTATTATTATATTATTATGTCATCTTCCTTAGCAGACATTAAAACTGATAAATCGAAAACATTCAAGTTTTTTTCTCTCAAATGTTAAGATGCTGTAAAATACGCTAACAATCCTGGAATAAAAAATGTTGAATGCACATTTATTAATTGTGTTTTCATTTATTAATGACAATTTAATGTATATTCCAGAGTTCCAGACCCGTAGTAATATCTGGTTTTTTAAGGTTATTGTTTTTTTATTCTTTCGACGGAACCATTTTAATATTAATACCGCTCGCTTTTACCCGTTATTGTTACATGAAGTAATTGTGAGTTTCTCGGAATGTTTGCGTTTTGACAATGTTCTTGTCAATTATTTGAATAAAATATATTTGCAACTTTCAAATTCCTAAGGCAATTACGATTTAAAAAGGATGTCGATTTGTTATTTATGAAGAGAGATTTTGAAAAACTTTTGCATGTAAAAGCGGAAGAAAACTTTGATAGTTCTAATAAAAATGAAATTAATATGAAAAGCTTAGTAGCATAATTATTATAATGAATTAATCCTGCTTTAATAAATATGAATATTTCCATTTCAAATAAATAACCATAGTTTATTCGAACCATCTAACTAAACTATCTATTAACACCATACCATGTAAGCGCAACCACAGGGCAAACATAGTGTCAGACAGTAATTACGTAGGTAAAGGAAGTCACCGTCTGTGCCATGTCTAGACTTAGTCTAGCTCTCATCTTTATACCAACCCTTTTTTGGAGGAAATAGAAATGAAATGAAATATTTATATATAATACATATATTAGATTGGGTCGTGATTTATTGGTTTTTAAATTATCATTACTTTATCATTAGAAATGTGAATGGATTTAAACTTATATTGTAAAGAGGAAAATGGAAGATTTTTGAGTATTTTTTTACGAACTGAAAAAGGATCCACCCTATTTTCAACCGACGTCAAATAGAAAGTTCTCAAATCGACTGTATTTTCTTTTGGGTTTGTTTACTTAGAACTTTCGACTGTGTGGACCGATTTTGATGATTATTTTTTTTTTGAAAACTAGTAGTGTCTTCCGATTGGTACCATTTAAATTTTGTTTAGTACTGGCTTTTTGAAAGCGTTTTAGTTTCTTTATGTAAATTAAGTAGTCTGGTGTGACGACAACATTTCGTTGCGCGAATCAGACACTTATAATATAGCTTCTTATAGAAATGTGTCTGTGTCTAATATACCCCTTTTGTAAACATATATCCCACTAATAGTATCCTTTCATTTGTATAATATCGTATTAACAGAGCTAACATAATTTAGTTATGCAAATAGAATTAAACATATGCAATTAACATCGTTTATTTAGGTGATAAGTGGTTATCGTTAATTTTTGTCAAGTATTGAGAAGATGGTATTTGAGTAATTAATTTGTAATATATTTAAATGTTATTTATGTTATGTATGGGACTTACCAGTTGGCTTGGTTGGTAGTGGACCTGCCTTCCAAGCCAGAGTTCGTGGGTTCGATTCCCACCTGGGGCAAATATTTGTGGGATGAACATAGATGTTTGCTCTGTGTCTGGGTGTTAATTATCTATCTATGTATTTATTCAAAATTATATATGTATGTTTATCAGCCATCTGGTTTCCATAACACAAGCGAAAGCTTAGTATGGGATCAGACCGTGCCGTGTGTGAAAATTGTCCTGAATATATTTATATTTATTTATTATGTTTTCTATGGACCGCAAATTAAATGTATGTCTTAGAAAGTACTTAACGGATTGCAAAAATTCTTTTAGTGTGGGATAGCCACTTTATCGAGGAGACTATGCTTAAGACTATGCTATATAAATCATCAAGCTAAGACAAATGCGAGTTTAAAATATCATTTTTTAATCATCGAAATATTTTATCTGCAGTTCCCCGCGGTTTTACCCGCATTGATACGCTTCTGTTGTCTTAGCGTGATGATAGCCTATAGCCTTCCTCAATAAGTGGGCTATCTAACACCGAAATAATTTTTCAAATCGGACCCGTAGTTCCCCAGTCTCCATCTAAAAACAAACTCTTCAGCTTTATAATATTAATAATATAATATAGTAGATAAGTATAGATGGTTTATTTATACACTTACTAGCTTACCGCCTGCGGCTTCGCCCGCTTTGTCTAAAACAATAAATTATATACTAAAACATTCCTCTTGAATCACTCTATCTATTAAAAAAAAACCGTATCAAAATCCGTTGCGTAGTTTTAAAGATTTAAGCATACATAGGGACATAGGGACAGAGAAAGCGACTTTGTTTTATACTATGTGATCTATTAAAAGTATATTCCTCATTCAACTCATAGTGCAAGGCAATTTCAAACCAAAGGAACATACAGTCAACTATCTAATTTAATTCTAAATTAGTACTAACGATACAGTGCAAGCAATGAGTACTACGCAGTACTCATTGCTTATTATTAGATAATTTGGTGTAATCTAGTGTGAGGTGTGTACGAGGTCATTGAACTGCAATTGCACAATTGCACTTGTATTATTGCTCCCTGTAAGTGCTGTTTGATTTGATCGTAATTTTTATTGTGAGAACATGTTTTAAAATATAGTATAGATTTATTTGTGAATTGTAGATCACAACTTATAATTATTATGTACATCGACGACGTAATTTCTTATTTGACAAAAACAGCTGGCGCAATTTTCAAATACCATACTTTTGCTTAATTTTCAAATATAATTTTCTAAGTTATAATACATATTGATATCTGTAATCTCTTAAACCAATCCAAAATTAAGACATTGTCCTTCTCTTATTTAACAAATAATTATCAATATAAAATCAATATATGTTTGTTATGCAAATAAAAACAAGCCTGTTATTATTAACAAAATAACATTCCGAATACTAAACTATACCCCTTCCTACTCAATGGCCAGTCTAAAGTTCTCAAACATCGCCAAAAGAACACTAATTACAGTCCCCATACTAACCCATATTAAACACGCCTCTTGAGTCTTGACTATGTCCACGAGCACTTAACATCTCAATGGCAGATTCAAGCGCCCTACAGATACAGAATCGTAAACTACACTAGCAAACAGAATTAAACTTTTTGCACTATCAAAATCAACGATGTCAAAGAGTAATTTTAACAAACAAAATGACCTTCGCAATTCCGACTGAAATCTCATTAGAATGGGACAGCGGTTCTCAAAGTTTCGGTGGCGTACCCAAGGTTTTGAATTACATATATAATATAAAATATTATATTATATTATATTAATGATTGCTACTCGAGAAGCTATTATTAAAATGTGAACTACTAATTATTTATGATAAAATGTTTGAAAGGAGTGCTTTTAGAAAATATATTTACAATTGTTCACGTATAACATGCATGTTTTTTTTAATTACCACAAACTCCTCTGTTGTCTTCTTTAATTTTCAGTTAAATGGGTATTGAACAAATACACCTCATTATAAGCTCAAACACTCCATTATAAAGGTGTTAAACTAAACACTATATAACCATTCTATGCTTTTTTATATTGGTATTGTTTCTTTTTTTCTCCACAGTTCTGGGAATGGAAGATATACTTCTCTAAAAGCTCACAAAGGAGGTACTTCATTATGAAGGTGTATAATTAAACAGGGGGCAGAAGGGCAGATCAAAGGCTCACTGGGTTGATGCAAAGAGAATACAAATACTAGGTTGATGATATTCTGCAATTGTCGGGAAGAGACTGGATGAAGGCAGCTGGCAACAGGAGGAAATGGGGACAGTTGGAGGAGGCCTATACCCGAAAGGCGCCAGGGCATTTATCCGAATTACATTATTAATATCAATGTTATCTTCTTAAGTGTAACTTTTTTGTAATTTGTGTTGAAATGTCATGGAATAATAAGGGCTCAATAAATAAAATTAAACACTGTCTAATAATTAATATGTCCTTTAGTTAAACGACAAACTTTGGAGGTGTATCGCACTTGAGAACCACTGGCACATAGTATCCGAATCGAGTTAGTCGAAATTAAATTCCTGTAAGCCGGACACAGCCAAACATCTAAAAATAAAATAAACAATTCCGGTACTACTACGATATTAATGAATCCTGTTGAACTGCTGATTACTTGGTAATTCAGTATTGGGAATGGAATTACTAATTTTCTTGTAATAATGGTCTAATGGAATCACAGGTTTTTCATGAACTGTGATCATGAACTAGAGCATGTTGAAGTACCTAATGGTGTGTACCTGTATTTAAAAAGCTTTATTTATAGCATTTTGTATAAAAAATATTATGTTTGGAAACGATAATTAGAAATGTTTGTTTATAAATGAGCCACTAAAAACTGTTATATTGTAAACTATTACGTAAGGACATTTTCTGCAAAATAATTGCATCTTTTATTATTCCAGCAATATTTGTTTGAGAATCTTCCATATAATGCAGCTTGAAAATGGTCTTAAACGGTTAAAAATAGAGTATTTCAAATTATATCATAATCCGTAAGAAATACGATTCATTCCAAAATAACTGGGTTAATTCTATTCGAAAATCGCGTAAACATCACCGAAAATAAGAGCGATTTACGATGAATAATAGTAAGCGTTAGGGTTGTCACTTACAGGTAATTAAAAAAAATTAAGGAGTATAAACCTCATAATCGTAGAGTATTTAGTATAATGTCAGTAAGCCAAAGTTGTTAAACTTTTAACAAACTGATTTTTACTGAAGTTTTGCGCCTATTTGAATATAAGAAATAGGATCAAAGCAACTTCAAAATATTTTACATAACGTTTCTGAATACAATATGACGAAAGACTTTCCACATATTTCAGCACTTAAACAACTAAATAACAAGGTGGCAACCCTGACTTCAACCGAACATATCGCGTAAACATAGAAATTCTGTATTTATGAACGTTTGTCCAGATTTAGTGGATTCTAAATCAATGGACGTATATCGCAACATAAGGAGCTGAAATCGGTTTTTGGTTGTAATAAACCCTTTGATATTCGAGTCTTTTGATTGCGTTTCACGTTGCGAACCTGCGAGTTAATCAAAATCCAAAATTACACGTATTCCGACTAGGTTTTGGTATAGGTACATATACGAGTTTTCGCTGTGTATATTGGTTGAACCTACATCTAGAATAAATTTAAAACAAGCCTCTATTCCCGGCTTTCACTAGGTAGTCCTTTTTTATCGTTATACTAGATTTCCGCCCGCGGCTTCGCCCGCATTTGCAAAGGAAAACCCGCATAGTTCCCGTTCCCGTGGGATTTCCGGGATAAAAACTATCCTATGTGTTAATCCAAGTTACCCTCTATATGTGTGCTAAATTTCATTGTAATCGGTTCAGTAGTTTTTACGTGAAAGAGTAACAAACATCCATACATCCATACATATCCATACATCCATACATCCATACATCCATACATCCATACATCCATACATCCATACATCCTTACAAACTTTCGCCTTTATAATAGTATCGTTATACAAACTATTCCAACTTTGTGAGATAAAACTGCAAAAAATCTACAAATTTTTCATCAACAATCGATTTAAGTGTCCGTAACAAGTCCGTAACTATCAAACAACGTGACCACAGAACATAATATTATATACTCAGGACGTGACACGTAAATTTATACTATTGGGAGAAGACTAAATGTTGCCCTTACTAATAATCATTAATTAATTAATAATTATAGGTAACGAAAGAAATAACGAGCAGTTCTTTATAATATAAACATAAAATTGTGTTTGATTAATATTCATCACCTCAACAACCACTAATGTATTAAAATTGCATATATACGAAAAATGATGATTAACCCATTTCCAAGCTAATAAATAAGTAAATCAAATCAATTCAAATGAGCCCTCAAACAACATGATATCACGCGAGCGTAAAAATTGATACAATAAACCCCGGTATAGATTCATTTTTTATTCACAATATCACTCGGAACGCTACTAAATTATTCGTAAATACACACGTCTTGTCGGTGCGACGTGTCACAATCAAATGAAGCTATTAATTTTATTTTTTGTTTATTTTTTTTGTTTAAGCAACGACTTCTTGTCGGTGTCAAATTGAAAAGCATTGCGTATTAAAAGAATTATGTGACTTCTTTTTGTCTATGCCTGTTAAATAATGTGGCAGTGTGTGTGTTTAAATTTTGACAGTTCTCGAGTGTTCCGTTGACACTTGCTTTTCCGTTCGGAAATAAATGTCACGATATAGGTAGAGTATCATTAATTTAACAGGGTGTTTAGATTTCAGAAATAACTCTGCTAATATGAATCTTTACGTATTTATATGAGGTAAAGACTAACGATAGATGGATAGCCGCTGCTTTACTTAAATAATTGTATCCACTATCCATGTAAAGTCATCCGTTAATAATTTGAATTATAAGAAAATCAAATATATTTTTATCAAACATTAATACACTCATATAAATTTGATCCATGTTAAGTTCGAATGTCGAAAAAGAAACGGACTCTATCGCTCAAGAGTTTATTTCATACGATTATTAATATATTTTGGTTTACACTACATAAGATTCACTGATCGAGATCTATTAAATAACAAATTGAACTATCACGCAATAACAAAACATGTTATCTTATGAAATTGAAATATCAAATCCTTCAAAATAATTAAAAATAAATAAAAAATTATCGACGAGGATGGGATTCGAACCCACGCGTGCAGAGCACATTGGATTAGCAGTCCAACGCCTTAACCACTCGGCCACCTCGTCATGTGTGGCCCGATCCAAATATAGATATATTAACTATGTATAGTCAAATTGTTAGAATGTTGGTGGTACAAGTTTTTTTCTCGGTTTATTATAATTATGGTTATTTTACTTGAAGCTTACCTAATATTATGTAATATATTAATTTGATGGGATTGGTTATTGATTAGTGTGTAAATTAAATATATTTAAAGTAAATTATGTATTATGTAGTAGGTACCTATCCATATTAATATTATAGATGCGAAAGTCTGTCTGTTTTGCTTTTACGAACTACTGTACCGATTTTGATGTTATTTAATATATATAAAATAGTTGTACACCCAAACATAGGATGAATTTTACAGTAAGAAAGTTTTTTCCCCTGGCTTTGTCTGCATAGCTGTTGTATGATCAATAATGAGTCAAATATTTTTAAATATTATATTCGGAGCATAAATTAATATTGCGGTAACTTGTCTATTAGCATGTTAAGTACTGAATAGTGTGAAAATGGCTTAACCGATTTGGATAAAAGTAGGTAGTTATCGTACTTACATTGAATCTCTACAAATTTATTTATTCTATACTGCACTCCTTTTGGTCTTAGTATGAAGAAATATAGCCTTCCTCGATAAATTATCTAATAGTAAAAGATTTTTTTAATAAACAAATAAAAAATGTAGTTTTATTACTGGTACCTTTTGATCATTACCACTTGCTTGGAAGAGATCACTTATCACTTATAATAATTAATAAAGCCGTCTTCTACGCTAATTGTCAATTTCATATAAATATTTTCAATTTTTTTTTATAAATAAATAATTTTATTTCATATGATTTCAAGCAAAAACGAGACAGGATTTACGGCGCTCGTGCTAAATGTCATTCCCGCCTCAGAAAAATATTTTTACATGAACATTTAATTTGCAGAAACGTCTCGACGGTTAAGAGGCAATAAATATTCCCGAAAGTGTATACATTGATGAAGATTTTTAAGATTTCATAAGAAGATTGGTACTTTGGGAGTCTGCACTGGATTTATATGGTGCTGGGTGGTAAATAATTATAAAAGTAATCATTATGTATTTTCTAGTTTCCTATTTCTGCATGTTAGATCTTAGAAATTAAAATGTCCAATTCTTAATAATTTGTAGTATAACATATACTTAAGTAGAATTACTTTGGTTTAGTGTTTACTCAATCCCCTCCCTTTTTAACCCCATAATTGTTGAAATATTAAAAATCCTCTAACAGTTCTTTACTTCACTTTAAAAAGAAGTATTTTTCATTGAGGCTAGTTCTACCAGAGCATTCCTCATTGGGGAGTAAAAATAGTTAATGATTTTTGACCTATTCATCGACCTACCTAATAGAAGAAAAATCATGAAAATCGGTCCAGCTGTTCCGCAGCAATTTGGTTACAAACACAAGAATGTTATTTATATAAAATACTAGCGGTCCGCCCCGGCTTCGCCCGTGGTACATATTTACGTTTTCTCTACATAAAAACCATCCTCGTACTTCAAGGAATATAATAAAAAAAGAATTATCGAAATCGGTTCAGCCGTTCTCGAGTTATGCGCTTACCAACACATTTTGCGATTCATTTTTATATATAAGATTAGTGCATTATTAGCATGGATAACCTTAACATCTGCCAGTTATTAACAGACAGAACGTCACTCCTTTGTGATTTTATTATTAACTTTACGAGTTTCAGGCGACACATAATTGAAAAAGAAGTTTCCGTCATCATAAATTCCCTGAAATTTTCTGGACATTTGGCACTTACGACCTTATTATGATCCATAAAGTGACGTTACTTTGACACGTTTGAATAAGATTGTCTTGTTTGTTACAGAAATAGTGAGAAATAATAAAAGTTATGAGGTGGGATTGGATGCATGACATTTGATAACTTCTGTTCTATATATGAGTACATACAGTTGTTTTAAATGTTTATTTATATTTATGCTAAAAAGTTAGAGAACTTTATTTCTTTGCCATCATTTCCTATTAACAGTATTACATTTTGTCGACTATTATTATTTCTATAAAACAAGTTTCTATGTTCAGTTTTGCTTCTATATTTTGCGCATGGCTCTGACACAGGCTCTGAAATATAACTACTTATAAATAGTTTAAATACACTTTTATCTTAGTCAGCTACACTTAAGTTTATTTTATGTTATTATAATATTAAAACAAATACTTTTCAACACCCGCGAAGCAGCAACAATATTCTACAATTAATCAAATGTGTTTGTTCAGATGCGTATTAGTTATTACTCAATTACGTTAAAACGGCTGAACAATTACAACACAGCTCAAACCATATTTTCCTAATAGCAAGTTATCTTGTTTAGCAAAACCGTTCAAAACCATACTATGTACATTTGACAGTACATAGTTTTCAAAGAACGATGGAAGCCAAGGTCTATTTCACGTATATCAAAACAGATGAAAATCATACTATGTACTATCTATAGTACATAGTTTTATAATACGATCGAAGCCAGGGCACACAGCTAGTAGAATACTCAGCAAGGAATCTCCAGTCGGCCTCCTCAAAGCTGATACCTATTAATAAATAACAGATCGGTGATTATAGTTAAGCATAAAAATACCGTCCGTCGGTATCGTTATTTTTTTAAACTAACGCGGCCCGTTTGATGTTTGAAATGCTGTTTTGTTTTATTACCCGTAAATGCGGAGTGAACACTTCTGATTTTGTCTGCTTGGGTCTTTTTGGAGCATGCTTAATTCAATAAGTTATCCGAATGCGTGACCTTCTTCTGTTTTTTATTGACTCTACAAAATAGGGCAGTTCAGTGTAATCGCGGTAAACAATTAATAAATGTAATATTACGTCTTAATAGTAATTTAAATGATATAGCTATAAGATGGGTGAAAACCAAATTTTCCTTTAATTGCTGTTTATTATTTTAATATTCAATTTTACTTACTACATACTACATAGTATAAAACAAAGCTTTCTCTGTCCCTATGTCCCTTTGTATGCTTAAATCTTTAAAACTACGCAACGGATTTTGGTGCAGTTTTTTTAAATAGATATTTAGAGTAATTCAAGAGGAAAGTTTTAGTATATAATTTATTAGGTTTAAGACAAAGGCTGGCGGTAAGCTAGTTACAAATAAACAATAATTTATTGTAACACATTAGCACTATTTTAAAGCTCCAAGCGGCACAAACCAACCGCAGAGTTATTATTTGGTCCTATAGTCTGGTTTATTTGTTGTGTAATAAACAATTTTTGGCTTCTGTAGAAGTCGTATAAGCGATCATAATTTTGATGTTTCTTTTAAATGGTGCAATGCTCTTAGGTATGATGTTAATGACTTTTTAAAATTGCGGGTAGTCGTATATCATACGCGAGTTTATGTTCTGAAATCTTCCGGTATGTTTGTTTTAATTTCGTATTATTCTGACCTTAAAATTTTCTTTGTTTATTTTTTATGCGTTGTGTATTGTTTGCATAATATGGTAACTTATACTAGCTTAGTATTTAGTAAAAGGTAGTAAGCTAAGTAAAAGGTGCAACTGCATGTTAGCATAATCAGTACAATACATGAAAATCATTTGTAACCTGTTTTGTAGACCAATCAAAAAAAAGTCAGCGTACCAAAATTTTTAAAAATCGGCTTAGTAGTTTTCGCGTAATTAAGCGAAATGGTTTTCATTAAATTACCACAAACTAATAAATATTAACCGATCGAGATTCGAGACCTTTCCAACGAATGCAAAACCGTGGAAATCGGTTGGTTCGTTCTGGAGTTATAGCGTCAGGAAGGAAAACCCGACTTATTTTTAGTAGATTGTAAAGGTTATATAATATTATATATTTTATAGTTAACATTTTAGAATAACTGTAAATACTTCCAACAACAAAATGTACAAAAAACGTTTTATTTCCTCATATTAATGACAAAACTAGATTTTCCTGTCAACTGAAAATCTAGGAAAACCCGATAATATAGCTCGTTGAATCGTTTATGTAATCTGTGATTATGTGACGTCATGAGTTAATGTTAGTAATGATTTTAATGGCTGATTCTTATGGAAAATAACATACATAACTAATACTGAGTTGAATGGATAACAGTAAAAATTCTGTAAATTAAAAAAAAATTGGTTGTCTGTAAAGTCGGTTTACTGACGATAGTTGAACGTGACAACGTCCGATTGTCCTTCTTTGTAGCTCGTTCCGCGCTCTCGCTTGCACTTCAAGCCTTACATGGAACGCCTCAGAGCGAGGTAACGCCGCATGAGTCATGTTTTTTCGTGCGTGCAGCAGGCTCTATCGAATTATAAGACGTTGTCACGTCAAAAATATAAACTTTTATAATGAGGGGGTAAAAAGTAAAGTACCTAAAAAGTAAAAAGTAAAGTAAATTGTATGAAACTCCTAATATCTCAATGGAAACTCCGTTAGTTTTTAAACTTAATTGATCACAAGTTAACCCGAATAAAATTATAATAAATGCCAGTGTTTGTTTGTCTTTCTTTCACGACGTAAAGGAGCGATTTTTGATAAGATTATTGTGTCTAGAGAGTGACATAGGCTACTTTTCACAAATGTAATCTTATTGCTATGAGAATTTTCTATAAACACGCGGACAAAGCAACTGTCCGTAAACTATTAAGTAGGTATTTTATAAAACATAATAGTTTTATATTTATTTGTCGGAACAGTGTCAGAGATCTAATTACAAATAATAATAACAAATAACATTCTCTCATATAATAAATTATTGAGTACAAAAGATTTTTTATCTCTTTCTACAAACTAGTTGTTTATTCCTCGTAGTGATATTGGCGGCATTTTCAAAGAAAACGGTCAAAGAATATAAACTAGAATGTTTTATTTTTATACATATTTTAATTCCATGAAATATTTTTATTGTATATTTTTTACCATTTTTATAAAAAACAATATTCTGGGGTAAATCTTCTTGAATAACTATTTTTTTATTTAAATTTCAGAGGTTTTAGAATTCATACAAAAATTACAACTATTTCAAATATGTCAAAGATAATAAATATATTTAAAAAATAATTTGGAAAATCCAAAAGTGCACGCCTCATAATTTTTTTTTAATAAATATTTATTAATTATTATTTTTGTTTATTTAATAACAATTAAACCACATCGAATCAGACCCTGAAAAATGAAATAATACAATTCATATTCAAATTGTTGTAAAATAGTCACACTTTTTTAAGTTGGTTGAATACACTAAAATACTTATAAGGATCGTACCTACTAATAAAAGTAACAAAATGAATTTTTAAGGTTCCCAGTAATCTTCTGGAATCAATTTCAATAAAAATATAAAAATTCACTTTAAAAAAAAAAAAAAAAAAAACATCCGAGTTTTTTTTTGTTTATTTAATAACAATTAAACCACATCGAATCAGACCCTGAAAAATGAAAGGGTTCTATTCCTGAGCATACTCAAGCGTAAGAGAAAAAAAAAGACTCGATTAGTAAAGTATTTCGGTCGCTATCGTGTTAACAAGAAAAAGGATCCGCACATACAGACACACGGACGTCCAAGACAGAACTTTTTTAAACTGTTTTTTAACTAGTTTAAATAACAAAAATGACATCAAAAATATCATGAACGTTAAAAATAGTGTTTTTTCTTAATATGTGTGTGTATGTATTATCTTACAAGTGCAATGTATGATACATAAAGACATTTTAAGTTTGAAAAATCAGATGTTTTGCGCGAAGCGACAGTAGTACCCACCTCAACGCTTCGCTTATGAGGCGTGCAATACGCTTTAATAAAATGAACTTGTTAATTATTATCACCGATGCCTGATAAGGGTACAAAGTTTGAATTAATTATCCGATTTTTACCCACTTTACGGACAGATGTCCGTAAAGTGGGTAAAAATCGGCTCTAAAGGATTGGCTACATACAAAGATACATGTGAGGCTAATATAAAATAGACACATTGACTACTTGAAATTAAACGCCAATTAATTATTTAAAAATTTACCTAAAAAAGTCCTCTTAACCTGTAAATTGACGTATTAGAACTTTTAATTGTAGGCGTTCAATTATACGGTGAGTGTTATAATTTTATATTACCAAGAAGTTAATCCATACTAATATTATAAATGCGAAAGTAACTCTGTCTGTCTGTCTGTCTGTTACTCAATCACGCCTAAAGTACTGAACCAATTTTCATGAAATTTGGTATGGAGCTATTTTGATACCCGAGAAAGGACATAGGATACTTTTTATCCCGGGAAAATGACGCAATCCCGGAAATGCCACGGGAACGGCAACTATGCGGGTTTTTCTTTTGACTGCGCGGGCGAAGCCGCGGGCGGAAACCTAGTTTATTATAAAGTTTTTTCCTACATATTTATCATATACTAGCCGCTGGCCCTGGCTCCACCTGTATTGATTTTTAATAAAAAAAACTTTATTCAATCACAGAATTTCAAATTCTACTTCTCACTTGCTAACTTACCGCCCGCGGATTTGCCCGCGTTTTCTATAATAAAAAAAATATATTTAAATCTTCTTGAATCTCTTTATCTATTAAAGAAACCGCATCAAAATCGATGGAGTATTTTTAAAGATCTACGCATAGGTACATAGGGACAGCTCTGAAACTGCTCTCTTTAAGTGAAAGTCTCATCAAAATCGGTTTAGACAAACTTTTTAACAAAATTAACCATGAAAGGTCACAGACATACAATTGAATTATATTTATATGTACAGAAAAAATTCAAATAAGAAACCTTTTAGTTTAATTTATACAGAAATGTATTTGGTTCCTAAGGCCTTAGTCTCGATTATTCCATAGTAATATGCTTGTTACAATTATAAAATGAAGCAATAAATAATCCTACTTCAATTAACATTAATTATGAGATTAATTAAAATAAACGTGTTCTATAAATATGGATGTTTCAACCAGTTTTATTTATTGCTATTTTCTTAGGAGTTTTTGCGAAATAAAATATAGTTTCCAAAACACATTTAACATATTTTCTACATAAATAGATAAATCTATACTTAATATTATAAAGTTGAAGAGTTTGTTGTTTGAACGCGCTAATCTCAGGAACTACTGGTCCGATTAGAAAAATTTTTTCAGTGTTAAATAGCCCATTTATCGAGGAAGGCTATAGGCTATATATCATCACGCTAAGACCAACAGGAGCCGAGCACTGCGGGGAAAACCGCAGGGCACAGCTAGTAATTATATAAAATACTCATGTCACAGTGTTTGCGACTCCTCCGAATCGCTCTCACCGATTTTTATGATATTTTTGTGTATATTCGTAAGATTTAAGAAATAAGTCGTAAACTATTTTATACCCTTGGGTGATAAGAGGGTCCTGGAAGAAAACATTTTGCCGGGTTAGCAAGTAATATAGGTAATAATAATATGTTATCTACACCATCTTTAGTTCTATATGTTAATAAGATATTATCTGCACATCTTCAATGTGAACATTATAAAGAAGGCTTATTTGTTTATTACTAGAGGTCCGCCCCGGCTTCGCCCGTGGTACATATTTACGTTTTCTCTACATAAAAACCATCCTCATACTTCAAGGAATATAATAAAAAAAGAATTATCGAAATCGGTTCAGCCGTTCTTGAGTTATGCGCTTACCAACACATTTTGCGATTCATTTTTAGGGTAAAAGCCGGATAGTTGCGCCACTTTTCAAAAAAGCTATATTATGAAAAATTATGTACTTAATAAGAATAATGAAACATGTATATCAAAAGATAGGTCTTTAAACCATCATATCAGCCTATTTTATTAAACATAATTATTAAAGGTTTTGAGTAAAACCTGTTTTATTTGACCTCTCAAATGAAGGATAGTTGCCCAATCTAGCGGATAGTTGCCTATCGTAAATAATACTTCAGAGGATACTTGCCTCGTGAGGGGATAGATGCCTCACAATATTTTTTTTAAATAAAAAAACAAATTTATATCAATTCACTTAATCAGTCTTTATTATTTGTTACAACTTTGGCATTAATCATCAGAAGTGAGGGATTTCATCTTTCCACATCGCATGCAGCATACAGTTTCATCCATATTAAATATTCCATCTGGTTTAACCAGCAATTCATTCTCAGTTAAGACAGTAGGTAATAAGTAGATCAAAAAATTTTGCAACGTCTTCTTGTTGAGACCCCTCGCTCTTTCAATTGATAAACCCTCAGCTTGCCTCAAAACTATTTCGGGATTTCTTTCCAGAAAGATTTTTAACCATTGTGGCCCAGCCGTTATGCTTTAACCCTAAATTTTCGGCAAACTGGTAAGCTAGCTGACGAATTGTATTTCTTTCAGGAGGAAATCCTGCGTCTCCGAGCTTTAGTATATGAGTCACTAGTCTTTTTTCATTTTCAAAATCAAGGACAGGGTATTTTCCTGGAAGTTAAATAAAAAATTAGCGAAATGAATATTGTACCGGCACGGAGATGCCTTATTACCAATAAAAACGCAATAATATTAATATTTGCTAGTGAAAGAATTTGTAGTTGCGGATAGTTGCCCCGAGAGCAACTATCCGCACAAGTTTCTAAGGCAACTATCCTTTTTGATACGGATACTTGCCCTTTTTATTTGCGAAATAAATCAACAATATTTTGCAATAAAATGTAACTAACAGTATAATTTAAAGTCTAATGCACGCAAAGAAACATAAACTATATTGAAATCACAATTAGTAACAAAAATATTCAATACAAATGACTTACCAATATAGTTTCAACGCCTATCGAAGTTTCACCGCGGAACAATTTCACTCGCACAGATGAAACGCGTGATTCTACACAAACGATTGACGTGGCACTGAGGTCTGCGGGAGGGGTACTTACAACTATAGTAAAGCGTTATTGCCACTAATGTCCGTAACATAGTGTATTCGAAACTGCGGCAAGTATCCCACTGGCGCAACTATCCGGCTTTTACCCTATATATAAGAAAGATTGTATGTCTTACCTTAAGAACTTAACCGATTTTCTATAGATACTTTCATTTTTAAATTTACTCCTAAATATAAAACTTGTAAATGTATATGTGGAACTTAATTACCTTTTTGACATAAGATTATTTTTCTAGTATTAAACTGCTTAGCGTCTAATCAAAAAATAAAAATGCTTTATATTATCGTATATTATAATTTGTCACATCTGCAAACTGTATATTCTTTGCTGATTCATGCACACAGCTGCGGTTTCTATTTGTTGATAAATAAATCAATATATAATTGATATTTATATTGAATTCAGTGAATAGGCTTAGTGGTTACAGCTTCGTTCGTGATTGGCATAGGTTTGAATATCATTAAATTATTGTGGTAATAGTAATGCTTGGGGTTTTCTTGAAAGGTCATCTACACTAATATTATAAAGAGGAAAACTTTGTTTGTTTGTTTGTTTGATTGTAATGAATAGGCTCATAAACTACTGGACCGATTTTAAAAATTCTTTCACCATTCGAAAGCTACATTATCCACGAGTAACATAGGCTAGGTTTTATCCCGGAAATCCCACGGGAACGGGAACTATGCGGGTTTTTCTTTGAAAACGCGGGCGAAGCCGCAGGCGGAAAGCTAGTCTAAAATATTTTTACTTAGATTAATAATATAAAGGAAGACCTTTTCCAGAAATTTATGAGCTGTAAATTTACGTTTAGTAGATATATGATTATTATGAATATAGGTTACTATTATATCTACCACAATATCAAAATTCATCTGAATACGTTTAGAAAATAAGGTATATTACCTTATCTCCTTACTTCTAAACTTAAGAGGGAAGTTTAAATATTTCTTAAATATAGCCTATAGCCTTCCCCGATGAATGGGCTATCTAAAACCGAAAGAATTTTTCAAATCTGACCAGTAGTTCTATCTAATCTATTTGAAATCTGAAGTTAGTACAAATTACTGAGCTAAATCCGAGCAATATCTAACGAAATTTAACAGTTCAAGGCCTAAACTATCTTTTTGTAGTAAAAGGTGTATCAACTTATCAGTTCAATATTAATTGTAAAACAGATAAACTCTAGGAAGTAATTAACCCCGTGTTTCGGTGCCAATAAATTAAAATAATTGCCAATAAAACAGTTCAAATAGAATGTCTATATTTCTAAACGAGTTGCGTTTAATGTATTTGATTCCGTAATATTGTATTTACTAAAGTATTTTATACTAGCTTTCCGCCCGCAGCTTCGCTCGTGCAGTCAAAGAAAAACCCGCATAGTTCCCGTTCCCGTAGGATTTCCGGGATAAAACCTATCCTATGTCCTTTCTCGGGTATCAAAATATCTCTATACCAAATTTCATGCAAATTGGTTTAGTAGTTCAGGCGTGATTGAGTAACAGACAGACAGACAGAGTTAGTTTCGCATTTATAATATTAGTATGGATTTCCTTACAGTGACGTTAATAGATCGCTTTAAGGAGTTAATATTGCCAGCTAAGGTCTAAGAGACATTAAAATAAATGCATTTTATTTGTACACGTACGTATTTTATACTAGTTGATGTCTCTGACTTTACATGTTTGATACAAATTACAAATCGCGAAATCAGTTCAGTAGTTAAGTTTAATATTTTTATGTTCAATTTCAGCGAGATGACTGAACCGATTTTGTTGAATTAGATTGAAACTCTAAGAAGGACATGGGCTACTTTTTGTCACAATTTATTAAAAAACGAAATAACCTCGTGTTATAACAATAATACAAGTAAAGAAAATATTAATATTGACGACATAAAATATATGGGATCCCTATACCATGAGATCTTATACAGAAAAGCCAACTAACTCTATGACCCCAATAAAAATCGTTTTTCGAAAAAAACTCGCAAGTCCGGTAAAAATATAAATCAAAATAAAAGAGTGTGCATACTCGTGTACAAATATAATGCGCAGGAGTTGAACAGTCTTTACTATCGCTGCGTGTGTGTGCGTGAACGACGTTGATCGTTTGATTTTTTGATTTATGACTTTTAGCCAATTTTTCATTTGATAAATCGCTTTTAAAGGATGTCGAATCATCGATCAATGTGTGCTTTATTGTGTTGCAATTAATCGTGGAACAATTGGCGAATTTGTTTTAACTGTTTTTATTTTGTAATAAAATTGCAGTAGACAATGAATTAGGTTTGACCTTACCTAATTTTTAGGGTTCCAAAACACAAAATGAATATTGTAATATATTTAGTTATAATTAATTATAAACAAACTTAATTTATAGCATTTTCATTTACATTAATATTTATCACCTTCTCTTCTTATCGTTTACTAGCTTACCGCCCGCGGCTTTGCCCGCTTTGTCTAAAAACCGTAAAAATTATATACTAAAACCTTCCTCTTGAATCACTCTATCTATTACAAAAAACTGCATCAAAATCCGTTGCCTAGTTTTAAAGATTTAAGCATACAAAGGGACATAGGGACAGAGAAAGCGACTTTGTTTTATACTATGTAGTGATTATAAGTCACATTATAAATACTTTCTAAATCTATGACTAATTGTTATAAACACAAAATATATTATAATACGCCTATCTCATTATCATATTATGTATGAGTTAAAACCAGAAAAAACTTAAACTTTACAGTCACGTATTAAACCGCAAATATATTCATGTGTCTGCTATAATCATATTATAAAATAAAATAATATATGTAGTCTATTTCGGGTTCGGTAATAAACTAATTGTATGCAAATTTCTATCTATTAATACTATTTAGATTGTTTGTGTCAAGAATGTTACAAAATCTACATTTCCTTTTATATTATCACTATCAAGAATAAGTGTATCAATTTTAATAATTATTCATATAGAAGACATTAGCTTCTGTTAAATTGTACACTTTGCTTAATGTTAAAACAGAAAATTTCGTAACAAGGATCTTTGTGAAAATTGTAAAAAAACTGTCAAAATTTATATCAGAAAACTATTACAATGATCCTTTTAAAACTAGTACCACATAATGTGCAATTTAATATATCAACGATTCTTTTACAAAAATTTTAAAACAGTAAAGTATCAACCACGCTCGATCGCTCTACACATGCGCATGTGTTGATGTAAACAACCCACACACACGCGCGATGTTGTTCACATCGTAGCATTGAGCGAGGTCATGGCACCCGCGCGTGCGCAGATTATACGAAACGCTAAATTATCGTATGTATTGAATATTGATGTTTTAGGGTGTCCTGATAGTGTTGATCCAAATATGAGATAAGGATTGTAATAAATAAATCTGTTTATTTTTTAAATAAAAAAAAAATGCAATTTTTTTATTTGATTTTTAGGCAATATAGCATTGGAATAAATTTGCAGATGCATTTTATTAATTTTGCATTGGAAATAAATGATTTGAGTAGTATTATTTTCTTGTTAAAATTAGTATCAAAAATTATGATATACTTTTTTCTAAACTTCCTCATTTATTTACGTGACTTCGTTTTAAAGACCAGTATTAGTTGCGTATAAATATAAACACATGTCTACTAACATTTTTAAGGAAATTGATATTCTTAAAAATACATATTAATTTTGTTTTGTATTGTCATGACTTAGGAGTTCTACTAGGATTAAAGAAAATTGATATATTTTGTAGATTGATAACCCATTTTCGATCCATACATTTACTAATTTCATTTGCTATCAAACTAGAAATAAAAGCCAATGACAATGTCCAATGACCATCCAAGGCCATTAGAGTTAAAACAATTTTAGTACATTAACATGAAGCATAATTTCCTTATGCAGCAAGGCCTTCCGTAAACTCATCAGTGACGAAAATCGAGTATGAATGTCGTATTTATTTTTGCAAGGTTAGCTGAGTAAGCAGTATTTATGCGACATACGTTGTTTTGAGTCATTTTTAATACTTCCTAGTAATCTTTGGAACCACGCCCTTTTTGTTTTGCAGTTGTGAAAATTATATAAAATGGATTCTTCTAGGACTTTAAGTTGAACTAAATAAATAGATAGTTAATTGCATATAACTTATAAGCATGGACCAATATAGATCAATATTGGTCCATGATATAAGCTAAAATTTATACAATACTAGCTTCCGCCCGCTGCTTCGCCCGCGGGTGTTTTGACAAAAGGTAGCCTATGTTCTTTCTCAGGGTCTAAAGATTGTCTGTGCCAAATTTCATCAAAAACGGTTGTGAGTTTTAAGCGGGAAAGCGTAACAGACAGACAGACAGGCAGAGTTACTTTCGCATTTATAATATTACATAGTAGGGATATTAGGGATATCTATCATGTTTTTAATCCTACTAATATTATAAATGCGAAAGTTTGTGAGTATGGATGGATGTTTGTTATTATTTCAAGCAAATACTACTGAACCGATTACAATGAAATCTAGTACGTAATAATAAAGAGCCCTCGAATAATGTAATATGTATAATTGAAATATAATTTAGAGAAATGGAATTATAACAAATATTAATTATATTATGAGAATTTAAAAAGTAGGTACTCTGTTATGCATAAGTTTTCAAAGTACTAAGGACTTATCCTTTTTGATGTATAAAAATTAAAAAAGAAGTGAAATGTTGATAGAACTAGTTTCTTGAGAGAATAAATTATTACAATGTTCATAAATATATAACTTCATAGAAACCCATCTCAAAGAAAGCAAAAATGTATAAGATACAGCAGTAATATAAACTTTGAAATGTTTTTCACTCCTTACTTTATATTGGTGTGAAATTTAAAAATAAATAAGTACCTAGACATTAGAATTAATTTCTTCTTAAACTAGCAAATAGTCATGTCGTTAATATGTTTAAATCTATCTACAATTTTTTTTTTAATTTAGTATTTATTTAAATATACATTATTGACTCCAGAACTACATTTAACTGTTTATTTATTTAAAATGACTTATAACAGCAATTATAATTTATTATATTTTCTCCTTAACGATTTATAGACGAGATACTAGCTAATATTTCTCGAACATCGTTCGCTAGAATAACTCTATTAATTAACTATAATATTATAATAGTAATTAGCTGTCCCTGCAAACGTTGTTCTGCCGTAGGTACTCTTGTCTCTTAGGGGTATGAAAAATAGATGTTGGCTGATTTTCAGATCTACCCAATAAGTGTACACACGTAAGAAGTGAAACTTCTTTATGACCTTATTTTTCAAAAAATAATTTACTAAATGCAACTTTACAGAAATACGTCGAATCACGCGTGGAAGGGGTAAGAAAAAGATGGCGCGTAACGGAAAAATGTCACGCGTAACAAAAAAATGTTACACTAAATTTTTTCCAACCCCGATAAAGAAGTTTCACTTCAAAAAAAATAATGAGAATCGGTCCAGTCGTTTCGGAGGAGTTTAGCTACAAACACCGCGACACGAGAATTGTATAATATATATTATGTATGTATTAGATTTTAATTCCTAGTCCATTTTACAATGATACTCATTAATATTTCTCGTCAGGAAATAATTCTGTGTGACAAAGATAGTACACGTTCGAATTGAAGATAAAATACAGCGGCGCGCTTATCTGAAATTAGGCAATAAAATTAATTGAAATGATACTTTATTGCCTGATACTGAAGGTTCAACTGGTAGTTAATTGATGTTTTGGTGGAATAGAATTTTAAACAGGCGATTAATGTCAAATTTGAAAACAGTATGCGATCGTTAATTTTATTAGATTGTGTTTTTAAATTGGATTTTGTTGGAAAACCCTCATATTTTTTAGAGCAAAGACTTGATAAATATAGTTGTAGTGGAAGTTTTATTTTTATTTTTGATTAATACAAGATTTTTTCTTGTTTTTTTTTTCAGGTCACTCTGGAAGCAGTCGGAGCGAGCGCTTTGGTAAAAAAATTGGACGAGCCTAAATAATATATTTTCTAATAGGTATATTCCATAAATCACAAATCATGATTTATAATTTAAAAGTTAAAACGTACAATAAGTACCTTATTATATATTTCTTTTTCTATGAATGTTATTTATTCTTATCCTTCCTACTATAACGAGTGTATTATAAATATGAAAGCGTGTAAGAATAGATATATGTATATATATATATATATATATTGTATATATATTTTTTGTTTAAATTCATAAAAATACAGCACATTTGAATAAATTTGGCAATTATAAATAGGCATATGTTACCCGCGTATGGAGCAAGCGAAGCCAAGGGATTAATCTTGTGTAAATGTTAATCTCGGGAACTACTGGTCCGATTTGAAAAATTCTTTCGTTGTTAGATAGCCCATTTATCGAGGAAGGTTAAAGGCTATATTTCATCACGCTACGGGTAACAGGAGTGGAGCCACGGGGGTGAAACCGCGCGGAGCAGCTAGTAAACCATATACATCATACGTTATGCATATTTATTTGAAACCAACTCCTTCGTGATATGTTTATTCGCGTGCTTGAGATCATAAAAAGTTGTTTTTATTAATTAAATAACGATGGAATATTATATCCTTATGCGCTTAATACATTTAAATTCATACTTTATGCTAATTAAACTCCTTGGTGCTGTGGTTAAAAGATGGGCGTAGGGACCTGGGTTTGATTCCCCGTCTCTTATTAACATTCCTTAAAAATTTTACATAATCGAATCTTTACTTATTAAGCTGAAAAGTTTGTTTGTTTTTTTTGAATGCTAATCTACTAACTAACTAACTAAATCTCTAACTACTGGTCCGATTTGAAAAGTTATTTCGGTGTTAGATAGCACTTTCATCGAAGGATTATAGGCTATATATTATCACACTTAAAACAAATAGGAGCGGAGCAATGCGGGTAAAACTGCGAGGCGAAGCTAGTATAACATAATAATTAAAAGTAATAATGCTCAAAGTACACACACAAACGCTAGTGTACTTACAATACTATTTTCCTATTGTTTACAATTAATCGGAAAATTCAAGTTTTTCCGGTTTAATAAATTGAATGTAATTATATCGATTTTTCCAATATGCCCCTTTATATTGATTATGATTACTGTCATAATAATTATTATAATGTTTTTAGATGTCGATTAACCGGATTGAGATTTGTTTGTCTGTATGTTTACACGTGTTATGAAAACCCTGGAGTGTCAATTGCCTTATCATTGATGTATGAAACTTGTTTGATGTGATTTTAAAAGGCGATTTTTAATTGTGTGTGTCCTACAAATAGGTGATTTAAACTATTAATCCATTTTATTTATCATGGTAAAGTAGATAATTTTATTAATTCATGTATTAATTTTATAATAATACCTATATCTAGACGTTTTAGGTTACGTAGTAACTGCAGAACATCATTACGTTACTCTTAAAATTCCATTGCATTTTGAAGGAACCTCCATGGCTTCATGCTCATGTGGACCTTATAAAATACTAGTTTCAGCTTGTAGCTTCACTCGCGTAGTAAGTAATAAAAAGCCTATAATGCTAATAATATATTATTTTATAATTATGTGGTGTCCATTGAAAATCAGTGAAGAATCTGAGTTTCGTAATTATGTCCTTCTCAAAGCACTGAGTGGACATATCCATTTTGTACTGTATAGTTAATTTTAATTATTTTATTGTTATAATAACTGTGTTTATATGTTAATGGTGCCAATAAATGTATTTTCTATCTTTTTCTTTATTTATTTCTAATACCTTAGTAATTTTAGTAAACAAAATACATAGTTTCAAACATCCGATCAACAGTGCATCGCTATTTACCCATCTCAACTATCAAACGGCTATTTCTATCCAGATAATATTTCTCTTTTAAAAGCCTTTCGAGATAGCGACTCGAGTATCGGCTTAACATATTTATCAAGCAATTCATACGCTTTGTACACGGATTTTTTCAATAACTTTGCTTTATCGGCGTTTGAGTGGCCATTCAGTTTGTTTGTTGAACTGTATTGAAAATACAAAACCGATTGCAAGAAGGCTTCGAGTGTTTTTAATGAATGTTCGATCGTTCTATTGATTTACGTTGATTTAATTTTTAAACTTCTAGAAGTCTGTTGATGTAGATCGGGCTTTAGAGTCGTTTATACTTTTGACACATAGATTGGTGTTAGAGCGATCCGTGCACTGGCTGCTCGAGCAGGTAACGGCTGATTGAATGACTATAGTTCACCGCGCGGTCGCGGCTTCAAGCAGTAGGTCTCAACTGCTTGAAGCAGGCCGTGTACGGCCGGCCTTAACTATCGTTTAAGTTAATTAAAAAAAAATACAAGAGAGTGTCATTGTCAATGTCAAAGTTAGTTTAACAATTAAAAGTATTTTTTGCAAGATTTTATTTACACTCTACATTCGCAAAGTGACTCTATTAAGTATCTGAAACATTACCAAAAAAAATTGGTTGCCTGTAAAGTCGGTTTACTGACGATAGTTGAACGTGACAACGTCCGATAGTGCTTCTTTGTCGCTCGTTCCGCTCTCTCGCTTGCACTTCAAGCCTTACATGGAACGCCTCAGAGCGAGGTAACGCCGCATGAGTCATGTTTTTTCGTGCGTGCAGCCGGCTCTATCGAATTATAAGACGTTGTCACGTCAAAAGAAATAAATCATTTTAAAAGTAACTTTTCCCCATTTGACAGAAAATGGTTAAACCATATATAAACATACTTACCTGAGACCGTAAGTTAATAATGTTAGTGAACTTAGCAGATCATTTTTAGCAGATCAAAAAAAAATGTGAGTTCTTATCGCGTGCAGTTGAGTTCTACAGTTCCTGATACTTTTTAGAAATACTCGCGTAAAATGAAACACTAGAAAATTTATTTATGTCATATTTCAGCACGCCGTAGCACCATGCCGTAGCATCATGCCGTAGCATCACGCCGTAGTATCATGCCGTAGCATCATGCCGTAGCTTCATACCGTAGCATCATGCCGTAGCATCATGCCGTAGCATCATGCCGTAGCATCGCGCCGTAGCATTACGCAGTAGCATCACGACGTAGCATCACGCCGTAGCATCATGCCGTAGCATCACGCCGTAGCATCATGCCGTAGCATCATGCCGTAGCATCACGCCGTAGCATCATGCCGTAGTATCACACCGTAGCATCACACCGTAGCATCACACCGTAGCATCACGCCGTAGCATCACGCCGTAACACATGCCGTAGCATTACGCCGTAGCATCACGCCGTAGCATCACGCCGTAGCATCACGCCGTAGCATCACAGCGTAGCATCACGCCGTAGCATCACGTCGTAGCATCACGTCGTATCATCACGTCGTAGCATTACGTCTTAGCATCACGTTAAGCCGGGTCCAGGTCGGGTTTTTTCAAATGTCGTTTGTTAAGGTAAAAACGCCAGAACTATTTCTAAAAAGTATCAGGAACTGTAGAACTCAACTGCACGCGATAAGAACTCACTTTTTTTTTTGATCTGCTAAAAATGATCTGCTAAGTTCACTAACATAAGTTAATAGTTAAAACATTAACAAGTACGTGAATCTACTATTACTGCAATTACAAATAAATTTCAAGTCTCAATATTGAATAGCAATTACCTTTTAAAGAAGTGACCGCAATGAATCATCCATTTTGTGTTTTATTTGCTCAGATGAGACAAATATTGGTGTATGGCCGCTAAATGAAGGGAACTGAAGCCTTGATTGCAAAGGTTTTTTGAATGACCTGATATAGTGGCCTTTCAGAATGTTTAACCTAAATTTATACTAATATATAGAGTTTGTTTGTTTGAACGCGCTTAAGTCAGGAACTACTGGTCGGATTTGAAAAAAAATTATTCGGTATTTATCGGCTATATATCATCAAAGACTAGCTAAGACCAACAGGAGCGGAGCAATGCGGGTGAAACCGCGGGGAGCAGCTAGTTGGTTAGAATAAGATTTTGTTTTCGGATGACCAATAAATTATTGGTGATTTATCTACTTATTGCTCATAGTGCGGGGGTATTGGGTAAAGTACATATTAAGAAAATCATAAATATTATTAATTGTTCGTTTAGTTTAATTTACAGATTGTATTACTGTATTGTTTATGTGTCTATGCATCCATAACTCTATATTTTTTACAATTTATATGCTTCCTTAAATATTATACCATTTATTATTTTTATTTTAAACGTCTTAAATCACTAGGTAGTAGGTACATTACTCACGAAACTGCAATAGGTTTTTCTCTATATTTCTAATTATGTCTAGTCAAACATTTCATCTTGTTATTTGTTAATTACACATGAAAATAATGTAAGTAATAATCTGCAGCCCATCCAAACCCTGACCGCGCATACACACCCTTACCCTTCTTACTTACACATAATATTACGCTCACAGATTTCTCGAGGGATCGTGAATTATTGTCTAATCTTTTATTCGGCTAAAATGTGGTCGTTCTGGGATGCTGCATTAACCTAACTCTTGGTTTGAGTGATAATAGTTTAAAAATTGATATTATGCTGGGTTTTGTTTATTCTTACTAGTTTAGTTAGTGACTAAAATAACTACCTAATAAATTTTATTTTCAGAACTGAGTTGAATTAAAAAGTAGCCTGTAGGATACTGGGTGTCCCAAGAAGTAGTGATATACTGAAGCTGGGAGGTAGAGGACCTAGAGGGCTATCCGAATCACCCCCATGTATGTTATGCGATTTTTCGTATTTTCGGAGTTATGACCTTTTTTCCAATTTGTAGTCTACATTTTTATGTAAATCTCATTAAAATCGGTTCAATACAAAAACAGAAGAAACGTTAAAACTGTATTTATTATGAATTTAGAATATTGTGTTAAATATATAAAAACTAAATCGTGTTTTCAATAACTTGTAAGGTTATTTTTTAATCTGTAATAGTCACGTAAAAACAACACAAGAAAAATATATTATTATTCTCTATAAAAAGTGAAGTCCCGTGTCGCCTAGTGGGGTAAGGGGCAGATGCATTATACATCTGTTTCACTGATCGATTTTCTTTAGGGACAAGTAGGCGATGAGCCTTCTGTGTCCTACCAGACCGAGATTTTTTTTCTTCGTCTCCACCAGGAATCGAAGACAGGACCCCTCGGCGCTACGCTCACCCGTCAACCACTGTAACAAGGAGGCGGTCGGATTATTCTCTATAGCAACGTAGTAATATCAAATAAGGAAAACATAATTATTAGAAATATCATATTATACGATATAATTGGAAAGTTACTCGTTAATTATGAGTCATATATAAATGTTCTTAATGGCAATTTATTATTTACTAGCAACACGCCGTCGCTTCACCTGGATTGACATGGTATAAAAATGAAAGAAAAATGGCGTATACAAATAAAATTTAATTCCCAGCTTGTAAATAAATTTTCAAAATCAGTTAAGCAATTTTTGATAAATAAATATTAAAAATTTGCAAAAATAATATGTAGGTACATAGGTAAGTTTATTTTTAATATTAGCGTAAATTAGTGGTAGATTTTGTTATTTTTAAAATCAGTCAAAAATAATTTAAAAAAGCCATTGAAAACATATGAAAAAACGTTTTTCTCAATTTTACTCTAGTTTTGTAAACATATCTAGGAATTTAGGCATAAAATGTTGTATCAGTTACACCATTATTTTATTATTTGCGTCACAACCTGATATTAAGTTAGAATAATCGACATTTTATTCCAAGAAATAAATTTATTATTATCAATAGACACATACGTGACTGAATTAAGGTCAACGATAAACAATGTTAATACCTAAATACCTAAAGTGGATTGCATGCAAATTACATTAGTAAAAAGTTACCTTCAGTTTTTTTGAAGTTATGTTTGTGTACAATACTAGCTTTACACCCGCGGATTCGCCCGCACAAAAGAAAACCCGCATACTTAGATCCCGTTCTAGTGGGATTTCCGCGATTATATTATTTCCTATCTCTCTACAAAATTTCATCCAAATCAGTTCAGTGGTAGAGGCGTGAAGAAGAGACTGAGTTACGTTTGAATTTATAATATTATAAGTTAGGATTGTGTTAATTATATTTTTTGAAGTTATTTTTGAATTAAGGTTTAATGTGTTGGTCACACCTAAGTAAATCGACAAATTTACATAAAAGTTTACATGTAGATGGATAATTAAATAATTTAAAATATGCATTAGATTTTTTAAGGTTGTTTATTTACCGATTTAAATAAGTTTGAAAATATTGTATTAAATGTATTCAACGTATTATTCTAAAATAAAATTTGCTGAGCTCGATTTTGTGTGACTTTTTTGTCATTATTTTTTACACAAATTACAACGAACATCAAATTACCTACAATAAAAACACTCATCAAATACAGAATATGCACTATAATATCACTAATGTCACCTTTAGTTAACACTTCGTGGAATTAAAATTAATGTTTAATTATTAAGTATTAACAATAATTAATGTTTAATTATTAAGTATTAACAATAATACTAGTAATAAAGAGTAAAGTTCAAATAAATTATGTTGATATTGTCATAGTTTTCCTTGTAGTGTTTATTAAAAATAAACAATGAATAAAGATTGCTATTCACAATCCGTTCCTTGATAAGTTATAATCGTTAAATTATATTATTAAAAATATTTTTAAGTGCACACGAATTACTTAAATTAATTATAACAATTATGTTAAGAAATGGTCGTCTATTGCAAATGCCTAATATTTTCTAAAGTGTAATGTAAAATTTCAGCGGTGCGTAGTTTGGGACACATAAGGAAATGACTCGTATTCTTATTCTTAAAATGTTGTTTTTCGTTTTACCAAATACATTAACAATTTTATCGAAATCTAGCTTATTCTAAACCTAGTCATAAATTGCACTATACAAGCATTCAAAATACTGCCACATACGCTAATTCGCTGATTTCACAATACCGAATATTGCGTCGAAAAATCGCAAAAAGGTCGCAACGTTCCTCAATTAGTGCGTCTTTCAGTCGCACCTTGAATGGCCACCTGCCTACGTGACAGCAGACAGTAGGACGCCTGCAGAAATCGATACATCGGATCATGTGCGTCGATGCATCGATTTTATGCCTCGATGCATCCGATTATGTCATACATCATATTACAAACAGACAGTGTCGATTCATCTTTGGTTTAGTCAATAGATAGAAGGTATTGGGTGAAATTCTATGGCCCTATATTTGGGACCCCAGGGTCCTGGATGGTCTACAGATACGATGTTGTCATAAATTGTATGCAGTTCTTACAAATTTCATCTATTACTGTATTATATAAATTACTTATATTCGAGTATGACTCATTAATTCAATGCTAGTATAATTTGATGTTTTTTTTCACTGCATATTCTCCTTTCCCAATATATTATATTATTCCTTTGAAATACTACACACACTTACAGTGTTTATTTTCTAATATAATATTTTACAAGCAGAAAATATTCGGATATTAAGTGATACAAACCACATGGTTATTATTATAAATTAGGTACTAATAATAATGGGCCTTTTGCAGTGTTAATTCGCTACTGCCTAGAAGTCTAGGTGTACAAATATTAGCCCTCGAAATCTGTATAGGTACGTATATCTATACTGATATTATAAAGCTTAAGAGTTTGTTTTTTTGAACGCGTTAGTCTTGGGAACTGCTGGTCCGATTTGAAAAATTATTTCGGTGTTAAATAGTCCATTTATCGAGGAAGACTATTTATTCGATTCATCACGCTAAGACCAATAGGAGCGGAGCACTGCGGGTAAAACCGCGGAGCACAGCTCGTTATGTATATTAAAATAACATGAGACTATGAAGAAAGGTGACCTCTTCAAAGGGTTTTGAAGAAACCTGTTTTGGATGAGAACATACATATTACTGAATATAGTAGAGATTTATTTATTTATTTATTTATTTCACCTTACCACCACCAATATAATATTACAATGTAACAATTTTAGTCTTAAAGAGATACCCTAGTTATACACTTTATTATACAAAATTAACATTGAATTGCTCACAATCTTCTAACAACCCTCATCTCCAATGAAACGCGAAAAAGCTGTTATTAAACACAATCGACTCGTATATTTCTGAAACTTTTCAATTCTCCACAGAAGCGAGGAATTATATTTTTACAGAAGATATTCTCGTCACAAATAAGCCATTTCAGTATGTTCTTATAACTTTTATTTGCAGAAGCCGACGTATCATGCGACTCTCGATAGAAACTCGCAATATTACAATATTCGTAGACTGTTGCCACAGAGTAGATGAATGTAGAGGCGGTAATTTAATTTTTTTTCACATTTCACTTAGAGCTTCTCTGCTCAGTAAATTAGGCCATAATATTTTTTTATAGATTGTACTTACGGGTCGATGTGGTGGGTAGAGATTCATTCATCAAAATAAATAAAATCGGATCGGATTTAACATCGTAGAGCTTACAAAAAATGTACCTCCCGAATAGAATCTACTATCACAATTGACACTAGCCTATACTTGTACAGTGTACTCTTTATTCTGTCACTGTATTTAAAAACATTTTCTGTCGGCTCGAAATTTACATAGAGCACCTTATTCATAATAAAATGAATAGTTTCAATGAAGAGTTATCATATAAATGATAAAAAAGATCATCTATAAAGATGTCTCTATATATTTCTACTCTGTACCCTCTATAAAGCCACAACAGACGCTGCACGTCGCACGTCAAATTAGCGTCGCGTAGCGGCATCGCGTATTACACACTTTTATTTGCCTCTAACAATCACTTGCGGAAAGCGATGCTTTATTATTATAATATTCTTATATTATAAGAATGATATAGTATTAAAATACTGAAATTATAAATGCTTGGCTTGTATTCATTTAAAGACAGTAATAAGGATTCTAAAGCTGTTACTAGTAATCTTATACAAAAAGCGTGTTTGCCGAGCACACATGTCAGAAGTGAAACTTCTTTTCCAAGATTCAAAGATATTAAAATCATAGCCTTACTCCATGACGTGTCGGTATTGCCATGACGCGAGCTTGAAATTTTACTCTCAATGCGCCTGAAGAAGTTACACTTCAAAAACTAATGTATTCTAGTGCCTAACTTTACACCCGCACCTTCGCTCGCTTGGTCAAAACAAGTTCTCTAGATAATGTGATATTTTACCGCGCTAATAAGCAGCCAATATCACTATCTAGCTTCCTAACTAGCTCGAAACGTAAAAAGTGCATCATAAAATCTCTGCGTTGCGACCAGAAAGAAGGAATACAAACACACTTATACATTTATAATATTTAGTAAGGATAAAGGAAGTAAGGATTAAGCGCGTCACACACGGTGAAGATACTATAATATTTTATCTTAAGATACTGTTATATTTTATATTACAGTATCTTAACGCATCCGGTATCAGCGTTCGACCATCATTTTTCTTTTTGTCATTACGTACTAAGACTCCTGTAGAACCGCCATCCTGTTACAAATGACGCGAAATTTTAAGGGTCATTTGTAACAGGATGGCGGATGCGTTAAGATACTGTAATATAAAATATAACAGTATCTTAAGATAAAATATTATAGTATCTTCACCGTGTGTGACGCGCTTAAGACTATTAATTTGTGTGGTACAAATAAATAAGTAGTTATAATGCCTACACAGCGGCTAAGATATGACTGTCACTGAAAAACGACTGCAAAAATGCCAATTTTCCAATACTTGAATGTGAATATCCAACATAATATAATATGCTTTATTTGCAAAGCACAGTTTGAAATCCTCTTCCTTGATTGCATAGAGCAGATATCTTTCAGCAAATAATAAGATGATTTACTTAATGATTAATATCTATTTTCATCCCCCTTATCGAATACATTTACCTGTAAAACTTTATAAAAAGAAGAATTAACTCCCCTGTCACCATTATAACGGTTAATTACTTTCCGTGAACATTTTAATCAAGAGTCGATTTTTACAGCAATTAGAAACAAAGGCCGTAATTGGTCGTTATCAGTTTTAGGGCGTGTTTAACATTTAAACCAATGTTTAAACCTTAGTCATTAAGCCGCTATAAATTTCAAGTGCAATTTGCACATGCAATTAAAATTTATCAAGCATAGCGAATGTGTAATTAAATCTACGCATATATGTTAAATATACGGGTTGCATCTTTGTTACCAACAATTGGGTTTGCACAGAGTAATGAGTGGATAGAGGTGACGATTATTTTTATTTATTTTTTTTGTATTAACCTTGTTTCGTATTTCTAAGTTTAGGTTTAAACTGAAACAAACATTATAATAACGTATATCAAGCTTTAATCACTACTAATGTTTATAAATGCGAAAGTGTGTTCGTGTGTTCGTTTGTCTTTCTTTCACGTGGCAACGGAGTAATTTAATAGTAAGATTTTTGTGTCCGGAGATATTAGGAAAGACAGTGACATAGTTTGCTTATAAGCTAGTAATAATAATTAGGAGTAAAGATAACATTTTACGATAAAATGAATTAATGTTGATGCAATTTTGTAGCTAAATTAGCTGATTAAAATGTTGGGTGTAATTTTTGAACATTAAAGATGCTTCAAAAAATGAGTTCTAAGTACTGACTATATTCGTTACACCACAGACTATATTCGTTATATAGTCTGTGGTGTTACAGACTGGATTTCCGGTGTATAATTAAAAAGTAATTCGCGTAAAGTTAACAAAAGCGCATTAATAATACCGAAGTGCAATTAATTCATTTAACAAAGGTGCTATTGTTTTTATTGATACAACTTGTTGCCTGTGACTTCGGCTACTGTAATTCTAAATATCCTATGATTTCATCTAACTCAGCTTCATAACTGAAGTTTGCAAAAATATGAATAGTGTGCAGATGACTTGAATATTTTATTTATATTTATTTCAAAATTATATATGTGTCTTCAAATATTTTCATTCAAAATTTCTTATGACAGATAATATTAGTACATGTTTATTTATTCTCGTACCCAAGAGACTAGATAGGAACATATTCATGAAAAAGAAAGAAGACTAATTGGTCATAAGGTGGGATTCGAACCCACGTAACTCATGGGTCACCATGGCGATTTATTTTAATTTTTAATATTATAAAACTAAAAATGAAAGAAAGAAAGAAAGAAACATTTTTTATTCTCAAAACCAGCACGATTCTCTGAACACCAAAAAAGTTTAAATATTAAAAATAAACTGATCTAAAGTTAAGATCGAATCTTTTCACCCGGGTTTGAACCCCTGACCTTGCACTAAGCACTAGACCGTAACGATCACAAAAGTTATCAATTTCCATAGAACTTAAGAGTTTATCTCGAAACTTCAACTTTATGCTAATAAGGAATATTCTAGCTTAAACTTAAGTCCAAACTTGGGCGGCTTTTATTTGAAATTTTGTAATATATTTGCTAATCGTTTGGCGAGAAAGTTTTTGGTTATAATATTTTAAGTAATTATTTTAAAAGGTATATTAAAATTCTAGTTTCAGCTTGTAGCTTTACATCGAGACGATGATGCCACACTTCTTCTAAATTTGCGCGAAAGAATAAAAAAAGACGTGTGGCACTCGGGGACTGCCGCAGTAAAGCTATTTATTGCATGCTATGCCTTCAAGCCACACCTCCGCGCCCGTCGGAGTGGGGAGCGTGAGGTTTTTTCGTTAGGCAATTTCTGGATTCGGTCCCCGCGCTCAAGGCCCGCGATAGAATCTATGCAATAGCTTAAAAATAAAAAATAAATAATTATTAGGATATCTATATTAGGTACTTTATACATTTGTAGATTTGCCAACGTCATCACAGATTTAGCTTAAAAACTAAAGGAAATTTGCTCACCTGCACTCTAATGGATGCAAAATTTAATGTTTCTACATGGTCAGTCAATTACTTAATCGTTAAATTTCATCTTTTCAAACACGAAAACTAAAACAACAGCACTTATACTAACCGAATCACGCCAATAACAACATAATCCAATAAAACCGGTAAGAAACCCGTCATAAACAAAATTATACCCCAATTACATGAAAAACAATAAAAATTCAGCAGTAATGGTAATGGGTATTGTTACGTGGGTATCATATTTAAGATGGGGGTTGTAATGTGTTCATATTGTCATTTTGTTTGTTCCTGTGGGAATTAATTTGAATTTAATGTGTAAAAGTGTAACCTTACACGAAAAAAATTCGAACATGTGAAAGTGTATCGATGTATTAAGATAATAGTAGATAGTAATTGGTTCAACTATGATATCATTTTTAAAAAGTGCTTCTAGAAGAAGTCTAAAAAAATGTGTGCGTACGAAGTGAAACTTCTTTATGACCTTATTTTTCAAAAAATAATTTACTACACAGACATGTATCTTGATACATGTCTGTGATTTACTATATGCAACTTTACAAAAATACGAATCACGCATGGTAGGGATAAGAAAAAGATGGCGCGTAACGGAAAAATGTCACGCGTAACGAAAAAATGTTACACTAAATTTTTTTCCAACACCGATAAAGAAGTTTCACTTCAATAAATAATTAAATGTTTGAGTTTGATTAAAAATACTAATAATAATAAATGTTCACAATTGATCTTATTTTTGTATGAATACATTGCTTTTCTGTTAATAATTAAATTAATGATCGATGGCAGTGGTGATGATGACAAAATTAATATTTCGGAATAGTGATACAATAAAAAAAATCGTAATATAATTTCCTACTACCATTAACAATGACGCAAAATTAAAATAAACAAAATTCTAATCCCGTGTATGAATAAATTTCCATGAAATTATTATGAAAGTTAAAACCTAAATCGTTTCATACAAACTTTTATAACTAACTAGCTTTCCTCCCGCGGCTTCACCCGCGTTTTCAGAGAAAAACCCGTTCCCGTAGGATTTCCGGGATAAAACCTATCCTATATCCTTTCTCGGGTATCAAAATATATCCATACCAAATTTCATGCAAATTGGTTCAGTAGTTCAGGCGTGATTGAGTAACAGACAGACAGACAGAGTTACTTTCGCATTTATAATATTAGTATGGATTCCGCCCTTCAGTTTGGCTAACATGGTACCTACAGTATTTAGAAGAGAACTACCATCCAAGTAATATAATATTTCCTGAAAATAGACCTACTCTTTTAATTTTAATATAAATAGAGCTAAAAAATAATAATACTACCTGCATTACACTCCAACAATGATATTACAAATACAACATCATATTATTACTAAACATTTTTCAATTCCATACAAGAATATTAAAGCTGAGTACACACAAAGATACTTTCCATACAACTAAAGCCAAGTACACACAAATCACAAACAGAAAAAGGGCAAGATATACCTGTTACAATTCCTTCCATACAACTAAAGCCGAGTACACACAAAAACTTTCCATACAACTTACCACGTACACATACATCACGATAAAAACAAAAAAGCTCATCTACACCCAGCCTTACTGCACCCAGGTGCATGGTACAATTTGCGTATGCTAATTCAGTCTGGCCCGATTGTTTTCCGTATTGATTTATAGGCTCGTATCAGACGCATCGGTATTATGACAATTAGTTACATATTACAGTAATAGATTTTGGGCTTTTATTTATGGTGGTAATATAGGATCAGCAATTTGAATGAACGGTCAGCATTTTAATAGAATCAAATTAAGCAATTTATGGATATTTTGTCATGAAGGACTGTAAAACAAAGTGTCCTATCCATCTAATATATGAATGGTGTCTAGAAAACAACGTCTCTAAGCCTGGGGAGTTACCATAGTGTGTTTTTTTATTGGCAATAGTGAAGCGCTTGACCACAATCTCGCCTGATGTTAAGCTGAGATGTGGTCCAAGGACCAAGATGGAACCAGCATCCCTAGAAGGTACCTGTTCACTCTACGCTTGAAGTCTCATAGTAATCTTATTGTCAGTCGGGAAAAGTAATGGTTACTTATTACACTGTTATTTTTCCATACTGGATATAATACTGCTATCAGACATCAAGATACATGCTGGACAAAAGGACTTTTAAAGCAAGAATTTAACTCTACAAGATAAATAGGAAAGATATTTAAAATGTAACACACAATTTATTTACGCGTCAATCGTTGTAAGCCTATTTGCTCAGATGCTATAAGCCTATAAGTCAGCAGACCGCGTGCGTGCAAATTATATAACATTATGTACATACATGCATCGATTCCATTAACGATAACCAAGGTTAAGCGGTCGTAGCGTAGGGCGGTTTTGGATGGGCAAAATTAAATGTAATGAACATGAAAGGATAAATCTTTGTTTTAGTAAAACAGTGTAAGGATTATATACGGTTATTTTAATTTTATGAATGGGATTTGTGATGTCAGACATTTTATCCTACGCTAAGTAAAGGCTCTCTGATGACTTATTAAAAAGTGTTTAGTTTGATATTATTATAACTAGCACGTGGTTCGTGGTATTTACTATATTTAGGGCTGACTTTTCAATCCTTGGTTAAAACTTATTCGTCGAATAATGTATAAAACTACCATTTTAAAAACGTATTTTAATTGCCCGTATTTGACAGTTTACGTGACATTTTAATATTATCGTGTAATATTTTATTGGACGGATAAGTTTTATCCAAGCATTGAAAAATCGGCCCTAAAGCGCGTGACACACGGTGAAGATACTAGTATCTTCACCGTGTGTCACGCGCTTTAGTGTTATGCCAAAGATAAGGCAAATTGAACACATACATTCATTGATTTATATAGTGATACAAAAGGTATCAAAATTTAAATACTGCTTTCAAAGAACACAAAAATCCTGCTTTCCTTGTCCAATTGGAATAAAAACATCAAACAGACTCACAAAAGAGGAATCCCTTAAAACTCATAATCCGAAATAAGTGCACTAGCGAAGTAAGAGCTTTATCGACCGGATTTAAGATACCGAAGAGGTATACCTAAATAAGTAAATGCAAACAGTGATGTAAGCTTTCGCCGCATTTCCATGCAAATGAAGGTGGATGTATTTGCGCAGTGGACGAGCGTAATGCTGGGTTCTGTATGGTGTTGTGTGGAGGATTTTTAGGCTATTGCATAGCTATATCGCGGGCCTTGAGCGCGGGGACCGAATCCAGAAATTGCGTAACGAAAAACCTTACGCTCCCCACTCCGACGGGCACGGAGGGGTGGCTTGAAGGCTAAGCATGCAATAGCTTTACCGCGGCAGTCCCCGAGTGCCACACGTCTTTTTTTGATGGATAGTGGCCTTTTTATGAGTGAAAGTTGATGACTGGACTTTGGGATGTGTGTAAGTTGATGTGTGGAATTGTAGGCGAGTTAAATATGTCTAATTTTTAGGATTATTTGGATAATGTATGTGATATTAATTTTTCTTCCTCAGTAGTTGTACGTAGAGTGTGAATGTAAGCTTTACATGGACTTCCAGCTATTTATTTATTTAATTATTTATTGCACACACAAAGGAAATAGAGACACATAAAGTACATGTAAGAGGAAAACAAAGTGTACAAACGGTGGCCTTATCGCTAGGTAGCGATCTCTTCCAGGCCACCGTAAGTAATATGTAAGGAGAGACGATAAAAGGAGGTGGGTGAGCAAAAAAAAAAGCTAGTTATATTATTATTAAAATTGCCCTGGTCTTTACCTTATTTTATTGAAGAATCACAGATAAATTACAATTTCATAACTTTACACTAGAAACTTAAATGTTTTCACTTGAAAAAACTTCTACTAAATATTGTTTTGCTACACCAATTTTAAATGAAAAATTAACATTTTTAACACCTGACATGCTTTTTTAATTAGGTTCTAAAGTCATCATCGTTACAGACTCGTCTTTCTCACTCTCTAAACTATCCCTTTCAAACTTCTAATCTAAATTAAAAATACTAAAAATATTAGCAGAACCCTAAATCTATACTTCTTTTTCACAGGCTATTTGGCACGAAACGGTCACTCGGCGCCGTTTTATTTCCTCTGCTGTTTCGCTCCGGGCTTTCATACGTTTCAATTGAATATTTACATATTTAAATTAGAATATTGATGGGAGAAAAGGTTAGTTTTGTTTTGAATGTAATTATAGGACAGTTCATAGGAGTTATATTGTTAATACTATAGTTTGTTTCTAAAATTGGAATTGTATGTGAATAATTTAGAAAAATATATGTGTATTTTTCTTTGGTTGAAGACGAGGGGCGATATATTTATCGTGCAAACAAATTTTACTCCGACACTGAAAAATCGTTTTACAGAACGGTTTAGATCGAATATTGTGCATAGATATCTATTTTTATCTATTTTTCTTTATGACGCTCCTAGCTTTCCGCCCACGTCTTCGCTCGCTTCGCCCGCCGTCTAAAATCTAATAAATTATATACTTAAACCTTCCTTTTGAATCACACTATCTATTAAAAATACCGCATCAAAATCCGTTGCGTAGTTTTAAGGATTTAAGCATACATACATACAAGGACAGAGAGAGCGACTTTGTTTTATACTATGTAGTGATGTGCTATTTCATTTAATCGTGTCCTTTTGTTTTGTGTATTCATAGTACTTGATTATGTATGTATGTTTCAGGAAATAGGACATTCTTATACATGGGAACATAAAAGTGTTGGTCCAACTGACCCCTCGTCGTGTCGATATTTCGTCCCAGAACACTTGAAGAATAATAAGTGAACTGTTTTGTTGTTAACTGCTATTGTAACATTAATTATGTATTAAATGAATAATTTCTGAAATTAAATGTTGTTTTATTCAATAGGTACCAACTGAATTGTAACTTGTTTATTTTTCATTGAATGAACTTTTCTAGATACATCTTATTATTTACGTTATTGTAGATTATTAAAAATCCTAACAAAGGCAAGACTCTCTTTCTTTCCTTGTTTTAGTATTATATACCTATGTAGTTGTCTTTCAGTAACACGTGATGCTGCAAAAACAATTGGTGCCCATTGTGAAGATTTTACATATTATAATAATAATTAAAATCAGTTCATCGTTTTTTACTTAATCCATACCAGACAAATATTTGTTTTACTTACCACGTTTGAAAAAAAAAAACCCGCATAGTTCCTATTCCTGTCAGATTTCCGAAAAAACCTATCATATGTGTTAATCCAAGTTACCCTCTATATTTATTGTGTGCTAAATTTCATTGTAATCGGTTCAGTCGAATTTGCGTGAAAGAGTAACAAACATCCATACACACAATCTTTCTCATTTTTATAATATTACTAGCTTTCCGCCCGCGGCTTCGCCCGCGTTTTCAGAGAAAACCCCGCATAGTTCCCTTTCCCGTGGGATTTCCGGGATAAAACCTATCCTATCTCTCAAGTTGGATCGAACTGCACATGGTGTGCGAATTTTATTATAATCAGTTCTGTGGTTTAGGAGTCCATTGAGGACAAACATTGTGACACGAGATTTATATACATATATTAAGATAGTAAGATATTTTATATACATTTTATCCTACAAAAAACAAACTCTCAGCTAATTCAATTCATTAAAAGCACCGTACCAAGGACCGACGCGGAGGAAAAAATCTCAAAAAGTTTACTTTGTAAAACCCTGTACAAGCCAGCCTTATTAATGAGCAATTAATTAAATTTCCCCGACCAACTACGAAGGAAAAATTACAGTGTACGACAAAGGGTTTAAAAATGTCGCAAATTAATAACTCTCTAGACAGGAGTGTGACTGTTATATTCGATTATATATTGGTTTAATTTAGAGTGTCTGTCAAAGTACATCATTAATTACGCTGTTTCGTTTTATTAAAAGTAGGTACAAAATATTGCATGTTTTTATTGGTTTTCATGGAATAATTGTAAATTGAAACAGTTATTTATGTTTAACCTAACATAATAATGTTACAATTTGGAAAATTTAATAAGTAATATGCTAATTATATACAAATTTCTCTGTCTTTATTTCAAAATTCACTCTCGACAATAATATAACATGTACACATTCTTGTATAGGTATTATTTAGGTGTAGATTATAAAAATATTCAACAATTTGATACCAGTAGCTTTTACATTCATAAAAATCAACAACATCGGTAAAACGAAAGAAAATTTGCGTTAAAATCATTTTCCTTACTAAAATACCGTTCCATCGTTGTTTTTAAAGCCGTGCACTATTTTCGAGTTTAGTTTTAAAGCCGGTCGTTTACTATAAATCGTGGAGCTATAACGAGATAAAAGCATTCGAGTTAAAATTCAAATTTTCATCGAAAAATCTGCAATCGTCGACTCGACTTAAACTAGTCATGTCACTTGCTATCAAATGCAGTTAAGGCTGGGGACTGACGAGACGGTAGCATTTTGTGTGGTATCTTTTTGTAGATTGTAATGAAGTTTGGTGTGTCCCTTGTTGATGGTGAATTAAATTTTAAATATTTTGTCATTTTAGCCATTATTATTGATGTTTTTGTATTTTGAATTGCAATGCGATATTATGAGAACAATAGTCATCGAAATGAACACAGTTTGAGTGATTATTATTGTGGTAATTTAGTCAACCGTTTCAAACTTTCAATTTGTCTATAAACCTATTCCATAGAAAACTACTGTTTCGTTACCGTGTAATTGATCGTGGTGTCTATTATCGATGTTTGGCACAGAGTATGCAAACAAAGGTTGTCAAATTATTTTGCAACTGTCATGCACCACGACAGTCGAGACCTAATCTGTGGTCGACACTTGTACTTCCGTATTCGATCGAGCCGCTCCTCTGCTGTGTGCGCGCGCGGCGGCCATTAAAACACGTGTATCGCATCGGATGATTGGGCGCAAATTCATCGAGTGCTGCAGCATCTCCAAGGTACGTGGTGCATTGTTTTTGCTGCTCACTATATTCCGAACATCGATTTTGTGTTAACGTAATTTTCCCTAATGTAGTAGAAGCCACCCGCTATTTCGGCTTGGTGCGATTCTACATTATTTCTGGTGCCGAAACCCGGGAATTTGCGTATCAATTATCATATTCAAAAGCTTATGGTATTACTGGTCACACGTAATTCATAATCTAAAATCAAATTCAATTCCGTTCGTATTAGGTTCTTTGTTTAACAAAGTAGGAAGTTGTTATAAGATCTATTTAAGCAAACACTTATTTTATCGGTGCTTAAATTCATACGGCTTAAAACAATTTCATATTCTAAAACTTAATACATATTCAGAAGTACAAGTCAAAAGTGTTTAATTATTGTAGGAACTAGTTAGGCAATCACATATCTCATCGGTGCTTAATTTTACATCGGCCTATAGTAATTTCACATTCCAAAACATAATTCATTCACGTTACAGTTTATCTTAACTACATAACTAATATTAAAACGTAATATTAGGTTAAATCGTAATATAAAATAATTTCATTTTTATATTAACACTCGGGGGTAAATTGACAATCGAACGTCGAACATTCCAGCGGCTCGCGCAGCGCATCATCATTGTAACTTGTTATTGTAAGTTATAATCTGTATTCATTCACATTACCGTTTCATGCGATTTTCATCCTTAACTTCATATGCGTAAAGGTGAAATAATAATTTCATTGTTTCATTTTATTTCATTGTTTGAAAAATTACATCGAAGATTAACTTTGTTATTTAATTGTTTGTGTTTAAACGTTTTTACATTTTGTTTATTCGATATATAAATTTAAATTTAATAAGATGTCTTTATTAACTAAACATTCAACTCGGAAGTTAGGTTCTTTGAAAAAATTAAAATCTAAATCGGTGGATGAATATTATACGACTAAGGACTTATCGACATTGCGTAGAAAACGTACTATAGCGCTTAAAAGATTATCGAAGGCGTTAGAAATAGGTAATGCAGCTTTGAGTGATCGTTCACAATACGACCTATTTTTATCGTATCATCAGGAAATTAAACAAATCGTTTCAAATTTCGAAAATGCTCATTTTAATATACTCGATCTGTCGGACGACGCGGATAATGAATCTGAAATTGAGGAACAATTCGATGAATTATATTTTCAGATACAGTCTATTTATATTAGTTTAACTAAACATGATATAAATAATTCGAATAACTCGAACATCAATTCATCGAATATCCGTTTACCTAAAATTACATTGCCACATTTTTCGGGCAATATCAAGCAGTGGCCTGTTTTATGATACGTTTAATTCTTTAATTCATAACTCAACGTCAATTTCGGACACGGAAAAGTTTCATTATTTAATTTCTTCTCTTAGCGGGGATGCGTTATCGGTGGTTAAGGCGTTCCCTATGACTCATGAATATTATCGCGACGCGTATGAAGCTCTTATTAATCGCTATAAATGTAAACGAACATTAGCTTTTACTTGTTGGCAAGATATTTTAAACACTAACTTCATGCATAACAACGCGACTGAGTTTCAAAAGTCACTCGACTTATTCGATGAAAATTTAAATATTTTAAAATCTATTGAGTTACCGATAGATCGTTGGGATTTTGTTTTAGTTTACCATATTTTATCAAAATTAGACAAGAACTTACGCCGCGATTTTGAGGAGAAATATTCTAACGTGGAGTTGCCGTCTTATGATCAATTAAGGGGTTTTTTGCGTTCCAAATGCGAAGCCTTATTACGAGATACACATTTTTCTGGTGTGAACAAATCTTTAAAGCCTTCGACTACTCAAAATCAATCAACGAAGCGTTTCAATTCAAATGCACTTGTTGCTATGAACAATAGAGGTAATTCGAACGATAAGTCTAAAGTTTATTCAAGCAACTGCGCGTATTGCCATAAGTCGCATTCTATTTTTTCTTGTCAAGATTTTATTAGTAAATCGATTGACGATCGTATGGCTATTGCCACTCAAAACAATTTGTGCTTTAATTGCCTGAAGCCATCACATCAATTAAAAAATTGCAAATCTATTTTTTCGTGTCGTATGTGTAAGCGTAAACATCACACCTTACTCCATCGCGATCATAACACTAAGATTGAATCAAATCAAATCGGGTCGTCGCTGGTGTCAAGGTCACATACGAATCATACAGTGCTGTTAGCCACAGCTATCGTTCAGGTTAAGGATGCTTCAGGTAATATGCAATCGTTTCGTGCCCTGTTTGATACGGGCAGTCAGAGCAATTTCATAACAGAATCAGCAGTAAAACTTTTAAATTTAACGCCGGCTTCAACAACCGCGGCAATTAGTGGCATAGGGGAAGCGGATGCACCTGTTATTGGTGACGTCACTTGTTCTATCGGCACTAACGGTCGAATTCTATTTAACTTGGATATGCACGTCATATCTAAAATATGTGGCGATCAACCTATCGCTCAACTTAATTCATCAAGTTGGTCCCATATTAAATCGTTGCCGTTAGCGGACCCTGGTTTCGATATACCTGGTCCCATTGACATTTTGCTTGCTGCTGATGTATTCGCTGACTCTGTTCTTAATCAACATATCAAGGGAGGTGTCAACCAACCTACCGCGTTTAATTCAATCTTTGGTTGGCTACTTCTAGGTAAAACTAATATTTCATGTAGTAGTCTGTTGCAGACGTTGCCTGTAATCGATAATGATTTAAATTCATTAGTTCATCGTTTTTGGGAATTAGATTCGGTACCGCAAACTTCAATGCTAACTCCAGATGAGTTATTATGCGAACGTAAATTCGTTGAAGAACACTCACGTGATGAATCTGGGCGTTATATTGTTCGTATTCCATTTAAGAATAATTCAGAACCTACATTTGAGGGCTCTCGCGAAGTTGCTTTGCGTAGGTTCTATGCTATCGAACGTAGGTTGTCACGTGACGCTTTGTTAAAATCGCAATATGTCGACTTTATGTCTGATTACATCGAAAGTGGTCACATGACAGTCGTTCCTGTAGCACAAGTTGGCACAGGAAAATACTACATACCTCATCATTGCGTTCTACGCCCTGACTCTGCGACCACACGCCTCCGCGTTGTATTCGACGCTTCTGCGAAGGATATGCATTCTAAGTCACTGAATGACACACAACTTATCGGCCCAAAGCTACAACCGAATATTTTAAATCTACTTTTACGCTTTAGGGAACACAACGTTGTCTTCATGGCTGATGCTCGTCAAATGTTTAGACAGATTGTAGTAGCGCACGAACATCGTGATTACCAACGCATTTTCTGGAGGAGTTCTCCTGATGAGCCCCTCTTAGAATATCGTTTAAATACAGTCACATATGGATTAGCTTCGTCTCCGTTTCTCGCTTGCCGTACTCTTCGACAGCTTGCTGAAGATGAGGGAGATTCTTATCCACTCGCAAAACGAGTACTACTGTCTGATGTTTATTGTGATGACGTCACAACCGGATTTTCATCGTTAGAGGTCGCTCAGGAAGCAAAGTCGCAGATTATTAAACTTTTTAAGTGTGGACAGTTTGAACTTAGGAAGTGGGCTAGTAATAAACCGCAGTTATTGTCTGATCTACCCAGTGATAGTTGTTTGACTGGATCCGTATCGTTAGACAATTCTGATAATCAAATTCTTAAGGTATTAGGTCTTAAATGGAATCCATCCACAGATACGTTCGTTTTCGAAATTGAATCTACTTATCGGCCATGTACTAAGCGGTCAATTCTTAGTGAACTCGCTAGGGTTTTCGATCCGTTAGGTTTTTTATCTCCCATCACAATTCAATCAAAATGTTTAATTCAGAAGTTGTGGATTCTCGGCGTTGGATGGGACCAAACGCCGCCTAACGAGATCATCAATACATGGAACAAACATCGCACTCAACTTAATCTTTTGAGTGAACTTCTAATTCCTCGGCAACTTACATGCACGGATGCTGTATCGTATGAGCTACATGGGTTTTGTGACAGTTCTACCCTTGCATACGGAGCTGTCATCTATTTACGTGTTACAGATGCTGTTGGTAATATTCATGTTTTCTTCGTTTGCTCTAAGGCTCGAGTTGCACCTCTTAAACATACATCGTTACCACGACTCGAGCTCTGTGCTGCAGTTCTTCTATCAGATCTTTACAAATTTGTAAAAGATACGTATCTTTCTCGTATTCATATTGATTCTGTATATTTGTGGTCTGACTCAACCATCGTTTTGTCTTGGCTGCGTTCTCATTCTTCGCGTTGGACAACATTTGTCGCGAATCGTGTCAGTCACATACAGGATATCACACCAACAGACTGGTGGCATCATGTATCCTCAGGTGATAATCCTGCTGATTTGTGTTCACGAGGTTTATTTCCGAGTGAGCTTGTGCACAATGCCTTATGGTGGGCGGGACCGTGCTGGTTAACCCAAGGTAGTGATACTTGGCCTACGGATACAGCTGTTGTCACATCAAATGAGGAGAAGGTCGTTATGGAGAAGGAGCAACGGAAGGTAGCTCTTTCCGCTGAAGAGAGAGCTCCAATCGAACCAACAATAATTGACTCTTTACTTAATCGTTATTCATCATTTCAAACAATCGTTAACATTTTGGCATTTGTATATCGTTTTATCAATAACTCTAGAACCCCAGCTCAAGCTAATCGTAATAATTTCATTAATAACGTTGAAAGACATAACGCATTATTAAAAATCGTTAAACATGTACAGAGTCAGGTCTTTTCAAACGAAATTGCTAATCTTAAATCAAACAAACTTTTATCGAAACCTTTTCGAAAACTCAATCCATTTATCGATCGATTAGGTATTCTCAGGGTGGGCGGTAGAATTTCACGCGCAGGTTTAGAATACGAACAAAGGCATCCAGCCTTTCTACCGTCTGATCATCCATTAACGTTTTTAATTATCGACAACATTCATCGTAACTACTTGCATCCGGGCATCAATACTACGCATTTCTTACTTCTTCAACAATTTTGGATCATATCGGCAAAACGTACTGTACGCAATCGTTTAAGCAAATGTATACAATGCTATCGAACTAATCCGAAGCCATTACAACCGTTTATGAGTGATTTACCGTCATACCGTGTTAATCAAGTCAAACCATTTTCTATAGTAGGCGTCGATTTCGGCGGACCGTTTCGTATTAAATTAGGCCCACATCGAGGTGCTAAGATTGAAAAGGCTTACCTTTGTCTTTTTATTTGTCTTACAACAAAAGCAGTACACCTCGAGGTGGTGTCTACACTGTCCACTGACGCATTTATAGCTGCGTTACGACGCTTTGTGGCACGCCGTGGTCGATGTAACGTGATACACGCGGATTGTGGAACAAACTTTATCGGTGCAAGAAATCAATTATCGTCTCTTATGCATCAAGCTTCTAATTTAGAAAAGATCGAATTTAAGTTTAATCCTCCATCAGCTCCTCATTTCGGTGGTGTATGGGAAATTCAAATCAAGGCGGCTAAATCTCATTTACTTCGTGTAGTTGGTGATCAAGTTCTTACGTTTGAAGAACTTACAACGCTTTTCGTGCAAATCGAAGCAGTATTAAATTCGCGACCGCTTTGTCCAATCAGTTCGGATCCAAATGATCTATCGGTCTTAACTCCAGGCCATTTCCTTACCTTAGAGCCTTTGACAGCTGTCCCTGATGAAGATCTATCAAATGTTAATATAAGTCGGCTTCATCGGTGGCAGTTGTTACAATCATTTCACCAGAGTTTTTGGTCCAAATGGAAACACGAGTATCTTAACTCACTAACACAACGCGCCAAATGGACTAAGGATTCTAAACCGCTTCAGATAGGCTCAATGGTGATAATTAAGGATGAAAATCGTGCGCCACTACAATGGTCTCTTGCCAGAGTAGCGGATCTTTTACCCGGTTCTGATGGTGTAGCTCGGATTGCAGTAGTTAAAACAGCGAAAAATCATATAATTCAAAGACCGTTGGTTAAGTTATGCCCTCTACCAATCGAGGACTAGCTTAAATCGTTTATCTTTCTTTTAGTATCGTAAGGTATCTAGACATTAAGTTATCGTTAGCAATAAGATATCGTGTCTGTGTAACATCTATCGTGTTATACAGAATCAATTAGTTAGGTAACTAGTTTTTATCGTAATCAATAAGTATCATCAATAATTATGCGGATCATTCTTATCGTTCTCGTTCCCATTATGTTCTATTTATCGTCTGACCAGAAAATACCATAGGCATTTTGGTGGGCGGGATGTTTCGTTACCGTGTAATTGATCGTGGTGTCTATTATCGATGTTTGGCACAGAGTATGCAAACAAAGGTTGTCAAATTATTTTGCAACTGTCATGCACCACGACAGTCGAGACCTAATCTGTGGTCGACACTTGTACTTCCGTATTCGATCGAGCCGCTCCTCTGCTGTGTGCGCGCGCGGCGGCCATTAAAACACGTGTATCGCATCGGATGATTGGGCGCAAATTCATCGAGTGCTGCAGCATCTCCAAGGTACGTGGTGCATTGTTTTTGCTGCTCACTATATTCCGAACATCGATTTTGTGTTAACGTAATTTTCCCTAATGTAGTAGAAGCCACCCGCTATTTCGGCTTGGTGCGATTCTACAACTACCATAAAGACATCTCGTCATGCAAGATGAAATAATGTAATACCTAGGACACTCGCTACCTTTATTATAAGCAAATTACAACTATTACGTTAGGTAATAAAAGTAACAATCTATTTACCTACTTCCTAGAAATTACAAAAATATACCACCTTTTACAATGATACATTGTAATCATTGATTAAATTACGTGGAGTTCGAAGACTTTTACATATCAGCTTGTAAACCCTAATCGGATAATCAACAAATTGAGCAGCAAAACGCCCGTGCACAACCAGCCTAAAATCAGTGCCATTATTTTTTACGACTCAGCGTCACAACGGGTATGGGGATGTCCTAAATTGTATCCGGATAGATTTTTTCGGGCCGTTATGATTTTTCGATGGAACATTTTCTGGATTTTATCATCCTTTGAACGTTTAATTGCCTGTGTTTGTTTTGATCTTGATGATAAAATAATTGGTAGGGGAAAATTAAAAAGAAAAGAGTTGCATAGCTATATAGCGTTCTCATTAGAGTCAGGACAGACAGAATTTTGCTCTATTACTGTAACCACAGAACCGATGGCCGTTGGGTCAGAAAGGTTCTTGAATGGAGGCCACGTACTGGACGACGAAGCGTGGGACGTCCACCCACAAGATGGACAGACGACCTGGTCCGAGTGGCAGGGAGCCGCTGGATGCAGGCCGCCGGTGACCGGGCGTGGAGGAAAACCCTGAGGGAGGCCTTTGTCCAGCAGTGGACGTCCTACGGCTGACACGAACGAATTGTGACCACAACGCGTTGTGAGCTATTTTTTCGATCAATTAGCGTTTTCGGCATTTATAATTAAGTTTATGGTACAGTAATACACGTGTAGAACAACATATAAAATTAATCACTATAATCGGGGTTGATTAATTATCTGTAGAGTGAGATAGTTTAATCTAGTGGACCTAAAAAATTATATGAGAGTATAACAGCTGTATAGTTATATCAGTAATAATATGAAATTTCCTATGCAGGTACGTCTCAATGAAGGTTTAGTGGAATGGATAATGCTAGTTTTAACATAAAATATCGCGATTATAAAATGGCCAATGCGTAAAGTATATTACAGGTTTTTTATTGTTATTAAAAAATAATCGTAAAGGGTGGAACCTTCGTCACGTTTAAAACAGATTAAGGTCTAAAAATTAGGCTTTACCTGTAATTACCGAAATGAATATTTCATAAGGGCTTTGAAATATTTTTATGCTCATGAAGCGAGTGTGGTCTGGACCCTTCTCAGGGAGATTTAATGGGTTTTTGGCGTGGACTTTACCGAGATTTTTTACTGGGCTTAGATTAATGTTTTTCGTAGATAATGAACTAAGTGTCCGTTCTGATGGAATAGATTCTTAAAGCAAAGTACGAAAATTATACTTACTTAAAAATAATAAAATTAAAATATTTTTTATGATACATCAATTGTTTTTCACACTCACAAAAAGGCAGGTTTCATTTATATAAACTTTTATCTAAAACGTAATTAGTATTTTATTCAATTTTTGAAGTGAAACTTCTTAAGGCGCGTTGAAAGTAAAATTTCATGGTCGCGTCATGACAATACCGTCACGTCATGGAGTAACGCGACAATTTTGGTATCTTTGAATTTTGCCAAAGAATTTTCACTTCTGACACGTGTGCTCGGCAAAAGCGCTGTTTTTTAATACATTGAATGGAGATAAATAAGAAATGGCAGGGGCTTTTCTTGCTGTAATAGGTACACGTGCAAAACCGGAGATTTCTTCAAAAATAATATTTATTTGCAGCGGGAAATTTTCCTGGATAAATATATTTTATTTTAAATTCTCTGTTATTGAAACTGCTATGCTCTGCTCTGTTATTGATGCTGCTATTTAGAGCTAATGCACAAACAGACGAACGCATCTGCCAATCGCAACCAGTTTTATATATAATACATTAAATAACAATGATGTAGAGTACTGGATGGTTTGACAAATTAATACATACTAAGTCTAAAATTATCTAAAATATATGAAGAACAGATTATACTTTAGAGATGCATTAAACATTACTTATTAGTAACTATATTAATTTTCAAATATTTCACCCTAAAAAAGCGGCTCATAAAAAATAATGTGTATTATTCAATCTCTGTATGAAAAATAAATGCATGTATGTGAATATGCGCTTCTTTATTGCAGCATAAGTTCCTGGAGTAAGTGATTTGAATATATTTTGAGTTTCTTTACAATCTCTACATCATCTTAAAATCCTCTTAATTATTAGTGAAGTCTTCAAAATTGAAGTGTTTTATTAATATACTATATAAAGTATATTAAAAAAAACACATAATTATTCAAAACTTATGTTTGTAATGACATAACGAACAATAACAAATTAATCAAACTGTTATCGTAATAATTTAATTTAATAGGCTCATCTAGATCTTTTTATCAATGTTTAATATCAAACGCGTGTATGATCCGTGTCAAGAAATGAAATGGTATTTATCTTAGAGCTTAGATTTCAGATCTGGGTTTATTCGTTACACAGATATAAATATAAATTATAAATAGTACTTTAATATATTTTATCAACAAGAAATAAACGTGTTTGTATACATTATCGCCATATATAAAACAAAGTCTGTCAATCTGTCTGTCATATCAGACGGATCATACAAACATACGAAGGGTATGCTTATCATCTCATTTTCAGTTTTAGATAAAGCGAACGAAGTCGCGCGCGGATGGTTAGTATATTGTCAGAATTAAATTTGATATTGTGTTTTTCTATTCGGATATTTTTTTACATCTTAAATTCATTTTTGCCGATTAATAAGCGGGTGAAGAAACAGACAAATGCTAGTAAAATACAAGCCATCCTATTATAAAGGCGAAAGTTTGTAAGTATGGATGTATGGATGTTTGTTACTCTTTCACGTAAAAGCTACTGAATGGATTTGAATGAAACTTTACCATAATATAGCTTATACATCGGAATAACACATAGGATAAGTTTTATCCCGGAAATCCCACGGGAACGGGAACTATGCGGGTTTTTCTTTGCTAGCTAAGTACTAGAAAGCTAGTAACACAACACTAGAATGACAACTGCATTTTTATGTCTTTTCTATTTAAGGGTGCTGTTCCACCAATAATGTATGTATATGTATAACAATAATAAAAATAACTAATTGTATCGCTTCAAACGCAAAAGGCTTCAAACTTCAAACTAAATGAAGCGACATGATTGGCTCTTTACAATAGGCATGACGACAGTATCCATAAACGATCGTATTAGTGTTTTTAAGGGAAAATGTATAATAGATAAATTACATATAGTGACTTAGAAATCTTAAAAACATTAAGATTAATGAGATTATCAATAAAATAAAACATTGAAATACTGCAGTTGGCCATTTTGACTAAAACACGCGTGACGTCACGCTTAAGTAAACAACTCACGTCAGATGTTTTTTGTTGTTATGAATATGTTGAGAATACGCATTTTTATTTATTTTCTATTGTTTCACGTATGCGTTATCGACTCAGAACAGAAATATAATTGCGAATTCACGAATACATGGTTCGGGGTTCTCCGCGCCAACTTTATACAATCATTTCTTATTATTTTCTCGCTTAAAATAATTACTAACACATTTTTGAGCATTATTTTTATGTGGATTCACACTGCAATACTGCACACCACTTATAAACTTTGAAATTCGTTTCTATAACACATATTAAATAAACATTTTTTTAATTTTCTTCGCAATGCGTACAAATAATTACGTATTTACCAAAGTGTGACGTCACGCCTACGCCATGACACCTGCGAGCTGTTTTGGCACAGTTAATAAATATTTTTTGGAAAATGGCTTTTATCTTCGTTAAATTTAAGTATATTACCGAAATATAGGGTTTTTCTTGTATAGTAAACGTATACACACATTATGGAAGAGGATTTCAAAATCTTTCGTCATGCCTATTCATTCCTCGCTACACATCCTCGCACATTATTGGTGGAAAAGCTTCTTAATTGTCCTTTTTTAAATTCCGTATTTCCACTAGTGCGAAGTATTACTAAAGTTAAAGCTAAGTTCTCACATATTTAAGCTATAAGCAAGCTATTCGAAGCGCAGTCGTTATCCGAAACAGTTTTATGTTACACTTGTCCAGAATACTGTCCTCCGTGGATGGAAACACTCTACGAAATTGTCTTAAACGTAAAGAAGCTCAACTATAAACTAGTAGTGATGTGCTGGTATCGATATCGATAAGTTATTAATATTGGTGAAGGTGAACTTGGTATCTGTTATTCCTTTGGTGTATTTTACTGGTTAAAAGCTAATAGTTTCGAATTATTTTCATTTTATGCTATAAATTAAAAATTCTTTGGAAGAAAATTAATTGAATAATATGAAAAGTGTCAACTGTGTACAAGTGTCTGTATTATAACTAAGTTTATTTTAATTACGCCTAGGAATTATAATTAATAAACTAGAAAATTAAATTATATTGCACCATAATAACCACATAATTGCTGTACCTACTTGTCTCTACATAATGTCATATAGGAATGTGGACTCTTATTCAACTGTAAGTACCTTAACATATTAATATATTTATTATATCTATACTTATTATTAAATAGATTATAGAACATCGATACGCAAATCAATACAATTCATAATCAGTATCGATGAAAATATATCGATAAAACATCGCCACATCACTATAAGCGCCTTCAAACTAAACGCATTACAGAAACTGCATTCACCGTTGAAACTTAACCTGTAACGCCCAACCTGTATAATTACGTCTTTTATACGCTTATATAGAAAAAACTTTAAGCTATCGAGTATGTTAAGTTACGACTTAAGTTGGTCTGCCAGCGCTGTGAGCATGGGCGTAGCTAGCCATGGGCACAGGGTGGGGCAAAAAAAAACCGGCCAAGTGCGAGTCGGAGTCGCGCATCGAGGGCTCCGAACAAACCTACTTTTTATTATGTTGTAACTCTAAAATGTATGTTTTAGCAATTTTTCCTTTATCTGTGCTATAAGACATTGCTTTTAACCAAATTTCAAGACTTTGTGTTCACGGGAAGTACTTACAATGTAGGTTTTGATTCCCTTCCGAATGTCGAAATTTGCGATAATTTGCAGCATACAACGGCTGTATCTTTTGATTTTGATTTTTTCACAGCTTTAAGAGACCGTAGACTTGAGTATTCGATATAAATTTCAGCTTGATACCTCCATGCGTTCCTGAGAAATAGGGTGTTGACAGACAAACAGACAGGCAGACTTTGTTGTCCGTCTGTCTGTCTGTCTAAAAATACCTTTTTTTTTCAAGAACGCATGGCGGTATCAAGCTGAAATAATAATGAATAAATCCACAATAAATCAACACAAAAGATACAGGGCTGATTTTTCAATCCTTGGTTAAAACTGATTCGTCGAATCACTACATAGTATAAAACAAAGTCGCATTCTCTGTCCCTATTTCCCTATGTCCCTATGTCCCTTTGTACGCTTAGATCTTTGAAACTACGCAACGGATTTTGATGCGGTTTTTTTTAATAGATAGAGTGATTCAAGAGGAAGGTTTATATGTATAATAACATCCATTAAATAGTGGAGAAGTACTGTTATTTTTGAGGTTTCTAATGTGATGTCGTAATTAATTACATTTCTTCCGCTTACATTGCAAACGCAGGCTGAACCCTACGAGTTTTATCAAAATAATGTACTAAGTATTGTACACATTGAAAAGGTCTACAGAAAAGTCCGCGATGGCATATGTCCATCTCTTATGGATAACCCACAATAACTTTTTTTTGTCATTTACTTTTTACGACAAATAATGGCTAATTTTCGAAGCGATTTTAACCAATACAGCATTATTCCTTAACCAATTAAATACCTTGAATACATTGTTCATTTAATATAGATCTATATGGCCCTTTACACCGTATGATTTAAGTGAATATTTTCGAAGATATTACAGATTTAAAAATTGCGGGACGTAGCGTTTGCGGCGGTACCGGCCGGCCGGGCCGCTATGTTTTTATACAACGTTAAAAGTTTTTCTGTAGTGTATTTAGTATCAGCATTGCACCCGTGCGAAGCCGGGGCGGGTCGCTAGTAATATTATAAATGCGAAAGTTTGTGAGGATATGTATGTGTGTATTTGTTACTCTTTCACGCAAATACTACTGAACTGGTTACAATTAAATTTAGCACACATATAGAGCGTAATAACACATTGGATAGGTTTTATCTCGAAAATCCCACGGGAGCGGGAACTATGCGGGTTTTTCTTTAAATACGCGGGCGAAGCCGCGGGGGGAAAGCTAGTAATGTATAAAACTAACATTTTAAAAACGTATTCTAATTGCCCGTATTTGACAGTTTACGTGACATTTTAATATTATCGTGTAATATTTTATTGGACGGATAAGTTTTAACCAAGCATTGAAAAATCGGCCCATAGTCGTTTATGTTGCAAATTTCATTCCTATATTATATAGTTTATCTTTCTAATACAATAATATGAATCCTTTTTATCCTAAACATGTCTATGTTAATCACTATCACTACATAGTATAAAACAAAGTCGCTTTCCCTGTCCCTATGTCCCTATGTCCCTTTGTACGCTTAAATCTTTGAAACTACGCAACGGATTTTGATGTGGTTTTTTTTAATAGATAGAGTGATTCAAGAGGAAGGTTTATATGTATAATAAGATCCATTAAGTAGTGGAGAAGTACTGTTATTTTTGAGGTTTCTAATGTGATGTCGTAAAAAATTACATTTATTCCGCTTACATTGCAAACGCAGGCTAAACCCTACAAGTTTTATCAAAATAATGTACTAAGTATTATACACATTGAAAAGGTCTACAGAAAAGTCCGCGATGGTATATGTCTATCTCTTATGGATAACCCACAATAACTTTTTTTTGTCATTTACTTTTTACGACAAATAATGGCTAATTTTCGAAGCGATTTTAACCAATACAGCATAAATCCTTAACCAATTAAATACCATGGATACATTGTTCATTTAATATAGATCTATATGGCCCTTTACACCGTATAATTTAAGTGAATATTTTCGAAGATATTACAGATTTAAAAATTGCGGGACGTAGCGTTTGCGGCCGCCCGGCTATGTATTTTATACCCGTGCGATGCCGGAGGCCGGAGCGGGCCGCTATATTTTTATACCTATACAACGTTCACAATTTTTCTGTAGTGTATTTAGTATCAGCATTGCACCCGTGCGAAGCCGGGGCGGGTCGCTAGTGGAAAAATAAACCATTTCAAATCTTAGAGCATTAAAATGCTCTAAGTTTCAAATGGTAGACATAACTCAGTAAATAAAGCATTTAACCTCGCACTTCCGATTCAATTTCATTTTTGTTTAATTGACGATAAAAACACAAAATGCTGATAGATCCAGGCGGAGCTTTGCTCGCAATCTTATAGTTTTTGACCGATATCTCGAAAACTATCCACTTTAGGGCAAAAGTTACATTGACTTTTTTGTAGAAAGTCAAATTTCGCATCTTTTATATTCTGTAAACTTTTTTGTAAAACTTACTGCTTACGGATTATGGACTATTTAATGAACCCGCCGAGCGGCTGCATTTCTACATTGAATGTACAACAACTCAAAAAATATGGGCACTAGAAAAAATTTCAAATAAAAGTTGTAGAGAATAAAGTTATCTAAAAACTACATACATGCATTTTATTGATTAATCCAATATTTTACGAGTTATTAGCCAAAAAGGATTAACCGGCTCATGAAATAGGCCATAAATCGTAAACCGAAAGTTTTACAAAAAAGTTTACAACGTATAAAAGATGTAAAATTTTACTATCTTCAAAAAAATCCAAATATTTTTTGCCTTAAAGTGGATAGTTTCCGAGATATCGGCCAAAAACTTTTATTTAAGATTGCGAGCGAAGCTCCACCTGGATCTGTCAGCTTTTTGTGCATTTTGTGACCCTTAACCTAAAACAAAAGTGAAATTGGATGGGAGTGTGAATTTGGCTAAATAAAAACAGCTTTATTTAATGGGGTAACAGTACTACACTACTTTTTCTGTCACCAAAGGTGGTTTAAATCATGCAACATAGAAGCGCAAGCTTTTTGTGTCGACTGACAACTTTCGAATGAGAAATTTTTAACGGATATTAAGTTTTGTACTCGGTAGCTAGATAATTAAGTTTTTTAGATTTGGTTAGGTACCTTCCAGATCAGAGCCAGGGTGGGGCAAGCGCCCCACCCTGCCCCACCGTGGCTACGCCCATGGCTGTGAGGTGTTCGAAACGTCGCTTGAAGTTATATGAATAAATCCCGTTTTATGTACTTTACAATGTATCAATAGAGTCTGCTAAAATAAGAACATAATACCTATAAAAATAAGTATCAAAACTATGTTTAATAATATGCTCATTACTTGAAAACAGATGGAATGATTAAAACAAGATAGGTATGTAAATAAAAATGGTAAAATATGCAAAAATAAACATACTATATGATTTATATGTTCTTAGCTCAAAACTTGAGAATGGCTCGACCAAATTGTTTTTATATTTTTGTAAAGACATAAGGAAGGTAAAAGGTAGCCCCATTTAGTCCATCGTCCGGAGAGATGTGGTGGCGTGAGACGTGTTCCGCTCACGCCGCCCCATGAGGTTAGAGCTGGTTGGCTCACAATTTGTTTTGGCCTGGCGACGGGCAGCCGCTGACGGGGTCACGGAAGAATTCTACCATACCCGTGGCCCCGTCGTAGATGCGGCTTGACGGAACACAGTGGGGTTTTGGTCGGTAGGAATCCGACATAACCCACGGCCCCTTCCCCGGAGGCCGTGGGTATCTATGCAAGATTTCCCCACTTAAAAAATAAGGTCCGTGTCCCAGCAGTGAACGTATATGGGCTAATGATGACAAGGAAGGTTCTAGCTAAACGTAACACTAATTTGCATATAATAGATTTTGCATAATATTACGCATCATTGCCCATATAAAAAGTATACAAGGATATATGACTAACAAATTGGTTGCGAACTACCTACGGAGGTTGCGAACTACCTACGGACACGCTGTCTGCAGCTCGTATATTAAAATCGATTAAAAATAGTTTTCAGTGCGTATCTTAATAAAACTACACACCAAGTGATTCGTAAACGAGCGTTGAACTAAGTGAAATAATAGAACTTTAAATAATCTGTTTACTTACACAATTTTTTTGTAATAAACTATCAGTGCAATTTATGTGAGATTGTTCAATAGTGGGTGAAGTGAAAATAAAAACTGTCGTCCTTCCATTGTCCGTGCACTAACATCTGATAGCACAATCTATTATACGCTAAATTCGACTTCAATATTCAAGCATCTATAGCGTACTTCAACAGTGCTCGGACTTACCGGACATCGAAGATTGGGAGATCGAGGTTCGATCCTTGGCAGCGAGAAGACATTGAATTATAATATATATTTTTTTTTTTTTTCTTTTCACATTGAGAAACCTGAGAACGTGGTTCATATCCAACCGAGCACCAACTAATTTGAAGTTATTATTATTTATTTTTTTTTTTTTTTTTTTTTCCTATTGAAGATGTCTAATAAATGTGGTATTTGCCTCTTGCAAATTAAAGATGCTAAGGGACCACAATGTTACAAATGTTCAAAACATTTTCACGTTGGATGTGCTTTTTCACCTCCCGACAAATTTAATAAACTAAATACCGCTGCTAAATTATCTTGGAATTGCGACAACTGTAATCAAAAAAAGAAGAAAAAAGTCGAAGGGGTTTTAAAAACACATACCTCTGTTAATCTTACTACGTGTTCAAATCGTTTATTGGACACAATTTCAGAGGCGTCATCAACAGAGACGCCTCCATCCATGGAAAAAAAATCTTCGTCCATGTTTTCTGAAGAAATGCTTAGAAATTTGATAAGAGAGGAATTGAGCACGGTTTTACAACATTTTGTTGATGAAAATATAAACAAACAACTTAACATCATTAAACGTGAATTGGAGGAGTTTAAATCGTCTCTTTCATTTATAAATCTGCAATATGAAGAAATTAAGTCCGACTATCAAACAAAAATGAACACTTTGCACAACCTGACTACTGAAAACGAAACATTGCGTGAGACAATTCAAAATATGACCTCTCGTCTCAACCAAGTCGAACAACTAAGTCGTAGCAGCAACTTGGAAATTCAATGCGTGCCAGAACATAAAAATGAGAATATTTTAACTATGGTTACCCAACTTTCCAAGGTGGTTAAATGTCCTATTGTCGAAAATGACATACACTATTGTGCACGCATTTCCAAAATCAACAAAGATAGCGCAAGACCTCGGTCTATTTTAGTAAAGTTAAATAGTCCCCGCACACGTGACTCCTTACTAGCAGCAGTAATTAAATATAATAAGAACAATAAAACTAAACTTCAAAGCTCGGATATCGGCATAGGTGGTGACAAAGACACACCTATATTTGTTATAGAACATCTCTCACCAGAGAACAAATTACTCCATGCTGCGGCAAGATTACGAGCTAAGGAGTTAAATTATAGATATACGTGGGTCCGTGGTGGCAAAATTTTTTTACGAAAGGAACCATTATCCGAATGTATTCTTGTTAAAAACATCAACACTTTGAAAGCGCTATCCTAATATGAATAATAATTAAAGTAGTGGTTTAGATATTGTTTAAATATTATATAATTCGATTCTACACGGAACTTAAATGTATACTATCAAAATGTTAGGGGTTTAAATACAAAAACAACTGATGTATACTTAAATATTCTAAGTTGCGACCTTGATGTGATTTGTTTCTCTGAAACTTGGTTGTCTGGTTCTGTATTTAATGAAGAAATTTTCGATAGTCGATATAATGTTTATAGGCGAGATAGGGAGTCGAGCGGCTTTCACAATATGAAAAGTGGCGGTGGTGTTTTAGTTGCCGTGTCGAAAAGATTTCATTCTCGACGGATTCCAGAAATGGAATCCGATTGCGAAGATATCTGGGTGAGCATAGACACGAACAGTCGAAATGGAACACATCAAGAAATTTTTATTTGCTGTGTTTACTTACCACCTCCTATCCAAAGTCATATTCTTACTAATTTTGTTAATAACGTTAATAGACTCATGGAAACGCCCATAAAAACCGTAATTGTTGGAGATTTTAATTTAAGCAACATAGTTTGGCCAAACCAAAACAGCTACAACACCGCCGCTGCATCTTGCAGAAACGGTAGCTCTTTTGTCAATATTCTGATGGATTTCATAGCTTTAAATGGATTTTCCCAATATAATCATATTGTTAATAATAGAGGAAGGATTCTAGATTTGATATTGTCAAACTTAAATATAAGTAATGTTGAAGTAAGTGATGTAATACTCTCAATACTTGATCCAATGCATCCACCTTTGATATTTGCGGTTTCTCAATTAGATTTGAAATATATTTCGCGAAATAAAGATGAACGATTTAACTTTTTTAAGGCACAGTATGATCTTATTGCTGAAGAATTAAGCACTATTGAATGGGATAACGAATTTAAAACTTGTTTCGATGTCAATGAGGTTGTGACTACCTTTTATGGCATCTTACGCAAAACTATTGTCAAGTTTGTTCCTAAAGTTAAAAGTCATAATAATAAATATCCTGTATGGTACACAAAATCCTTAATTAGATTGCTTCGTCAAAAATATAAATATCGTATCAGAGTAAAAAAATTTAACAACCCCCTAGATTTAATCACTTATGAAACTCTTAAAAAAGATTGTACTAAACTCATATCCTCGTGTTATTCTACCTATTTATCTAATTTGGAATCTTCTATAAAATCAAATCCAAAATTATTGTGGTCGTATGTGAAAAATAAAAGATCAAACTCTGGAACATATCCTACTCCTATGAAGTTAGGTAATAGCTCGGCAACGGATGGAACACAAATTTGCAATATGTTCGCCGACTATTTTTCTTCGGTATATGAGACTAGCTCACAACATAATGGTGATATGAGCTCAATGACCCACAACGCTACTTCTTATCTACACTCATTAACTATCAATCAAGATTTGGTATTCAAAGCATTAAAGAGACTAGACCAAAAAAAAGGAGCCGGTTCAGATGCAATACCACATGTATTTGCCAAAAAATGTGCCAAGGAATTATGTTATCCATTAACCGTTATATATAATTTATCACTCAAACAAAGTATTTTTCCATCAGCTTGGAAGGAGTCGATCATAGTTCCAATTCCTAAAACAGGCGACGCGAATTTGATCAACAATTACCGACCTATATCAATCCTATCTGTTTTTGGTAAGGTATTTGAAAGTCTCATCTGCCCAATTATCACTTCTCATATCAAACAATCAGTCAGTAAGTTTCAGCACGGTTTCACAAAAAATAGATCCACCAGCACAAATCTTCTACTTTATCTCGAATGTCTTGTAGAGGCTGTTGAAGCGCATACTTGTGTTGACGTCATATACACAGACTTCTGCAAGGCATTCGATAAAGTTGATCACAATATATTGATCCAAAAGTTACACAACATTGGTATTGGCGGTGGTCTGTTGGGATGGTTTTCGAGTTATCTTTTGGGTCGCTATTCTAGAGTAGTGGTAAACGGTTTTGCCTCTGAGCCCTTTTCAACTAAATCCGGAGTTCCACAAGGGTCGCACTTAGGCCCCATTTTATTTAATATATTCATAAATGACCTCCCACTTAACTTAAAGCACTCAAAAATATTTTTATTTGCAGATGACCTTAAAATTCTGAGAACAATTAAATCAACCACTGATAGTACTCTTCTCCAAAAGGACATAAATTCTTTGGCAGAATGGTGTAAAATCAATAAAATGAAACTTAACTCAGAAAAATGTTACCATATACGATTTAGCAGACATAGAAGTAGAGGTATTATTGCACCCAGTTATCAGATTAATAATCATATCTTAGCAACAGTAGACAAAATAAAAGACTTAGGTGTTTATTTCGATGCAAAACTTAGTTTTCACGCTCACTTCAACCATATAATTAATAGCGGTTTCAAATTGTTAGGTTTTTTACTGAGAACTTGTAAAAATTTTAGGAACCCTCTCACAAAAATTACCCTCTTTAATGCCCTTGTTAGAAGCAAATTAGAATATTGCAGCGTAATATGGAATCCAAAATACAATATTCATATTAACAATATTGAACGCATTCAAAAAAGATTTTTGTGGCATCTTGCGTATAGTTGCAACGTAGCCAAAAAAATTCGTAGTTACTCAGAACGTCTTGATTATTTTAAAATACGAACACTTTATCAGAGGAGGAAGGTTTTGGATCAGGTCTTTTTACATAAATTGGTGAATGGTTCAATCGATTGTGTGTCATTGGTATCTCAGCTTAATTTTAAAGTTCCAGTCAGATTGCCTAGACATTCTAATAATATGCCGTTCCATACAAAATTCCACAAAAGTAATCTAGGCCATTATTCAGGCATTTCTCGCCTTACCAAAGAATATAATAATATAGTTTCTGGCAATAACAAGACTATTGACATTTTCTCAAACACTGTACATAAATTTAAAAAGGAATTGCTCTCGATTGAACCTTTACCAAAACCCAGTTGATCAAATGTAGTTTTATTTTAACATTATTTGATTATTTTGCCGTCAAAATTGGATTTATGTATTATGTATATGTATACTTTTTACCTAATCTGCAGCTAGCTGCAGACTGTGTGTCTTTGATTTAATGTTATATTAATTGTTAGTGGTGGTTGCCTATAATTGTGACAGCACTATGTCTACGATTGTTATTACTTTAATGCTTTTATCTATGTATCAGTGTATGTCATGTTGGTGATCCTTAATGAAATAAATAAATAAATAAATAAATAAATAACTATAATAGTTAAGTCTCAGTAACTGTAAGTTATAACTTACATTAAAACAGAGTATTTTCATCAAAAAAATGGTGCAAATGTGTAATACGTATTAAAAGCAAATATCAAAAAGGATCCTATAGTAAATGGCCGTAAGTAAAAAAACAACAAAAAAGAAATAACTCCACCGTATCATCGCACATTACACTCAACACTGCGTCATGGTGTGAATGTGGATTGCAATTAATATCGCATCATAAGTGTTGGTCGATATAACATATGCACAGATTGTAAAAGTGCCCTTGTGTCAAAGGCTGTAAGTTCGAAACTATCAACATTTTAATTTTCGTTTGAAGAACTATCAGACTTTATTACAATTTTGGCCTAGAAAATGTTATCACAACTTCGACTCGTGGAGGTTTTATAACAAACAATGAACTTAAAAATATACTAATATTAGTAACTGTGATTAGTAAGTAGTTAATAACTTCTCTAATTATATCAAAACTAGTGGTCCGCCCCGGCTTCGCCCGTGGTACATATTTCGCAATAAAAGGTAGCCTATATGTCCTTTCTCGGGTATCAAAATATCTCCATACCAAATTTCATGCAAATTGGTTCAGTAGTTTAGGCGTGATTGAGTAACAGACAGACAGACAGAGTTACTTTCGCATTTATAATATTAGTATGGATTAACCCTTTGATACAACAAATTATATTTGGCTGATGACTGACTATTACGTAATTTACTTGTGTTGGAAAATAAAATATTTGTGAATATTATCAGCAGCTGTATATAAAATGTACAAAAAAATAATCTAAATTCCAATAAACATTCATACAATTAAATTTCAAACATAAGTATTTTATTTATTTTTATTTAATCCAAGTTACGTTTTTGTTTAATTTCTTTTGACGATACGAGAAAATATTTTTTTTACTTACGGCCTTTGACTTTGGAGCACACTAAAGAAATTACAGCTTACGAGCCCGTGAAGTCGCAGATAAAGATCAGTGCTAACGATGGGTTACTCAGAATAAATTAGGGTTCCTTGTACACGATTTGAAACCTGAAACTAAACTTGTTAGACTGGGCATGATTGTGTACTACTTTAATACAAGTTTTTTGGTAATAATATTATTGGGACATTTTGAACAATACTAATAAACGCTGATGTCTAAAAAATCAACATAATGGTAGTATTTTTTCGTTCAAATTCATGTATTTGAAAACTATAAAAAATCTAGACACTATAAAACATAACCTAGGTAATACATAAAACATAGCCACAACATCGATAGCAGTTAATTTGTTAACTGGTCGACTGATTTATTTTTTAACGACGGGAATCAAATCCACGGACCATGCCCTATGTACTACATAAACAAATTATATACAGAACCCTGTTGTACAAACAACGACTCTGTCTTAACATATGACATGAGTTTGACGATCTAAATACGGATTACTAAGAATTAATGGTCGTTTTGTTGAAGGATACTAAAAATATTCGTGCAAATGTCCAAAGCGTGAATATTGGAAGTAACTCTACCAGGACCAGAATAAATAAGTGGCATTATGTGAAGGTTTGGGTACATCCTCACTATCGCTATAATTGAAATAAAGTTTGTTTGTTTATCTTTTCTTTGCACGGATCAATTTTATAGGATACATTTGGCTGACTAGAGAGTGACATACATTTTTACAGCAATAAAACATCTAATTCCAATAGGAATTTCTTTATCCACGCGGGTGAAACCGCGGGCGTAACTAGTAAGAATAAACTACATACATACATTCAGTATTAAGGACATACATACATTCACTTGCATTACGTAAATGTCAATCATAATATCATCATCATATAATAATTTTTCTCACACATATTTCCGTATAACATACATATAAGTTGTTCAGGGTCGCCATGCAGTCTATGGAGCTAGCCATATAGGTGTAGAACAAAAAACGATTCCGCATTATTCTACATATGGTAATTCACGTGTATCTTAGATATAATTATTAATATTTTAAGTGAATTCATCACCAGGCGACTGAATGGCTATTGGCTAGGGATTCTGAATGACTAGGCATGCCTCGCGACTTCACCTGAAAACAAAAGCACGAGCGACAACTTTTTTCCTTTAGATGTACGCTTTTTTAATTTTTTTAATTATAAAAAAATAGTGTGAAAATATGTGGATCTTTTAAAAACCTCAGTTTTGATTACACAACTAGCTGTGCTCCACGGTTTCACCCGCATTGCTCCGCTCCTGTTGGTCTTGGCTTGATGATATATAGCCTTCCTCGATAAATGGGCTATCTAACACCTAAAGAATTTTTCAAATCGGGCTAATAGTTCCTGAGATTAGCGCGTTCAAACAAACAAACAAACTGTTCAGGTTTATAATATTAGTATAGATGAACGATCATAATTTTGTAGCTGATATTATATTCCACAGTTTTTCCACATTAATTCCTGTTACCTTTCACCTGTATTACATTAATTATCAAGGTCATTTCATCAACTATATAAAATAAAAATTTATAATCAAACTAGCGGTCCGCCCCGGCTTCGCCCGTGGTACCTACATGTTTAAACTATCCTATCAATCAAGTTGGATCGAACTGCACATGGTGTGCGAATTTTATTATAATCGGTTAAGTGGTTTAGGAGTCCATTGAGGACAAACATTGTGACACGAGATTTATATATAGAAGATATTATATTTTTAAGCTTCCAGAATTGGTTATTGGACTAATTCGAATAACACTATCTTCTTTCATATATTTTTACAAAAATATTAAGAAATATAGGTACCATATAACCTTCCAACAAATATAGGCTCCTATTGAATACTTTTAACCTCGCCATTAATTAAACCAAAACAAGTATATCTTACAAAGTATATAAATAATAATGAATTAAATGTAATTTTTCATACCATAAAAGTGTATTGCGTATAAGACCACTAGAATTTATATGACTCAATAAGATTAAATAGATTTATGACGCGGAAAAAGAATTATTTCATGTACCTATCTGTTACCATTTTAGAAAAGTAATGTGATTACATTTTTATAATATTTAAGAGAAACACGTGTGCTTACTGATAAGGTATAGGGTATCCCATAAAATGTTATAAATGTGTTAGTTAGATCATGTTAAAAACGGGTTAAGGAATGTGGATACATTTTTAATATAGATAGACACTAGCTTTTGCAGCTACGCTTGCATTCGAATAACCATTTTCGAATCCACCTGACAAAACAAAAGATTTCATTAAAATTGGTTCAGTCGTTTAGGAATTCAGACAAACATAAACAGAAAATGAAAACTCCTGTTCTCTTACAGAATACAAATACAATTCATAACATACTGATAGTTTATTTCTTGGTCATCATCACCAAATATTAATATTTGTTCGAGTTGTTAGAGTTATAAGTTTTGTTAAAAGCGCAATCTCTATATCTGTAGTTTTATGTGTTTAGTTAAGCTTTAAAAGCCAAAATAAAGAGTATGTACTACATTATGCATACATGCTATCCTATTCTACTCCTACTTCCTACTAATATTAAATGCGAAAGTTTGTAAGGATGTGTGTGTGTTTGTTACTCTTTCACGCAATTACTACTGAACCGATTAAAATGAAATTTAGTACACATATAGAGGGAAACTTGGATTAACACATAGGATAGGTTTTATCCCGGAAATCCCACGGGAACGGGAACTATGCGGGTTTTTCTTTGAATACGCGGGCGAAGCCGCGGGCGGAAAGCTAGTACAATATAAATTCAAATTACATATAAAATGTTTCCTATTATAGGTACACAAAATTAAATATGTTAGCTCTCCTATCATTGTGGAATCATTACCGTAAATTAATAAAAAAAAAAAAAAAATTAGAAGAACGTTAAATAATTTAGTTGACTGGAAGTGACCCTGCCTTCCAAGCCAGAGGTCGTGATGAACATCGATGGTCTGTGTCTGGGTGCTAATTATCTATACCTATAAGTACATATCTTCTTCTTATATATAAAAATGAATCGCAAAATGTGTTGGTAAGCGCATAACTCGAGAACGGCTGAACCGATTTCGATAATTCTTTTTTATTATATTCCTTGAAGTACGAGGATGGTTTTTATGTAGAGAAAACGTAAATATGTACCACGGGCGAAGCCGGGGCGGACCGCTAGTATAAAATAATATTATGTAGGTATGCATGTTTATCAGCCAACTGGTTTCCATAACACAAATGAAAAGCTTATTATGGGATCAGATCTTGCCTTGTGTGATAAATGTCCTGAAATAAAAAAAAATTGGCTCTTCAAGTAGTCATTAACGTAAATTAATAAAAAAAACTTTGACTTAGACTTCACTACATACAAAGCTACTTATTGATACTAAATACATATATTTATCTCTATATGTGTGTGTTTAACGATCCAAATTATCCACGCCAGTGTCACAATTGCATCTGTTAGCCATTAGCATTTCGTAATAATCTATACATATAATAAAATCGTAGGAAAGTCAAAACTGTACATTGAATATTTTTTTAAAAGAATACTTGATCCATGATCTATAATCGATATAGAAGCCAAAAATATAGTTTTTAGAATTTTTGTCTGTTTGTCGGTTTGTCTGTTTGTCTGTTTGTCTGTATGTATTTCCGGGCTAATCTCAGAAAGTACTGCATAGATTTACTTCAAATTTTGCATGAATATTCCTAAGAGGTCGGGTGAGGATAGTTTAAACATATTATCATGATATCACCTTCGCGGGAGGAGCTGTGAACCTATATTTTTCTTACATATTCCGTGTACTACGACAGCGTACAATCTAAAGACTCATGTTTAAATGTTGGTTTCGAGTAAGCCATGCTATTATCTAGCTTTACAAAATAAAAACTATGTCATTTACGTAATTTGGGCAGAGAAACAGTTTAATGAATTTAGTAGTATAAAGACAAATTTGAAACAGCGCCATCTATGAGATTTCGTAAAAATCAAATCAATTTACATGTTATCACTACTGAACAACTGTTGAAAATTAATAATTTAAATATAATCATGTTATTTATTTAACTCTTTAACCCATATCTTCCCTTCCCTATAAGGTGCGCTTATATTTCGTGTGAATATACTACATTTTTAAAAGTGAGGGTAGATGTTTATTATTTTAAGTCAAACTAGACACCATTACAATTAATCTAATATTGATTGTGTTCATTGGTTACATTTTTAAAATCTTCGTGTTTTATAAATTTATAAAGAATAGAAAAAATTCGATCACGAGGCGGGACTCGAACCCACATGATTTCGTGATCGAATGTTTCTATTCTTTATAAATTTATATTTATAAAGCATTTGAATAAATAAATAAATAAATAAATAAAATTAAAATAAATGTCATAAAACCAAAAATATCAAATTCAATCTTCGTGTTTTGTGAATTTTCACCATGCGTTCCCACAAAAGGTAAGTTGTTACTTTTATAGGTATTTATTTTTATAATGATAGCAATTCATGTTTTTTATTGGTTTTATATTACACTTTTAGAATGAAATAATAAAATGATGAATTCTTTTTGACTTTTACAAGATTTTGAGGTGCGTTGGGAACAGTAGTTTGTTGATAAAATTTTATTTGTAAGTAGCTTTTTTTATTGATTTACAATTATTAACGTTTGATTTTTTATTTACAGATTCAATGTTCATAAAATTATATCGCCTTTGGAAGACTATTTCTGCTGACAATTTTACAACACCACTTGAAAATTGATGATTTGATGATGAAGATAGTGGCAGCAAGGATTAAGTGGAAATTAGTAATCATCCGCTTCGTCAATTTTTGACTGAAGTTAATGTCCAACGTATGGTTCAATCATTGGAAGTATCTCGGGTAATTTTGGAGGATATTTTTCAGGAAGGAGAGGAGGGGCAGCCAACCACATATCAAACTACTACGTTTTAGTACCGAAAAAAATGTTATTGCCAAATAAAACATAAATTTTGCACTCACAACTGTACAAGTTATGATTTTTATTCTGACTTTGCTGTTATCTGATTATAATATTTATCGTTATGGCTATCGAGGTACCGACCGTACTGGGATGAGAGTACATGATATTATACCTACTCATCATCCAGGATTGCTTAGAGCATTTTCACACTGAAAAAGATGTTTTCTTTGAATCGTAGTTGCTTCATTTATTTATTTTTAATAATTTTACATAATATGTTTTATATTTGCCCATTTTCATTATATTTTATAAATAAAATGGAACCAACATAACTTTGTTGTGTATCATTTCTCTATTAATAATCCGTAGGCATATTTTCCGAGCACCCCATTTAAGGTGCGGTCCTGAAATTATAAAAAGTTAATGTATACTTTTGCCTAATATAAGCTCAAGATCATTTTTAGATAAAAATAACAAAAAGAACTTATTTATTAAAATTTAGTAGATAAAAGAAATTATGTTACGATTTTATAAGAAAACACAGTATATTTATTAGGCGGCGGTGATCTCTTCCAGGCAAAAGATATTCATCAGCTCAATAAAATTGAATAGTTGTTGTTAGTTATTCTTTAAATTCACTGATTGTAATGAGCATTTCCGCATGCAAGTTGTATCGTAGTTTAGATATATCATAGTTTTGACACATTACAGTTCCAACAAAACCCTCAAATTTTTGAGCAGAGTTGAGCAAGATAATTTAAAAAATGTGCTGTGTTAAGTATTATAGAAAAGGTTAGTTCGTTGATAATTATCATTTCTTCATCATTTACATGGGTGTTGTTAAATGTTAGTAAAAATAAACTTTGACTGTTAATACTTTTGTTCAGTATTTACCTGTATGATTATTGCTTGGTAATTAATATGTATATTTTCATGTCGTGCTAATTATAAACATAAGTGTGATGTGAAACTAGCTGGATTTATTTTTACACACTCACAGCCATATATTTTATATTAAAATAGTGTAAATCATAATATTTTTTCACAATTAAAAATATTTCCTTTTTTCTGATGGTGTTGGCATCGAATTAAACCGCGCTGTCGTTTCGTTCACTAAAAGTGATGTTATGAGGACCGAATATGTAGCCGCCTCAACTTACGGAAACGAGAGTAACCTGCGTTGTCTGTTAGTTATTGTATACTTAGTCGAATTTAACGTTACATGGAAATTGGAATCTAAATATATTATGTATACTTATATTAAATCTGTACATGAAATATATTTCCTAAATAACTATCACGGGGTGATTAGGGATCGACACTGATGCCAAAGAAGCAAACAGTAAAATTTTTGTCCGTATAACCGGTATAGAAACAAAAACTACTCGACGGATTTAAACGAAACTTGGTACAATTATTTTTCATATTCCTGAGCAGAGCAGTAACTCCATTTTTAAGCTTTCGTCGCGTGTGCAACCTTAATGGTTAAAGCTACACAGAAATCATGTATGAAAGAAATGTTCTCCTTATTATATAAAAAATATCTCCCGACATCATAAATGTCTATCTTTTATGGTTGACTCACAATAACACGTGTAACTTCCGATAGCTTAGGAGTTCGAAGCTTTCTGATTATATTTGTCTATAACACTCTCAGTCCGTTTTAACTCAATTTTTATTTTCATGCATCAGTGCCACCTAAAAAATCTTTATCTCGAAATTCGAGCAAAGCTAAGAAAATGAGAAATAAGAGTTCTCAAGAATCGTTAGAGGTATACTCTAGGCCGAAAACAACACGTGTTATGCCGAGAACCTGAAACCGCTTCACAACGAGAATTGCGGCTCACAGCTGACCGCGAACGGCATGTACTATCCCGTGAGACTGAAACCTTCACTGAGAGGGTATAACGTCTCACAGCTGATCACGGCCGTCACATTTTATCTCGAGAATCTGAAACTTTTACTCAATATGAAGACCGTTTGACAAATGATAGGGTGCACCATAATATTATTCGATCTCTTGAAGATGAACATGAGCATAAGCAATGACTAGAGTAGGGACGCGAATATTACAATTAATTGAGACAAAAACGATTAATAAGTTTGTTTAATGAAAGATTAAGAATTGAAACTATTCGGTCTCTGGAAACGGACGAATAGCGAGAGGCCCCTCTTACTGCAGACAGATTTCGCATAGTCTTAATGACTTAGAGGTAAACATAGAAGATCAATCTACGAATTCGGTGGTGGGGTCCGACAAATATAAAAGTGGGTTTTCTTATAACCTCACAATTGATTACAGATCATCTTCTGTATAGGCGATATTAACGTAGTATGTTATTTTTGTAATGCTTTAAAGTGGAGTAAGGAGTCGGCTTTCGTTTGAAGATACACCGGAACCTTTGAAATCACTACTTTTAGAGGAACATGACGTGCAATCTAAACAGTTCTTAGACAATATTCGCTCTTATAGTAGTGCGTTTCAAATGATCCTTTGGTGCTCAACAATTATCAGAAGGTCCTTTCATGCTTACTTTTAAGATACAAGGTCAAGTTTACCATTTGATAGGATCCATTTTGCCTGAAGGCCAACCTAAGTTTCTTTAAATATATTTTGTATTCGACTACAACGAATAGTCGAATACAAGAATTATCAATATTTCTCGAATTTAAAACTGAACTCATTTCACAATTTTAGAACATGTTTCATCAGGTTAATTCGTATGTATGCAGTTTTAAATCGACATTAGAAGCTTTTCCTCAAGATGGTGATATTAATATAAGATTGTTATAAATGTCGATAGACGGACGTCTATCGGCACTCAGGAACTCCCTGGGCGTGTATAACGCCCAGGCCACAGTATTACAATTTTTCATACAGCAGGGCGACGAATGTATTTTCGCATAGCAAAGGATGGGAACTCGCGGGGGGTCAAGTGACGCGGGCCACGTACCATTAACATGCTTAGTTTGTGGTACCGAGCGCGAAAGAAAGTCATCGTGTTTTTGTTTTGTTACTATGTAAACTAACGTAATTTAATACTTAGGTACATATTCTATAACGGTGCGCTCAAACTGTTAATCTACATTTAATTTAGATTATTATTTGAAATACTAAGTAATGTAGAATTTAAATCACATTCCTTCATGTTTTCCTCAGATTTTCAATTTTCTCCGATTTTAAGATTTTCAGAGTGTTCAATTTTAATGTAGTTAAATTTTATAAGAGACAATTAAGAACATTCAAAAATAAAGTGTCACGTATTTTTTTTAAACGACGAATGACCTAAAACGACGTAATCGCGGACGAAGTCGCGGGCAACAGCTAGTAATGCAATAAATGGGTTAAGTCATCTTATCGAACTACGCAGTAAAGTTATCGCGCCCAGTGGGAGATAGATGGGATGGTGTTATGCAATGGGATAAGTAATTTATGTATTAGTTAATAGATTCTGGAATAATAAAACTCAAGTTTCGTATGGTTATTTAAAAATTAAAATATGAATCTATATTTGTACTTGTAATTGGTACTTATATTACAACTAGCTTTCCGCCTGCGGCTTCGCCCGCGTTTTCAAAAAAAAACCCGCATAGTTCCCGTTCCCGTGGGATTTCCGGGATAAAACCTAGCCTATGTCACTCAGAAATGATGTAACTTTCCAACAGTGAAAGAATTTTTCAAATCTGCCAAGTAGTTTCGGAGCCTATTCAATTCATACAAACAAACAAACAAACAAAAAATCAAACCTTTCCTCTTTATAATATTTGTATAGATGTATAGATTTACACCATTTAAACAAAAATTTAAAACGTTTTAATAAAATTTAAAGACCTCGTAAAACTATATATCATTCCTCCTAATGCCGATAATCAGATCAATATAATATTATACACTGTAGTTTTTCAGTTTATTGCGAATAGATAGACATTATGCATTTGAAAATACATTTTCAGAAACAATAATTAATACAGAGAAGAAATACAATCAGAAACCATATTGGGTTAATTAGAAAGGACAACGCAAGCTATCATTACTGTATATTAAAATTGTATATGAAACTCGTAATCACCATTTACACAAACTGTAAATAAGAACAGAAGAAAATTACTTCCATGTTACATAACACCATCCCGACAACCTCGCACGCCCTTATCGCTGTTTCACTTTTAATTACTATTTAAAACTAATTAATTATAACATGTATGTTTTATTTTATTTCATAGTAAACACTACGAATAAATAATAAACATGATAAGATATTAGATGTTATTTACAATGCACTCATAATAAAAGTCATTTATCCCACTGCGTTTGTATGTTTGTTTGTTTAAGTGAACGTCTCAACTGTTCGTCTTAAATTGACAAACGGGGTATCGTCAGAAGTAGCTTGATTATCGTTCTACGTATCCTAAATTAAAAAAAGATCGACTGCAAGCTACTTGTATACCATAAATTTTAATAAAAGTATGATAAAAATTTGTATGTATGTATGTATGGTTTTCACGCATAAACTACTGGACCGATTTTGATGAAATTTGGCACAGACAATCTTTAGACCCTGAGAAAGAACATAGGCTACCTTTTATTGCGAAATATGTACCACGGGCGAAGCTGGGGCGGACCACTAGTATCTCATATTTTAGTAGTTTAACTTGTTGAACGAAGCCCTAAAAATAACGCTTCATAATGAACATGTCAATTTTAATAGATAAAAGAAATATCGCTTTGGAAACAGATTAGCCCAAGACAAAGAAGACTCTTAACCCTCAGATAAAGACGAAGTCAGGTGTCCATTCTATATCAAGTTACGTAATAACATTATGCGTAAAATATAACATCTGCAGGGTCAACATTGCAATGCGTATGATATGCAATTTGATAACCCGAACACGAGGTAACTTCGACCATCTGCTAACGTTAGATAAGCTTTGATAAATTACGTATCTACGTTTCAATAAATAGTATCTAGAATTTTAATTAGCTCTTGAAAACACTTGTTCTATCGAGCAAAATAATTAGATGATATTGGTGGCAAAAGAAATTCTTTAATTGAGTCAGTAATGGGCCACACAATGGGCAACGATGGCCCAAGATCGTCGATGTTTGCCACCATTACGACGATTCATCTAAAATGACAGTTTTTAGGTAATCTACACTATCGTGATTGCCTCTACCCACCGATCGCTGCCCATGGTGCTTTGTAAATGTGGAATTTTCGATCAGGTGAGATTCGAACCCGCGACATTCGCCTCAACTCAGTCATTTCTCAACCCTGATATATTCTGTTTATTTGCTATTTTATCTATTACTAGGTTTCCGCCCGCGGCTTCGCCCGCGCAGTCAAAGAAATACCCGCATAGTTCCCGTTCCCGTGGGATTTCCGGGATTGCGTCATTTTCCCGGGATAAAAAGTAGCCTATGTCCTTTCTCGGGTATCAAAATATCTCCATACCAAATTTCATGAAAATTGGTTCAGTTGTTTAGGCGTGATTGAGTTACAGACAGACAGACAGAGTTCCTTTCGCATTTATAATATTAAGTATGGATTATACCAATTTTTTTAGGTTTTATTTTATGGCATTTATAGAAAGGCTTCTAGTTAAAGTAGGAGTTTGGGTACCATCTTGGAAAGTTGATGCATATTTATGATGTCTATTAATCTATACTAATATTATAAAGCTTAAGAGTTTGTTTGTTTGAATGCGCTAATCTCAGGAACTACTGGTCCAATTTGAAAAATTATTTCGGTGTAAGATAGCTCATTTATCGAGGAAGGCTATAGGCTAATCATCACGCTAAGACCAACAGGAGCGGAGCAATGCAGGTGAAACCGCGGAGCACAGCTAGTCTTAGATACTGAGATTTGTTATTACCAATTACAATAAAGAGTACAACAAAACGCTGTAAAACATCTCAATCTTATCATATTATCAACGTTCGAGCCCATTCAGCCGACGCCATAACATTTTTGCAAACGATTTCACATCCTAATAGCAGTGCAAACTTTTTATAAGCCTGTTGATTCAAATTGCTGGTTTATGGCCGATTAAAGCTCACATATACATCATATTATTTGAACACATCTGTTTGAATGCATTTATCAAAGTTTTGGCTCAGATTTCCTATAGAAATTGGCTCGGCAAAAGAGTTATTATTTTGAATTACTTCTTTATTGTTTTTAAGCTTCAAGAGTGTATAATATAATTGTCTGGAAAATTTATAAGTTGTTTCTAATGTAACGTGAAATCTTCACTTTTTTGTTCTTGTTGTATCTCATATTATTAAAAAAATCCTCATATTATATGCCATGTACAGTATGGATGTTAGTTTCGTCGTTTATACGTAAAAACGACCGCTCTTATCTGGATGAAATATGACACAAATAATATTACAATAAACTACATTATTATATACCTAATATATGATACTAAATAGCCTTAGCTTTTTACCACAGGAGAACATCGCCTTCCAACTATAGGTAATACTCAAAAATTAATCACAAATTAATTTCACAAAACAACAGCGTAATACATAATAAATAAAAATAAATAATAAATATTTCGGGACAATTTTCATTGATCTGATCTGATGATATTTATCCGATCTGATCCCATACTAAGCTTTCGCTTGTGTTATGGAAACCAGATGGCTGATAAACATACATATATAAGTTTAAATAAATACTTATATAGATAATTAACACCCAGACACAGAGCAAATAAATATGTTCATCACAAAAATATTTGCCCCGGGTGGGAATCGAACCCACGACCTCTGGCGTGGAAGGCAGGGCCACTACCAACCAAGCCAACCGGTCAGTCTATTTTGATACTACATAGCCAACTTTTTAGCTTTTTACCACAGGAGAACATCGCCTTCCAACTATAATATTCAAAAATTAATCACAAATTAATTTCACAAAACAGCAGCGTAATAACTCAAGCTAACCGAATAAACTTTTATGAATAAGTTAACCGGTTAAACTTTTTGATGTTGTTAGAATTTTTGAGCAAGATAAAATTGTTGAAAGCTAGTTCCTTGGTGAAGTTCTGCTACGGTTAAGTATGCATAGGAATTTGTGCAGCTTATAACATTTTTAGATGATACCTTCTACTGTCCAGCATAAAAACGGTTTAAAAGTTTAACGTCTCTGAGAGATGTAAGGATGTAATTTAAAACTGTTATGGCAACCTTATTTCAAGTAACATTAAGTTTAACATATACTTTTTATGTAGTACTTGGATTTATTATTATTGACTAGCTGCGCTTCGCAATTTCACCCGCGTGGCTCCGCTCCTGTTGGTCTTAGCGTAATGATAATATAGCCTTCTTCGATAAATGGGCTATAACACCGAAAGCATTTTTCAAATCGGACCGGTAGTTCCTGAGATTAGCGCGTTCAATCAAACAAACAAACTCTTCGGCTTTATAATATTATAAGTAATAAGTATAGATGAAGTAAAACGAAATGCTAAAATTATTAATCATGTAAATTTTTTCATTGTAGTTTAACCCGATTATAAAAAAAAAAACTATACTTCGTAATTCAATTAATTAACAACCGCTTCAAATTTACGTAAACTATATTTAAAGGGATTATTTAGTTCAGCTATTACCTAACTGAGAAGAAAATTTTCCATTCGCCGCAAGAAATTATAGGGCGCTTAGTAACAAAATTGAGAAAGCTAAAACTGACAGCTTTTATAGATCAAAATTATTGACTCGGACCTTTAAACTGCCTTTTCGTATTAAAATAAGCATTAACTTTGTATGTGTGAAAGCGTAGTATATTTTAAAAGCTACAAATCACACTTAACGATCATCTTTGCAAGTAAAACTGTGTTTTAATTTACTTATTGTTTGAAATTCGCAGAGCACACTTTTTCTGTATAACGGCTAAGCGTTTCACCATATTTTAATGGCAGTATAGTTGGGTCGTAAACCCATTTGATTTATTTTATGATCGCTACAAAATCTGCGGTGGTAGTGCGAGCGAGAATATGAAGAAGCGCTAACCGAATGTGGAGTTTATGGAAAATGTAAATCCTTACTAATAATATTGTGAAAGTGTATGTGTTTGTTAACCTTTCTCTCACGTAGCGACTGAGCGATTTCACAGTATGATTTTTATGCTAGTAAAGATACTAGCTTCAGCTGCAGGGAGAGAGGAATTTAGGGTACTTTTTACTGCGATGAAATATCTCATGGTGATTTACTCTGACCGCACGGATGATGCCGCGGGCGGAAAGCTAGTATGATTCAAGTCACAACGAAGTGATTTTAGCCTTGTTTGGAGGCTGCAGACAGATTATTTAGCAAATGTTAAAATACCCAATAATTTTTTATGAATATTAATTTTATTAAACCCTCTCACACTGACACCACACACAGTCTCACTAGGAGCTTGGCATAGCTTCTATCGGATTAATAGCCAAGCGAAGAAAACATTTGAATTAGGTAATGGACGAAATTCAAAAGCCCTATATATTCGCTAACTTTATAAACTCGTTTTTGGCAAAATAATTTTAACAGAAATATGAAGCGCTTCATGGATTTATGTTAATTGGATGTTTAAATGGTTGAATGGATTTTTAAATTTTAAAATTAATATTATATTTTCATGTGAGTTAATTTTCTACAGTATTATAAATTACTAGCTGTGCTCCGCCGTTTTACCCGCGTTGCTCCGCTCCTGTTGGTCCTAGCGTGATGATATAATATAGCCTATAGCCTTCCTCGATAAATGGGCTATTTGACACCGAAATAATTTTTCTAATCGGACCAGTAGTTCCTGAGATTAGCGCGGTTCAAACCAACAAACTTTTCAGCTTTATAACATTAGTATTTAATACTAGCGGTCCGCCCCGGCTTCGCCCGTGGTACATATTTACGTTTTCTCTACATAAGAACCATCCTCGTACTTCAAGAAATATAATAAAAAAAGAATTATCGAAATCGGTTCAGCCGTTCTCGAGTTATGCGCTTACCAACACATTTTGCGATTCATTTTTATACAGGGTGTCCCTCTGTTGGTATACTAAGCTCAAAGGAGGTTATAGTTTTGCGTACGCTGAGTACGTAAAAAATACTTATAAAATTCCAGATGCATTTCTTTTTCAAATAGATGAATTCTTAAAACTCTATGTGTACACCCATAACAAGCAATTCGCCCAACTTTGCCCCTAGCACGTGAGCTTTCGTTTAAGATTATGTTTTCATAGACAAAATACTCACATTAGAGAAGCGGTATATGCCGGCTGCGCGAAGCTAGAGAATAAAACATGGATTTTCAGGAAAAATTTAGCAAAAAATTTTTGACGTAATTTTGTTGTTTAAGTATTTTTTACGTGATCAGTGTATGCAAAAACACAAGTCCCTTCGCGCTTAGTATACCAATAGTGGGACACCCTGTATATATATAAGAAGACATGATGTTTCTTCCTCTGCATTTCTAATTAGAAAATAATCTTTTACTTAAAAAAAACTTAATATAAGTAACATAGCTCCTTAGAAACAAATTTTAATATAAAACTAATTTGAATTCAAAACGTTTATTTTTTCCATACAATTTGAAAATATATTTGCATTAAATATTTCTTGACCAACCGTTTTACAATTTTACCACACCTTGAATTAAAACAGACGGTTTCTAAGAACCAAAAATAAAAACTAATACAATATAGTTCCACTAAGTTATAATTAAATTTGGTAATTAAATTATATAGTTAACGAGAATACATCAAAGACAACGCTTTTCACTAATTGTCTTCATAATTTCAAAGCTATAACTAGTTACATTATTATTAAATTGTAACTAACTAATCATTCTCATTCATTTTGTGAATTAATAATAATTATTGTATGCTATGTAACTATAGTAAAAACATGAATGTTCCTTAATTTTCATCTTAATATCTTTGTGTGTACCATGTTTTTATGCAATAAATGATTTATTTATTTATTTATTTATTTATTTATTTATTTACAATAATTTATTAAGTGTTTGGAATATTAACTTGAATATTATAATTTATAATGTTATTAACCCCGCCATGTTGATTCTTGAAGAGCTTTGAGTCGATTAGGAAGGTCGTTAGATTGATTACCGTGTCTTTAGGAGATAGTAAATAGATATATTTAGACTTTAGGAAATAATCTACTATATAAAAATAATAATAGTTTAACAAAACTAAAAAACACGCTTTTAGTTCGGAATTCTATAAAACGCGTGTTTTTTTTTTACTATTATTTATTTTATCAAATTAGTGTATTGTCATCGGTCCTAAATAAATCTACAAAGTTTGAACGAAATCTGGCCGTTTAAAGTGGGTCAAAATCGCGCCCAAAGAAGTCGGTTACAAACATACAGGTGAAGCTAATATAAAGCGTGTAATAATAATAAGTCGGGTTTTCCTTCCTAACTCCAGAACGCACGAACCGATTTCCACGGTTTTACATTCGTTGGAAAGGTCTCGGGCTCCGTGAGGTTTATAGCAAAGAAAAGGTGTCTCTGGTGGCGAAACGGAGTTCACCCGGTTTACTAGTAAAATATATAGAATCTATACTAATATTATAAAACTGAAGAGTTTGTTGGAATCACGAGTCCGATTTCCAAAATTTTTTCACTGTTAGATAGTTCACTTATCGAGGAAGGCTATACATATATAGGGTACTAGTATTTATCATCATATTAAAACGGAGGAGCGGAGCGGAGCAATGAAGGTACCACGTGGCACAGCTAGTAAACATAAATTTATGAAAAAAAAATTTAATCAAAAAGTTAAATGTGGCACCAAACGCCCGTTTTATATATTGTTATAAATACTTATAATATCATACATGACGTGGATGAAACCGCGGGGCACATCTAGTATCACTTAAACTCGAAAAAAAAACACTATTTGTAAATACAACAACAATTCACAAAACTAAACAAAAAGCTGTACGTTCTTAAAACAATTAAGCATTGCAACTTTTTGCCAACCCTAGCGCAACACATGTGGTAACAAATAGCTAATTGCGAAAACATAAGTAAACAACCATAATTGCCGCAAATGGTAATGTGCATTATATCTAGAATAAATTTTAATGTCTCGTCTTCCTTGTTTACTGTTATACCAATTTGAACTGTATCTCTTGTAGTTAGAGTTCTATTTCCTTTGTTTTTGTTATATAACCTGGAAGACATGTCACTTGGTTAGTATAATGTGCTGTAATTAGAGGTACTGTCGATTTTTTTAATAATTAAGGAAATGTAAGGGCTGGTTCTTATGAACGGGTTCCGTATTTGATAGTGGTAAATGATCATTATTGAAATACATTTATACTTCGCCTTATCGGCTGAATTACGATTACTTACATTAAAAATATGCCTGGTTACGTTAAGTCCACGCTTGGTTTTAAGCATGATTTTTTAGTGGATAATAAAACTGTAATATTATGTTAAATATGACTATCCAAACTGAAACTCAAACATTTATTTATTCAATTAGACTTCTTCTAGAACTTTGGAATCGTCATATTATCAATTACTAGCTTCCGCCCACGACTTTGTACGTGCATCCCCGTTTTTCCCCGTTCCCGCAAGACTTTCGGGAAATCTTTTCTTAGCGGATGCCTACGTCCTAACATCTACCTGCATGCCAAATTTCAGCCCGATACGTCCAGTGGTTTGGGCTGTGCGTTGATAGATCACTATATCAGTCACCTTTGAGATTTATATATATAGATTATACAATATGAGCTACAATAGAATTTTATTTTTATAAACATAATTTAGTTTTACTTTAGTTATTTCTCCTCGATTTTCCTCAGAAACCAATCCCAATAGAAACCAGCCAACAGTGAGAGATAAACGAAAAAAACGTAGAAAAGGGTTTTAAAAGAGTCATTTGAAGGAAAAACAGGTTTAGGACTGTTAGATTTATATTTTATTCGTAGGAAAAAAGGCTTTTAGATTTTTTTTGTTAAATTTGTCTTCATTAATATGAGACCCATATATACACTTATATGTGTGTGTGTATCTTTGAATGTTCTTAATGTAAACACCATTAAACATTAATAGTATTGAATTTTAATAGCCTATTATTAAATTACGGATGACACATTGATTTTCCATACTTTCAGACACTGTTCATATTCTTAAATATCTTGATTCAAGTTTGTTTCGTAAATATCTTGAGTGTGTTTAAAATTGAAAACATCACGTAATTATTGTTGCCTTAAATAAATTGTTACGCGAAACCAACTAAATTTCACCGCTCAAATAGCTATAAATTATATCTTAATACAAGCAATTTAACTTCAAATATAACTCCAAAGTTCACGGGCTTCAGTAATTTGCATACGGATCTCTAAACGCTTTGATAAGTAGCCTTTGGCATAACTTGCACGGTTAAGTTATCACGTTATAATATATAGTAAGTTGTACATTAAGTTTGGTATAACCTTTTCTGATAAAACACATGGTATATTTTTCATTTTTTTTGATTTTAGTATTTCATAGATATTATTTTAACCCATTGACCACCGAGCGGCCCGATCGGGCCGAGACACATCACACAATAGATTTTCTATTGTGTCTGTGATCCGAGGACTGACGGATTAATATGTAATTTTTCTATATTTGTGACCATCGTGTTCTCTTTGGAATAAAGTGGAATTAAGTATTTTGTGTCTTAAATTTCACCTATCAGAATAAATTATTATTTGCATTAAAATAATAAAAAATCTAAAACGCACGTCTAGAAAAACGTATTTGTTAAGGTTTAGAAATTAAAGACTTTTTAACTGATTTTAAACGCGATTTATTCATTATATTATTTTACCGACGTTTCGAACACTTCACAGCGAGCGTGGTCACGGGCGCGGGGGCACTAAGCTGTTTAGGTTGTTTTGTATCCGACAATAAATAACTCAAAACAATAACATTTAAAAGAAAATAACGTAACAACACTTAACAGTTAACTAATTTTATAACATTTCAAAGGAAACAAATTTATTTTAATTAAAAGCAAGTCCCAGTACAAAGAAATTTGTACCAACTCATATAATTATTAAATGCGTAATGTTAACTCATTTTTCTTTTAAAACAAAGAGAAATAATCAGGATGAGTCGAACACAAAGAAATTTATAAAATTATTGTTCGTAATAAAAATTAATAATATGTGAAATTACAACATATAGTAATTAATAAGCTGGTTGTGTTAATTACTGCCCTTTGTGGTTTAAGATATTATTTAATAATTTGTTCTCCAACATGGTTATTTAATATTTTAATAAATTGATAAAGCACAGAACAGTTTCCTTGTAATTATCATTTCTTTCAAATATTTAAGTAGAGCATTAAAAGGAGCGTGTGTGCCGAGCACACGTGTCAGAAGTGAAACTTCTTTGGTAAGATTCAAAGATACCAAAATCGTCGCCTTACTCCATGAAGTAAGGGTATGGCCATGACGCGACCTTGAAATTTTACTCTCAACGCGCCTAAAAATGTTCACTTCAAAATCAAAAAAAATGTAAGGCCTATAAAAAAACTGTTAAAAGGCATGCAAAGAAACATTCTGAAAACTAGAAAAGAGATTAAAATTACCAAATAAAGATATCTGTGGTGTTTGGTATATACCTCGTAAGTGCAAAAATGGCCATTTTTTGTTTTTTGGATATCTATACTGATAAAAACGTCCTCTTTCGTTTGGTCTATGTCACATAAGCCTATTGATAGTAGAAATACCTTAAATAGGTTGTATCAAAACCCCTTAAGTACAAAAAAAAATATTTTTATTTGATACAAATATATTAATATAACTTAACATAGACTTGTAAAACGAATACTCAATCAACGAACGGCCATTTACAACGTAAGAGCACTTAACATAATTAGACCAAACTTGAATAATTATTATCATCACTTAACTTATTTGTACCAAATCAAATAAAATTATTTGTGAACTTAACAGGTCTTCTCCCTTACTTAAATATAACGTTATTTGGCACATAATTTAAATCTTCAGACATTAGGTCTCAAGCCTATTTATTATCTATAAAGAAGCATGAAGAAAGCATGTGATGCAAGATCTCTTAGACTTAGTGTGTTCAGAAACGTTTACCAATCTTTAAATCGATTTAAAGATTGGTAAACGTTTAAAAAGCCAAATAACGATACATACATGCACAAGGTTTGATTCTTTGTCTCTTCAAATTCATTCTTTCATGTCAGATTAGAATAGATTTAGAAAAATTGGAGCATAAGGCAAAATTTCACTATGAAACTAAAAGATAAAGCTGTTTGTTTACAGATTCCAAATTTAACTGCATCTGTAGCCTTTTATAAAAGAAACTTTGGACTTTTAATTTAAAAATCCGCAAAGTTACTACTAAACGAACATTCCATTATGTTATGTATGAAGGAATAGCTCAAAGAGGTGCGGATGAAATCGCATCATGCTTATGGCATTTTATTAACCGTTTGGCAGAAGAAGTAGAGTAGCTTATTTTATATTCAGTGTTTTCCAGGTCAAAAACGGTATAATATCTTGCCTGTTAAGCAGATACTGAAAGATTCATTCAAAAAAGAAACAGCACCATCTCCGTTCCCCGAGATAAATGAAAATGACCAGCAATCGCCATGATGTAAAATTAATGAATGAATCTGACTTCTTTCCATTTTCGAAACTATTGACTACCTACTCATTTTATCAAAAGAAATACTGCAACAGACAAAACTACATTTGGTTAGAACTGTATTTTCTGGTTGATGTATGAAAAGTCTAATGACGTAGATTTTAAATACTCTTTGAGTGAAAATGAAGAGTTTCTGTATTTCTGGTTTAAGAGAACTGAGAAAAGATAGAAGTCTCCGAAGTGGCTTTGCCATTGGCCTCTAATAAGCCTATCAATATCGATGCTCTGAAATTCAAAGATATCTTAGATCTCCTGCCAATAAGTGATCCAATTTATGATGATTATTTCAAATCATTGTCTCATGGTCCGACTAGAAAGAATCTTATGACTTTCAGTGACAGTGATGACGACTATGAATGAATGTTGTAGTGGTACGTTTTACAAACAAATTTTATTTGACTTGATCCAGCTCGTAACTATTTGCAGGGTAAAGGCATCTTCTCACAAGGAGAAGACATGAGCAGTAATCACCACGCTTGCTTACTGCTGGTTGGTGATTTCAGACCAAAATCCCGGTTGCCATCACGATGTTTTCCTGTTATTAGAAATGATGATGTTTTCTTGTTATAGAAGATGTATCTCTGGTTATTAGAGAATCTACTTATGCATCCGAAAAAGACACATTGGTACATGTCGGTTGATGGGATCGATCCCGCAGCATCTAGCACGGCAGGCAAGCGAACTACCGTGACTTCTGAACCACACACACACACACACACTACTTTTAGGATTTTACTTTGTAGAGAGAGTATCAGAGAATTGCATATTGCACGAAAATCACAATATTTCCTGGCTTTTTTATGAGTACTTATTTATGGCAAATCACACTCCTATTCGTTTTTGTTTTTATATATGGTTAAATCTATTTGTATGATAGACGTTTCCCCATAATATTTGTTTTTTAATGTCTGTTTATGTCTCCGTCGAAAAAAAAAAATGAAAATTCCTTTCCATTAAGGTAAAAATAGGAATAAATACTAATTAAGAGTACAAATAAATATGCTCTAATCCACTTAAGTACACACGTTTTAGACATTTTCACATCATTTTCACATTTTTTTCTTTTGGTACAAACATGTTAAGTAACAATTACTCTTGAACTAGAACATTTTTTTTATTTTTTTTGTAAGTGTTCAAAACTTGAACATAATAGACATTTAAATATCATAAATTTGTTTTACTTAAGTGTTTATTCCGATCTGTAGCAACAGGGTAGCAACCGTGAAAACTTTCAAACGCTCATACCCAAAAATCACCATTTTGCACTTAAGTGGTACGTACCAAATACCACAGATATATATACTGATGTATTTCCTGATTTATTTTAAACTAGAGGTCCGCCCCGGCTTCGCCCGTTTTATTTCGCAATAAAAGGTAGCCTATCGGTAGCCTTCTCGGGTATGAAAATATCTACATACCAAATTTCATGCAAATTGGTTCAGTAGTTTAGGCGTGATTGAGTAACAGACAGACAGACAGACAGAGTTACTTTCGCATTTATAATATTAGTATGGATATAATACCTATTATAATGATGTAACAAATGAGTAAGATCTTTAGAAGCTTCTTGATCTACGCTCGTACTTCACGCTAAATTAAGTATGGTACTTTATAGCTCGAATTTTTTATAATATTATTCATGTTTTCGGGATTATATACGCACTTACTTTTAAATTGTAACATAATATTATATAAACTAGCTGTTCCACGCGGTTTCACCTGCATTGCTCTGCTAGTGCTGGTCTTAGAGTAATCTAATATCTAATATCTATCTTATATCTAATATCTAATATCTAATATCTAATATATATTATAAAGGCGAAAGTTTGTAAGGATGTATGGATGTATGGATGTATGGATCTTTGTTACTCTTTCACGTAAAAACTACTGAACCGATTACAATGAAATTTAGCACACATATAGAGGGTAACTTGGATTAACACATAGGATAGTTTTTATCCCGGAAATCCCACGGGAACGGGAACTATGCGGGTTTTCCTTTGCAAACGCGGGCAAAGCCGCGGGCGGAAATCTAGTGATATATATAGCCTTCCTCGATAAATGGGCTATCTAACACCGAAAGAATTTTTCAAATCGGACCAGTTATAGTTCCTGAGAGTAGCGCGTTCAAACAAACAAACTCTTCAGCTTTATAATATTATAGTATAGATATTATTTATTATAGTTACAATTTAAAATTACTAAGGCCCGATTGTTCAATCCTTGGTTAAAACTTATCCGTTCAATAAACTGTCAAATCCGGACAATTAAAATGCATTTTTGAAATGTTAGTTTAATACGTTATCCGAAGAATAAGTTTTAACCAACGATTGAAAAATCAGCCCTAAATTGATTAATTTTTGATCTCCATGATGAAATTAATCTTACCAGCCGAGTATTATGTATTCTATGCTTAGATAAATATACATACTTTGGTCATATTATTTGTATAGTTAAGAAGAACGAATACTTAAACTTAATTCTGCTAAGTAATTATGACAAAGGCTAGGTTACCTAGATAACTCCAGTATTTGCACAGAAGACATCCTTTTCGTCTCTTAAGTAAGTATCTAGTGTTAGTTTCAGCAATATACGGTGACAAAAGGATATCATTAATACTCATATGTTTGTGTTTTTGTCTGTCTGTTACTCTTCAAAGTAAAAGCACAGGAAGGATGACAATTAGTTTACATTGTTTAAACTGTATTACAAATTACAATATGTATTAAGAAACATTATTCCCACCGTCGCTGATATTTTTATAAAATTGAATTTACGCAAAGAAATGATTAATATAAATAATAATATAAGTAAAACCGCATGAACAAACCAGTGTGGAGTTATTCAAATATCCACATTCTGCAAGTCAATAGCCCATTATAGAATTAATTCCAGTTGTTGAGCTGAAAATTTAATGTTTATGAGTCGAGTGAGTTTCATAAAGATTACATTTTTTGCACTCCGATGATTTTACTGCTGGCTTTTATCGTGGGGTCATTGACATTGCTTGAGGCTTCATTTGATTTTAGATATATTAAGTTATAATTTATTGTTATACATGGTAATTTATAACAGGTAAACAAGACGAGTACAATATGGGGGTCTTCAAGCGTAGAGTGAACAGGTACCTTCTAGGGGAGCGCGTTCCATCTTAGACCACATCTCAGCTTAACATCAGGCGAGATTGTGGTCAAGCGCTTCCCTATTCCCAATAAAAAAAAAGACAGGTTGCACTCCGGGAGTGCCGGCAGAAGTGAAAACTTGATTATTAACGTTGAGCATGTTTGATATTTTGGAATGGTATCCGTCTTACGCTTTTTCGATCAGGTCACGCGTCCTGACGCGAGTTTAAGTTTTTTTACCCATCACAGAAAAAGTGCTCAACGCCGCTAAAGAAGTTTTACTTCAAAAAAGGTAATATGAGCTTATTTTTGTTTCGTTTAGTTTTTGCTTTTCAAGAGTTTTTTTATTATTATTAGTTTATCACGTAATCCTTGTAAATAAGTATGTTTATTTGAAGGGTTCACGTCATTTAAAATGGAACGTTTGAAGTCAACATCTACATAATATGAAAAAAGCTGTAAAAATTATGAGGTAATACTATTCGTATAAATATGATTATTGTTTATGTTCTAAATAGTGCCATGTTAAAACTATAGAAAAGGATTTTGAGGATCTTTAAAGCATAATATACAATTAATGATTCTAAAGTTAAGATTTTACTTGTTATGATTTAACTCTCATGGGGATGAGTTTGCTCATGGGCTGATTTCATAAATTCATTCACCAGCTTGAAAACTACTTTATTTTTGAGTGTCATATGCATATAGAAATCTTTAGGGAGGCCTAAGTATGTCTAACACTGAACGACTTGAAAGGCTAAAACGCCTGCGACGTCTACTTTTTATTTTTGTATTCTACCCAGACGGAGCCAGGTCGAGTGGCTAGTTATTAATAACTCGAAGATAATAATAATTTCAATTGTTACCTATTGCAAATCTTTGCAAGTCTCAATTCAAATTGGTAGCCATACCCGTAATTCGGTCAGCTACATACATAGTTATTTTGTAAACAAAATGGTACTATAACGATTACATCGCAAATTACACATTTATTACTGATAATTGCTATTAATATCAGCTCATAAAACGTGGCTAACATTAATTATTATTATAATTGCGATAGTTAACTTGTAAACATTGATAATTATTATTTTTATTTGTGTTAAGATAACACATAATAATCATAGATTTATGAAATGAAATGATTTATTTTGCAAGAAATGTGTAAGATTTACAGATTTTACTTTCATAATTTATTGTTCAGCAAATCGCCAATTGATTGGCATTTGGAATGCAAAAATTAACAATAATAATGTCAATGTCTTACTACATAAATATCATTTTTATGCTTATAATATGCTATTATATGTCAATTACTACAAATATAATTTAATTTATACACATAATTACAATGTTATAAATTATAATATTATGTCATTATTTTGATTTTTGAAAAAAATATTTTATGTCATAATAACATTTTTCAATTAGTTGTATATTATCATCTATATTAGGTGTATATTATATTTATTAGGTGTATACTGTATGTATATTATTATTGGTAATAGTGGTTAGTGAGTATACTTACCTGGTTCTGGGTTCGAATCCCAATACAAATAAAAAAAATCGAACCATTTTTGTATGTTGATGTAAAAAAAAATTAATTATGCCATATCATTTTATATATTTTATAGTATTATAAGAGAAATATAAGATCTTATCTAACTGTTAAATACACCGTTAAAATTATAATTTAATTACAAATGTAATTACAACACCTTAACATAAAGTTCATCGAAATTACGATTAAATACGTAATGAGTTCAAATCGTGTATAATCAGACGCAAAACGGTTGTAAAAACAATTTTAATTGGTCAGAATCACCGCTGTATCAATCGTACCGAATATTTGCATGGCTTTTAGATATGCCATGACGATTACGCCGAAATTTGGGTACAGTCATTAGAAAAAGGCATTAAATAAATTTATTTAAATTATTTGTATATATTATAATTGACACTGTTTTATTCGTGAGAAACCTTATACAGGTTTTGTTTTTACCAGTAGGTGTAATAACCTGTATAAGATAATAAGATATGAGATACTTTTGTACATAAATAAGAGTGAAATAATGAAGTTACGTTTTATTTTTTGCTTTATTAAATAACTGTGTCTTGTTCTTGTAACTACGCCGTCTACTCAATATAAACATTGATTTATTGAAATAGGTAATATGAATATCCAATCAAAAAACATTCATCATTTCTATCATGTATACTAATATTATAAAGCTGAAGAGTTTGTTTTTCTGGCGAATGAATTCGTTTCGGATTTGATCCCGCAGATCACGCAGGGTTGCTGGTACTCAATGGCGGCGAAAAGCTGAAGACCGAGCTCTATGGCGTGCCATCTAGAGGCCTATATGTCCAACAGTGGACGGAAAAAGTCTGAAGAGAGAGAGAGAGAGAGAAGAGTTTGTTTGTTTGTTTGAACGCGCTAATCTAAGGAACTACTGTTCCGATTTGAAAAATTCTTTCGTATATTTCAATGATCATATGAAAAATTCTTTCTTAATCGCAGCTAGTTAATTTTAGAGCAACCGATCCAAATCAAAGCTTAATTATTGTTGTAATCCCTTGTTGTCATATTGTTACTCTTAATAACACACCCTGTGGCATACCCCATAATCAAATAAATAACTTAAACAAACATTTAAATATTTCGTACATAACTGTACTCCATAGTATCAAAGATTCGTCAGCAATCGTCGTTACACGCGGTTGCGACGCGGCGGAGCGTGCACATTTTTGTGAATCCACCTTTTGCTAAAGATTCGTACATAGAGACATGTAACATTGTTTTAACCGACTTTAGAATAGAAGGTTCTCAATACATGTTGAGTTTTTTTGTGACTGTGTTCGCTGACAGTAATATTATTATAAAGAAGCTACTTCACGACATAATAAAGTTGCTGTCTATATTATCTTTATTTTTGTGTCATTCTGTACTATGTCAGTAAGATTATTAAGTACTAGAGGGCCGCCCCGGCTTCGCCCGTGGTACATATTTCGCAATAAAAGGTAGCCTATGTCCTTTCTCGGGTATCAAAATATCTCCATACCAAATTTCATGCAAATTGGTTCAGTAGTTTAGGCGTGATTGAGTAACAGACAGACAGACAGAGTTACTTTCGAATTTATAATATTAAGTATGGATAGCTTTTTCACAATATAATATTATCTATTTATTTTTAGTTTGTTTCTTTATAAGGATAGGTTAGTTTAATAAATACAACTAGTAATCATATCAAGCTTAGACAAATGATATTCAATTCCATGTTGCTTGTTTTCACATTATCTGCATGTGTTTGACACAAGCAGCCGGTCAGTGATTTCCGATTTATAAAGTAACATGTTCCGCTCATAGACATCAAAGAGATATCCAGATTTCTAGGTATAGAGCCTGGATATGATGTAAATCTAGGAACCTAACCATATATGAGCAAATAAACATATTTGATTTGAACCAATGTTTGCATATAATATGTATTTGTATTCTAATATATTTTAAATTTCAAAACGTTTGAAATTTATAAACAAACTTTTTCTAGTTTCTTTAATGCACTTGTACAAAGCGAAATATGGTTCTTATTCTTTCTTTCATTCATGATTTTTGTCTAAATATTATTAAGTGATACATTAATCGTGCAGGCGAAGCCACGGGCGGAAAACTAGTACATATACAAAAATAAACTGAAAGTATTATTAAAATAAAAACTGGCCTCCATTTTAACCACGCCCTAACATTTCAAACAATGCAACGTTCCTAAAAATCACGTCACAAAAAATTCGTAATCTGTGATTTGAACCAAAACGAGCCCTTCTGTAAATTACTGGTTCCGAAAACAGATTACTTTTGTTATATATCACATAATAAGTGTAAATCATAACGATAAAATCATTAACGTCAGTTTAATTAGAAATTCGCTTATACATGTTTTTTGGGGTTTTACATATAATGGAGTTGTTTTGAATAATGATGGCGACACGTGTGAATGTTTTCTTTATTAAATTGTAATCTATCACGATATATATCACGATGTATATGCATCCTCTATGTTAAAATAACAATACATTCGCCTTTCACTCATAGAAAGCTATAAATATTCTTTCTTTTTTTTTTGCGCTATCCTTCTTCTTCTCACATATCCTTTCCTACCAGGTTGCCTGGCAGATATTGCTGTGAAGCAATAAGGCCGCCTATTGTGCAAATTTTTGTACTTTGTTAGATTGTAATAGATTTCCTTACATTGTTTTGTACAATAAAGTATTATAAATAAATAAATAAATTATATCTGTGTCCGATAGATTTTTTACGGTCTGTTAACCTAGGTAAGCGGCTAGTGAGGGTATGAAATAGGGTTTGAAAACCGCCTAAAATAGTAGTAAATAATAATTAATGTAAATACTAGCTATTGAATGAATATGCCTCTTTAAGATGTATATGCCATATCCATACCACAAACCTGGACCCATATGTCACATCAATGTAAAAGAAATCATGCCACACATCAGTGGTTTCACACCAATTCACAGGGAAGTATCACATCACATATCCAATTTAAAGTTTCGCGAATCGGTGCCGGATCCAAAAACCTTGGTGACGGATAAGGGAAGCCTGCGGTTGGCGAGGTCTTTTGTGTGTGGTCATGGGAATCGTGATTTTGGATGTGGTATGGGCATATTAAAGACTAGCTGCACCCTGCGGTTTAACCCGCAGTGTTCCGCTCCTGTTAGTCTTAGCGTGATGATATATAGCCTATAAGTCTTCCTCAATAAATTTTTCAAATCGGACCAGTAGTTCCTGAGATTAGTGCGTTTAAACAAACAAACTCTTCAGCTTTATCATATTTGTATAGATGTAGAGATATGTGTAATTGTAGAGGTTCTTTGAAGAATTGTTATCGATCCTAGATTTGCACGTTCTTCATTATTTTAGCTAGCTTCAAGATAGTATATCATTTTAGTATCTGCTCCGTGTTCTACACAAAATGGTAACAAATTTGTAAAACATGTAAGTAAATCATTCATGTTTTCTTCATTCTTCGAAGCAAACCTTTCAAGGATCCTGAAAACACCTAAGTACTAAAAACTACAAAATATATGAAGGAACACTAATACCGCAAAAGTCTTAAATATAAAAATACTCATATCCTAATCATTACCTTCACAACCACAAAAGGAACAAGACAATGATCATAATCAATAACTTTCCTCATAAATTCAACACATATCAATAAACTTATTTAAAATCACATCCAAAACATAGCACCTCAAGGTCCATGAATATTCAACCACCATGAAGTATTGTCAACTAATCGACGTGGCAAGGATCCAACAAAAATACATCTAAAAGCAATTTGTATGTATGCTATTAGTGTATGTGTGATTAGAATATACAATTACGTACTAAAGAGGTGCTGTGAAGGCTGTGTAAAACCAATCGTTTAGTTATATTGTGGGATTTGTGGGTAATTGTTAGGGAGGTAAAAGTCGGAGGTTCGAGTCTGGATGAGTGTGCAAAAAGAAACAGTTTTCAATTTATTACCGTAAATAACTCTTGGTGTGCAAAATATTGATGTTCAATTTATCTGCACATTATCCATGTCACCACCGTACCAATCGGTGAAGGAAAATATCCATCACAAACTTAAACATTTATTTGACTAGACCACTTTAAGAAGCGCTTTTGAATACATCATTTAATATTTATTTCCAGTTCTGAAAGAAGATTATACAGAGAAAATAACTTATGCCCTGAAACCTCATACGCTTGTTATGCAGTGGAAACAATATGAGATGATGATGAATAAAATGAGTTATAGAAATAATTACTTTCGAAATATCTTAGCAGCCGTACAAATAAAAACTTGCTTATTCAAACCTTATGCAATGAATAGATATGATAAGAATAAATAAGAATAAGGATGTCATAATTTCTTACAAATAAATTTGGAATAACGTCGATGTAACTATGCTTATTGCTTACGCTATGCAATAGGCGCGAAGCGGCAACGTAGCAATTCATTCACAAAATTATGAAAAACATTGAAATTAATATATATAACTCGGTTATGTCAGACTTATACTAGGGTGGTAGCCGGAATAAGGACGAAATAGCATTAGTATGAATACTTATTGCGAAGTTATACTAGGTTTCATTTCTTTGTATGATTTTTCATTATTCTTAGTTTATTCATTTCATAAAATGTTATAACTCGTTTATTTGTACGGCTGTTAATGTTTAGTTGTATGTTCCATTTTATAATGCTTTATCACGATATCCCACTATAAATAAGTAGATACTAAACTAAGTACTTACATGGGTAGACAAACAAATTATTTGGCATCAAAGTTTCCAGTAACTATTTGAGATGTGAAAACCTGAGGCCTTAGACAAAGTAACAATTAAAAAACGATAACGAAGTTAGAAAAGGAAAAATGTATGGGATTGACATTAGATAGACCACGTGATCTAACGCGGCGTAGGTATGTCAATCCCATACATTTTTGCCTTTTCTAACTTCGTTATCGTTTTTTAATTGTTACTTTGTCTAAGGCCCCAGATCTTGATAAATAATTTTAAAAACTTAATATCATACGATAAGTAATGTATTTCGGCCAAAGAGCTTTTCTGATAACATATGAATGTGTTTCTTTTTTAACATTTAGGATAGAAATAGATACCGAGTGCTCTATTTCGGGTATGACCCTGAACCTATTAATGTACTCTAAAAATGTATTTTTAACGCAACAAAACAGAAATAGGTATGAGTATTATTAAATAAGCATATTATATAGTAATACTTTATTGAATTGTTACATAAATAATTGGAAATATTAGTAAATAAGAAATCGTTATTTAGCGACAGGACCGCCATTTGCTTTAATTTATAATAAGACTAGCGACCCGCCCCGGCTTCGCACGGGTGCAATGCTGATACTAAATACACTACAGAAAAACTGTGAACGTTGTTTATAAAAACATAGCGGCCCGGCCGGCCGGTACCGCCGCAAACGCTACGTCCCGCAATTTTTAAATCTGTAATATCTTCGAAAATATTCACTTAAATCATACGGTGTAAAGTGCCATATAGATCTATATTAAATGAACAATGTATTCAAGGTATTTAATTGGTTAAGGATTAATGCTGTATTGGTGAAAATCGCTTCGAAAATTAGCTTTTATTTGGCGTAAAAAGTAAATGACAAAAAAAATTTATTGTGGGTTATCCATAAGAGATAGACATATACCATCGCGGACTTTTCTGTAGACCTTTTCAATATGTATAATACTTAGTACATTATTTTGATAAAACTCGTAGGGTTCAGCCTGCGTTTGCAATATAAGCGGAAACAATGTAATTTTTTACGACATCACATTAGAAACCTCAAAAATAACAGTACTTCTCCACTATTTAATGGATGTTATTATACATATAAACCTTCCTCTTGAATCACTCTATCTATTAAAAAAAACCGCATCAAAATCCGTTGCGTAGTTTCAAAGATTTAAGCGTACAAAGGGACATAGGGACATAGGGACAGGGAAAGCGACTTTGTTTTATACTATGTAGTGATGATTAAGTTCATATTTTAGTTATCTAAGGTCAATAAAGTATAAATAAATATATAAATAAGTACAAATCTACAATCGTCAGAAATTTAAGTTTATGTTCATCGTCCTCTACAGTCTACACTTATGTTTTATTTGTCAAAATAAATTCCGTAAGTATTAAATCAGTGGAACTGTTTAATTCCAATAAAACACGAGCTATTAATGTCACATGCGCAAGGCAGGAAGTCAAACAAAAAGCAGCTGACAGCGATGCATTTATAAATACAACTCTCACCTTCACTCCACCAAAATTATTACATCTAGTGTGGGATATGGTATGAGAGGAAGCGATTTAATGTATTAAAACGCTAGTACAATAATATTGAATGTTTTAGATGAGTTTATAAGTCGATTAAAATATATTGTATTTTATGTTCACTCTACAGGGTGTCCCACTATTGGTATACTAAGCGCGAAGGAACTTGTAGTTTTGCATACACTGATCACGTAAAAAATACTTTAAAAAAAATTGGGTCCAAAATTCTTGCTAAATTTTTCCTGAAAATCCATGTTTTCTTCTCTAGCTTCGCGCAGCCGGCATAAACTGCTTCTCTAGTATGAGCATTTTGTCTATGAAAACATAATCTTAAACGATAGCTCACGTGCTGGTGGCAAAGTTGGGCAGATTGCTTGTTTTGGGTGTACACATAGAGTTTTAAGAATTCATCTAACTATTTGAAAAAAAAATGCGTCTGGATTTTTTAAATTATTTTTTACGTACTCAGCGGGTGCACAACTATAACCTCCTTTGAGCTTAGTATACCAACAGTGGGACACCCTGTATATTTCATTTATTTTATCTTTCCATTTATTCTTATAATAAATTGTTACAATGATTTAAGCTTAAAACATAAGGAACATATAATTTAATTACTATAGAAATATGGATGAAACAGCTATATCATAATTTGCACGTAAATAAGCGTATTGGCTTGTTATTATTGTCACACTAAGCACCATAACTTAATACAAAATGATATCAAACCACTCCCGCTACCGCGCATGACTTGAACCACACTCCGGGTACAATAGATAGCACACAGTGGCATTGACTGAGCTAACGCCAGTCGCCTTTATCGCGCCATAAAACATCATACTAGGTAATATTAATCGCTCCCGCTACAGCTCGTAACTTGGACCATACTTTGGGTGCAACACACTACACGCAGTGGCCCTGACTGGGCTAAGGCCAGTCGCCTTCGCGCCATAAAACGAGCGATTTAAATAAATCTCTTCGTTTATATGTTTATATGAGTTGGTGTCTTTGCGAAATCGCTTTGGTAAACAATTTGTGTGTTTGTTTGGTTATTGAACAGAGCGGATATGGAAATGGATTTAAAGCGCGATTTATTCTTCAATTCCGATTTTTTAATTTATTCCTGACCCAATTTTTAAGATGTAAAAATTTATAAGCAAGACCGCTGCAAGATATCATTTTCGTATTATTCAATTACCCAAATAATTATTGTACTTGATACTAATATCTATCTATTATCACAAATCACAACATTAATATTTCGAATCCGCTTTCATAAAATTACACCTTATTTCCAAATAAAGAACATTTTAAGGTTCATACAAGAAGTATATATAGTAGAAAATTTATTCGAAATTCAAATATCAATACCCAAAGGGCCGAGATTATTTTACTAACAAATAAAAAATGAGTTTTAAACGCTCCAGTAAATACATCATTCTCATTAATATGTCAATATGCATTCTGCATCCATCAAAACAAAAATGAAGACTGCGTTATGAGCCAATTATCGCGTTTATCGTTAATTTAAGCCTTTTATCAACGAACGATAAAAAGAGACGTTTCATTTGTATAATATATTGAATTTCTTGTTAAAATATTGACTTGAATTATAAAAACATGCCTGTAATCAATTTCATTTCACTCAAATGAATTTAACATTCTATTTATATAAAAATAAAAAAATGTGTGCGTGTACTAGTGTACACACGTAAGTAGTGAAACTTTTTTATGACCTTATTTTTTAAAAAATAATTTACTTTATGCAACTTTACAGAAATACGTCAATCACGCGTGGTAGGGATAAAAACAAGATGGCGCGTAACGGAAAAATGTTACACAAAATTTTTTTCAAACCCCGATAAAGAAGTTTCACTTCAAAAAATGTTATTAAAACTAGCATTGGATGTAAGAGATTTTGAAAGTTAATCCTTGAATAGCTGCTTGTTAACATCAGTAACGCAGAACACATACACATACATCTAAATGTTTCACAAATTCTATTGATATATACTTATCAAACAATTTTCTATAAAAAATAGACGTAAGTAAATCTCAAGAGTCAAGACACAGACTTTCAGGGTAAGCAAGATTAATATGTGATAATTTTACAGAGCTCATTTATTTATCAAGTAAGAATTGAACAATATTTTTATTTAATAAATAGATCGCTCTTTTAAAATCCCATAATTCATACAACAGAGTGGGTTCGTATTCCCGTAGGGTCCTACGCGTACACAACCTGATAACCAAACAAACCGCTCGTGCATAATCCGCCTAAAATACCAATTATCGCACATTATCACAAACTAAGTGCAAGGCCTGCCCTTGACTCGTACAAACACACGAACACACTCAAGGTCTCAACGCAAATTAGTACTATGCACGCTTCATTCGATATATAAATAACTGCATGTGCAGAAAGCTCTGGATTCAATCATTATATGATTAATATTTAAATCTGATAGTATGTTGTAAAATTGCTGAAGGAATCTTGATGTATTTTACTATAGAAATAGATCGGACAGCACCATGTACATAGGCTTCTTTTAAGATTAAAACCAAATCTATCTCTGTTATTTACAAAGACATTTAATCATGAGACAAAATTAATCAAACGTTATTATTTTCTAAATAGAAGAAGAATTTCATTGAACTGTTGATTTAATATCCGTACCGGTAAATAAATAAAAATATAAACCGGTCTATTAATATTTCACTTTAACAAGCAATAGTATCTACAAACAGATACAATTAAAATTAAGTTATCTGTGTATGTTATATACAAACATTTATTGAATAGAAAATAGTAAGCAATCCAATAAATTAGGCAAACATCATAATAATTTATAACCTATTTTCTTTCAGTGTCATTTCAGTACTGTATCAACCACTCATATATGCACAAAAAATCTTCCAGCTTTCTATAACGTTACTTAAATCCTTCAAAGCGCATCTTCAAGAACATAAAACCTCTCAAAGAAATTGAAAGAACAATCCTGGCCTTTAATAAACTGGAACATAACCCTTGAATTTAAAAAGGCAATTGACGTTGAAAAGCGCGGGAAACGGGACGCGCGAAAATGAAACGACGGACGCCCGCCGCGTGATAGCAACTTAATTTCCTAGCCGTTAAGTTTAATTGGCCACATAAAGTTCTATTCTATTGTTTTTCGTTTCGTCCCCATTCCGTTGCAGTTACCACCTCGTCTGACCCATTCAAACGAAAATGGCATCCTCGCGCGCTTTTTTAGGATTTCAAAATGGCGGATCATAGGAATATTAACGCTTTGCATATTTTGATATTCCAAAACGATGAAATAAATGCTGATTGCATTGTATTTAGGAAAGGAAGTGTCTTGATTTTTCTTTCATCACGGCTTTGTTGACTTATTTTAGTGTTATATTCTCTAACTTAGCAAACTTATTTGCGAATTTTATTCAGAATAATATAATATTATAACAACAAGCTACACTCATATTACCGTGCAATCAATAAATAGACTTTTGTTTCAGATCCATTATATTATGACTGCATCAATTACTAGTAGGTAATTGAAAAAAAATGTTAAAGGAACAGTTAAGTTTTTATTAAGATAAAATATTACCATTAACATACTAAAATATAATAATTTGAACATAGATTAACAATTAACGTAGATACAGTAAATGCTTTACGAACAAATTAGAAGTTTTAACTACTTACCTAAACTTGTAGTACGAAGTTAGAGCTACTTGCATATTAATAACTTAAGTTTAACTTCATTTTAATTAAGTTAACGCGAAAAGATGGAACTGAAAAACTTAATATCATAAATGCAACACGCCCTGATAAAATATTCGCTCAAGGGAATGAAATTAGCAATTGGAAAATATTAGCATAAATTATATGACTTTTAGCTATGAATTTTGAATTAAAGTGTCTCTTAATTATGAAAATTATACTATCTCTAATCACAATCTAAATTAACTTATTTGAAAGTATTTAATCGCAGTATAGTTTATAAGATAACTAGGTTCTTTTCCCAGCTTCGCTTATTAGACGCTTTTACTGTTTTCAGTTATAATCCTAATCCAGAGGAAACAAATCGAAGAAACTTAAAATCTTTGAAATTCGGTAATTTCCTTAATACATTATTTTATACATATAGATTATATTATTTATCTTTAGCCCATCATTTTGCCAGCGAGTGTTACCAAAAAATTTATCTTCCCATGTTATTGCTTCAGTGATAGCAAATTAGTTTAATAGTTTTAACTAGACCGATCAAATACCTACATACAAACATATCGTTCAATCAATATTCACACCATAAACAGATATAGCTTATAGGTATAAACTAAAAAAACCTCATATTCATAAAAAGTACTGTACTAACAAGTATAAATATTATTATTAAAAAAACAAAATACCCGACTGCACACTAAAAAAAGAGTAAAACATTATGTCTTTATCCCGTGGGACTTTTAGGATAAAATGTATCCTATGACACTCCCGTAATCAAGACAAATCTAACGATACCTCATACATCAAAACCCATCAAGCCGTTTAGGCTACAGGTGGTCACAAAGGAAAAGACATACATACATACTTACATACACTCGAAAAACATTACCCTCCTTCTTTGGCAGTCGGGTAATAACACCACTACGCCACTTATATAAGTTCAAACGGTCCTTTTTTCAGTATAAAATGCAGTCTTTTACGTGTTTGCATAAAATAGGGTGGAATTGAACAAAGCAAAGAATAATCAGATGTGACACTTGGTTCATTTTTATGATTACTTTTTGCCTTGCACTCTATGTAAGGGAATAATGGAATGCTTTTAATGTTGTCACTTCGCTTCCAGTGTTTGTGAATTGAAAACTAGTTTTAATTTTCATGTGTTAGGTATTAATATATTTGATGGATTTTCTTTAGCGATACAAATTATTGGAATGAAATATTCTCATTCAATATTAACGAGTAGTGTCAATATATGTGTTGTAGTGTATTGATCTACAATTTATGTATTATTGTTTGGTAATTACTATCATAAGATTTTATTATTTTATTGTGGAAAATAATTGCTTGAAATAAGGCTCTATTTGGAATTATAACGTTTTAGACAATTAGTCTTGCCCTTAAAGCTTTTTTAGTAAGTAACCAACACTCAGTGATCTCACTGTAAGAACTAAGAACATAAACTTTTCTGACAATAAATCTCTGCCAGAGCTTTAATTTACTAGAGCTGTTACTTGCCTTCAAAAAGACGTTATATTTTTTAATATGTAGGTTTCTATTTCTAAAATATATTAAAACAAGAAAATCTTGTTTTATTTACAGCCCCAACTTGTGACTACGCTCGCGTTGTGTCAGGTAAAATTTACCTGTATGTTATCCGTTCAGCGACAGAACTGTCGCATCTGATATCCTGATTGAATATTCACATAGATTATTGTACTAAAAAACTACCAAAACAAGGGTCTTTTATGTAATAGAGGTAATAGACAAAGATACCTTAAATATACGTTTTCGGAAAGCTAAACTGAAACTCAAACATTTATTTATTCAATTAGACTTCTTCTAGAAGCACATTTTAATCGCAATAACATATTTTAACATTTACCACTATTATATAGCTATTTGTAAAACTAAATCTGTCGCATCTGCATTCTCCATAATCTTTGCCAAAAAGGTTTTTTATGAAAGCGCTAATCTATTATTTAGAGGTGTACTGTCACGCGATGATATTTCACATAGAAATTACTATAGCTCCACCTGCTATATACAATATCGTGGTTGATAATTAATTGCTCATTTGTATGAAAAATGCTGTTTACGTATTAATTAGATTAAGATTTTTGGATGTAATTGTTTTAAGTAGCTTTATTGAAATAATAAAATTATAGATAGAGATAATTACTACTAATTGTAATACAGTAATGTTCTTGATAGTCTTTTCAACACATTTTGATGTATAATTTTGTACATTACCTGTCTTTATGTGAGTGAGTGAAGTCCCATGTCCCCAAGTGGGGTTAGGGGCAGATGCATTATGCATACATCTGTTTCACTGATCGATTTTCTTTAGGGACAAGTAGGTGATCAGCCTTCTGTGTCCTGCCAGACCGAGTCATTTTTTTTTCTTCGTCTCCACCGGGAATCGAACCCAGAACCCCTCGGTTCTACGCTCACGCGTCAACCACTATACCAAGGAGGCGGTCTGCCCTCTTGTCTTTATGACTGACATAATATAGCCTAAATAATTTGGAAAATCCAAAAGTGCACGCCTCATAATTTTTTTTTAATAAATATTTATTAATTATTATTTTTGTTTATTTAATAACAATTAAACCACATCGAATCAGACCCTGAAAAATGAAAGGGTTCTATTCCTGAGCATACTCAAGCGTAAGAGAAAAAAAAAGACTCGATTAGTAAAGTATTTCGGTCGCTATCGTGTTAACAAGAAAAAGGATCCGCACATACAGACACACGGACGTCCAAGACAGAACTTTTTTAAACTGTTTTTTAACTAGTTTAAATAACAAAAATGACATCAAAAATATCATGAACGTTAAAAATAGTGTTTTTTCTTAATATGTGTGTGTATGTATTATCTTACAAGTGCAATGTATGATACATAAAGACATTTTAAGTTTGAAAAATCAGATGTTTTGCGCGAAGTGACAGTAGTACCCACCTCAACGCTTCGCTTATGAGGCGTGCAATATAACATAGAATATAAAATAGAACATATTCATAAATAGTGAAACCAGTCATTCATGTCAAGAAAACCTTTATTAACTTCATGTTATCTATCTGAAATTTCTTATCAGCCCATTTTCGCTGCAGCACAGGCCATCACCACGAGGGTATGCCACAGTCCACCACGCTGGCCAAGTGCGCGTTGACAGATGTCAAAAATATCGACGAACTTTTGATTCTTGCATATGCCGACTTCATCACGGTGTTTTCCTTCGCTGATGGGAGCAGAAGCGATGTGGATAACCTGCAAATAAATTGAAGTATCAATTAAATTTTAATTTTTTTTTTTTTGTGAGAGCCTAACTAATAATCCATACTACTGAGTCATTGAGATAATATTACTATACGTATGGAGGAGACACCACGAACAAAATCTGTGCGCCATTTTTTTGCTCTAACTAAGTTTTAAAAATGATTATCCCATCAAAAACATCCTGTAAAAAACCCAAGTCTCGCAGCTCAGTCTTTCTACCGTCAAAAGTTGTGAGATCCATGTAATACCAAGTCGGTTAATCTATTTAGTGTCTACTTGAAGGACCTTCTGTCTTAAGTTAGTACATAAGTTATTATCATGCCAATATTAAAAATATTTAACGTTTTAAACAAATAGATCGACTTGGACATCGCTTGATTTGATTATTAGTATGTATCACACTACACAGCACGACGGGCCAGCGACCAACAGGAACGAGAGTTTCAATCGCGTGAGGCGCGAGAGACTAAAGAATCTAATATAATATTGTAAAATTCATTTTCTTTTCATGCGATGTCCAAGTCGATCTATTTGTTTAAAACGTTAAATATTTTTAATATTGGCATGATAATAACTTATGTACTAACTTAAGACAGAAGGTCCTTCAAGTAGACACTAAATAGATTAACCGACTTGGTATTACATGGATCTCACAACTTTTGACGGTAGAAAGACTGAGCTGCGAGACTTGGGTTTTTTACAGGATGTTTTTGATGGGATCTCACTTCTTTTTGTAGAGCCTTTCTTTTTGATACCATCTACTTCTAACGAATTTTGTTAAAGGTCTTATGATATTTTCTTATTTTTATATGTAGTCTTCCTCCGACCGACACTATTAAGTAATTATATTAATTGAAGACTAAGGTATTTATGTAAGTTCCTTAAAATTAACCAAACAACATCCCAATCGTAAGCAAATAATATCAGTAAACTAATGAGCAAGCCTTTTATTCGTAAATGTAATTTATCAATCGAAATTATAAATGAAAATCGCAAACTTATAGGTTAGGTTTCGAGGCACATCCGAACAGCATGAGGGCGCTCGCACGTATGCGTGCGGCTGCCGCTCGCTCGAACTTGCTCGAAGGCATTCACATTTCATTGTTCTGTCATTTTGGCGTATATTTTGCTTGTCAGTCATAGAGTAAAATAGAGGCCAGTCTGTCTGTAAGGAGGCTAGTCGCGCCAACAATTTATATATAACAGATTTAAATTATGTATAATATATTGTTTTATTAGATTTTCGTACTTCAAGACATGTCCAATCATGTGTTTTTCATTACGTCGACCATTTTACAAGTAATAATGTTGTTCAGTTTCATGGGCTAAACACACCCTTACCCACCCTATACCCCCTCCCTTGCCTCATATGGTAGGTACCTATCTACACCTATTAAATTTATAACCACCACCAACCACCAACTGCATAAATAACTTTGTAATCCCATATATTTATATGGGATTACAAAGTTATTGATGCAGTTGGTGTATTTGGAAAACTGGACCGAAATTACAAAATATTTAAGTTTTCCCATGATTAAGACACTAAACTCTATATGTATTCCAAATATGAAGCTTCTAAGTCTGCTAGAAGTGCCTTGGACTTTTGATGATCGGTGAGTCAGTGAGTGACAAAATTTAGAAACTTTAACAAGTTGTCATTCTTAAACTACTGGTTCAAATTGACTGAAATTTTAAATATTCCGTGTTTATACAATGCCGGATTAGTTACTGAAGATTCAGGTTTCTTGCTTTATCCACAACCGAATTATAGGGGGTCGAAAAAGGCCCGAATTGCTTCGAGAAAAGGATGGTACGGCCGTGCCGCTTTTTTTTTGCTCGACTTGGCGGGGGCACTGCCGTGCCCCCAGATCTAGTTAGGTTCTTGCCGATGAAAGTTATTCCTTTGCACATTTCCGTATTATTTGTATTATTTGTGCAATATCGTAACACACACGAAGGCATATTTGATGCGTTTCACTTTAAAACCATTAAAAAAACATATTAAGTGATGTAGGCGGTGTCGTCTCCATATATGTATACATATATCAATGTACTGAGTAAAGTAACATCTTATAACTTCAGTATTGTATAAAAATCAATATTTTATGCTCTATATAGTTCTAGTGTAACTGTGTAAACTGCAACGGAAAAATTAAATACTATGTGAAACAGCAAATAGGACTTTTACTGTAGCAACTTTTAGAAGCCTTCCAACCTGCATAAAAGTATTGACAAATATTTGTTTCTCAATCACATCATTTCTAATAATATTTAAATGAAAGCAGAATAAATAAAACAGAGATATATGTACTATAATGGGAAATTAGATAGGGTACATTTGTCGCAATAATCAACAGTAAGCGCGGAAAGCCGCAAGTTTAACTTAGTATTTCACCAACAATGTTTTGAAAATCAAAACGTAAACTAAATCTTACATCGATAAAGATGGTTTATAAAATAAATGAACAAACTAACTAACCAACAAATACGAGAAAACATTATCGAAAAAAACCAATCATACAAATTCAGCCAGCGATTTCCGATAACCTTTAAATAAAATTTATCGTCAAAACAGATTTTCCACGTACGTGAACGGTTTAATTACATACCGATAGTATATGTATGATTTTAACATAAAACACGAAGCACAAAGACTCGCCAACAACGGCCTCACGCGACGCCGATTGATTTACCCGCGAGAATTGTGGTTGTGCATTCGAATTTCGAATTTTGTCCGCTTTTTTGTGGAACGCTGTGTGGCTTTGACTGCGCCGGGGCTTCTAATGGTTCGTTGCCTCCTGATTGATTTATCTGAAAATTCGCTTTATACTTGCTCCTTTTTTGTTTATGTTTAAATTCGTTTTTAAGTTGTTTTAATGCTTGCTGCTTTATAGGATTTAGTTAGGACTTTTCAATTGGGTCATTAATTACAATTTGTTTGCAAATATAGTTTTTAGAAAGAGTTTCTGTTTCGTAGGCATTGTTCTTAAGTGGAATTCTACGTCTATGTAACATTTATGCTATCGTACTCATAAGTCATAACTATTAGTTCTATATCTGTTTCTTTAATAATATCTAATAGTAGTCAGACACTTGCTGGTACCTACTACTTTTCTAATAAATACCTTCTTATCGAATTAAAAGTTTTGATCATTAATAAAACATAGGTAGATAATACGTTATATTAGGCAGAATTAAACAATATACGAACTAAAACTGAAAACGCTAGTTTTTTTTATCGTAACAGTGCGTCATTACTTTTTCAACTTCTATCATTACAATATAACTTATCGCAAAGGCTTAGATATTAAAGTGAAAAGTCATTTATATACCTAACTCATAAACGACTGACCGGTTGGCATAATTGGTAGTTACCCTACCTTCCAAGCTAGAGGTCCTGGGTTCGATTCCCACCCGGGGCAAATATTTGTGTGATGAACATAGATGTTTGTTCTGTGTCTGGGTGTTAATTATCTATATAAGTATTTATTTAAAACTAGATTTCCGCCCGCGGCTTCACCCGCGTTTTCAAAGGAAAACCCGCATAGTTCCCGTTCCCGTGGGATTTCCGGGATAAAACCTATCCTATGTGTTAATCCAAGTTACCCTCTATATGTGTGCTAAATTTCATTGTAATCGGTTCAGTAGTTTTTACGTGAAAGAGTAACAAACATCCATACATCCATACATCCTTACAAACTTTCGCCTTTATAATAGTATTAAGATAAGATTATATAATTATGTATGTTTATCAGCCATCTGGTTTCCATAAGACAAGCGAAAGCTTAGTATGGGATCAGATCGTGCCGTGTGTGAAAATTGTCTTGAAATATTATTACTATTGATGTAAGAGTTTATGTTTCGAGATGAAGATACAATGTTTTTGGTACTATTGTCAATGTTTAGTTTCTATTTTTAACTTAGTTACAATACAAATACCACCATGCAAACTTTAAAACATAAATTAAACAGCACAATATAATTATAAGCCCATAAGTGAAAGCTTATCACATACCCTCACAATAAACAGTCCATAAATTCATTTATATAATACGAAGTTTGATTTAGCGTTGTGCGGTCGAAATAAAATCGTATAGCCTTAAAAATCGGCAGCCTGCCAAAACTCTCCGTACAAAAAAATCACATTCGTAATTTTAAGGTTGGTAGCCACGAGCGGTTCGAACGCGGCGGTTGGAACGCTCCGTTGGTTGATACACGTATACTGTTATGTTTGATTATAGTCCTAAGCTGATAATATTTTCATTATGAATAATGCGAACTAAAAAATTCTAAAATTGACCAATATTTAAAAAATCTCTACATTTGAACTAAATATGTATTTACGAGCAGGCAAAGCGTCATAATTTCTTTAAATCTTTTTTATCCACCAAAGATCACAAAAACTTTACTGACACCAGTGCCCGACATTTAATGGTGAAATTAATCAAATTTATTTAATACGCGTTAAATTATGAATTCAAAAACGCGAAGGAAGCCGCGTGTACCAGCTCATGTATCACCAGCCTTAATAGGTAAAAATAATAAGCCTCAACCATATATCATGGGAACTGTGCATTTGATTTTTCACATGTTTTGGCTTAAAGCCCCATCGCCATTGCCAAGTTGAAAGATTTACTCGTACACTCTTTATTGAAATATAAAGGGTTTATTTACTTATTTCGTGTGATTTATTTATGTTAAGAGCTCCTAAGAGTTCATGGAAGCTTTCAGTATGTAAATATGTAGTTTAGTTGCATGAATATGTAATGTGACTTATATATACACACTTATTACACATCTATGTAATAAGTGTTTACACATTCAAGTTCAAATATTTTTAAAACTGTTTTCTTATCTTTTAGATATTTAAAATCATATTTTTTAAACCAATAGAATGAACACTACGAATAATACAGTAGAAATACAACGTCAACATTGCGCCGAAAAAATAATTTCAAATCGGTCTACAGTTGACGGAAAATTCGGTGAAGTACTCAAAAAAATATACAATGAACCTCTACTTTTTTAAAGTCGATTAAATATGCAATCACATTTCCATTCACAGTCTAACAAACTTGACTCACTCATCCATTATTATTGCCAGTATGATAAATTTTGTCAAGGGTAACTGCTATACTGTGACATGACCTTGGAAAATGAAGTGCAACAGCCGAGTCATATAAAATTGGGTCGACAGACGGACTGATGATTAATTACTGTCAAATAAATGCTGGTGAATAACCTGGCTGGTAGAGTAGCCAAGTAAATTCTTGAAATTAGTAATAATACGTCGTCGTGTCGGCCGTGGGACGTCCACTGCTGGACAAAGGCCTCCCTCAGGGTTTTCCACCACGCCCGGTCACCGGCGGCCTGCATCCAGCGGCTCCCTGCCACTCGGACCAGGTCGTCTGTCCATATGTAATAAATATGTAATAAATATATATGAAATAATAAAAAATATATATGTAATAATACGAATCCTACTAATATATTATGTACTATTTCCGCCCGCGGCTTCGCCCGCGTTTTCAAAGAAAAACCTGTTCCCCTAGGATTTCCGGGATAAAACCTATCCTATGTCCTTTCTCGGGTATCAAAATATCCCTATACCAAATTTCATGCAAATTGGTTCAGTAGTTAAGGCGTGATTGAGTAACAGACAGACAGACAGACAGAGTTACTTTCGCATTTATAATATTAGTATGGATGATGTGTTATGACGGCAAATCTGTTGCAATGACCTATTATGAATCCGATAGTCGCATATATGTGTGTGTTTGTTTAACGCCAAATAGATTGATCTGTTGTAATCAATTTTAGATATTATAGAAGGATCAGAGCAGCTATTTATACGTACATGGCTTGAAGTCTTTCGCCATGTTAGGTAATAAATCTTTGTTCGATGTTTTCAATAATATAATGTGTCATCATCAGCCCATATGCGTTCCCTCTGCTGGGAAACGGGTATCCTATGAGGGGATAAGGTATTTCCTTCCTTTATTTTAAAGCAGTAATTCTATGCTATTCACTAAAGTCGATTCGTAGCAATAGAATTTATTAAACAACAACCTAAACGAGTATTAAAAGCGTCACTCCTTATATTTATTTCACGTATACTTTTAGTAATTAAGTATACACATATAATCTCTTGTGCTAAAGCAAGATCAATAATTATATCTTCGCAATCATCTCGCAAACTTGTCATCACACCACTCACGTGTACAAACAGACAAAAACACATGTAAACGACACTGATATTTTTCGCTCACAATACCTTGACGTAGGGCTTTGACACAGATATTATGTTTTGTCGAGTTTTCCGAGAAATAACGACAAAGAGACAGTGGTCGAGCCTAATTAGAGTGGAATGCACGGGCGGGTAATGGGTACGGAAACGCAGCGGTTTGTTGATGACGTATGTGTGATTTGAAAACATAAATTTAATATGAGATATAAACGCGTATTCGCTATCATAATCATCGTCAGACCATTTACACTCTCACTGCTGGGACATGAACCTCCTAAGAGGGTATAAAATCATAGTTAATCTTTGTGTTGTGAATTAAGGACCTTTTAGAAACTCTTTCATAATATTGTATCGTCTTTTCTTATGTATGTTACTTATAGGTTTGGATAAGTTCAGAAACTAACCGTTAACTGTTTAAATTATTATTATCATAATTACAATACTCATGCATCCCAATCAAGCTAAAAGTATGGTTATATACAGAAATAAATAGTTCAATTAACATTTTTTATTTGTCCTTAACTCCTTAAATTAAATTTACGATAATTAGAATCTGCACACAAACATACATTTCATCATAGCGTTATTACGTTTTCTTACTGTAACCGCCTACAATTATTCTCCATACATCCCAAAGTGATTGGATATGACAATGCACTTTCAAGAACGATGCGTCTGCCGAGAGTGGGTCGTGAAATCGCTCTCGTTTTATTGTGTATCGTTTCAAAGGGACCGTTTTGTACCAAATTGGAGATAATTACTGTAACAGTAAGGGTGCTGGTACATTGGGATACATGCGGAAGTCAGAAGCAGTTATCTGTGCGTCTATGATTTCAAAGTCACCATAAAATCAGCGACTATAATGTACAGCCACTATTATACCATCTCAAGGTTCGCTATACCTTCGAATTTATTTATTTTTTTCTAATAATAGTGGATACATTCCATTTTGCCGCAAGAAATAACAGCCTTTCTAGGTTAACAAAGTGAAGGGGTAAGGGGCAGATGTATTTGTATTATACATCTGTTGCACTGATCGATTTTCTTTAGGGACAAGTAGGTGATCAGTCTTCTGTGTCCTGCCAGACCGAGACCTTTTTTTTCTTCGTCTCCACCGGGAATCGAACCCAGGACCCCTCGGTGCTACGCTCACGCGTCAACCACAGTACCAAGGAGGCGGTCAGGTTAACATCATTTCTTGAAGATTTTATTTGTAAAGAAAGTACGCCTACAATATTTTTCTAGGTAATACCTCTAACTCTATATTTTGATACTTTATAAGATCTTATGTGAAATGTCAGTCACATTTAACATGACTAAACAAATTAATCATGCCAATGTGTCAATACCCTTACAACCAAATTATACCTAACATTAAAATGCATTCATTTTGCGTATTGGCAGAAATTATAGTCCGTCGGCCCTGTATTACGATCATCTGCCAAAAATTTCAATTATTTTGACGTGATATTATTGAACGACAAAGCCGGAAAATTCTGGTATTTAGCGGGAAATTTATGCATTTTATTTATCTGTTTAACGTAATGATACGACGTGGATTTTTTGTTGAGATACTATGGTTTTTAGACAGCATATTATTAACATGTAATACTAATACTAGCCTAATCATATCCTTTGAAAAAACTATCAGAACGTTCAGTTCCTAAAATTATTTTAAACATTATCCTTATCATAGTAATACCAGATATAAAAAAATAAATTATGCTCTACAACGATTTTTTATCAGAAAAAATACATTTCAATTCGAACAGGACTAAAAAACTTGAGCGATGTCAAGGGACATCCGGATGGAACGAAGTGTTAAGTTAGAGAGAGACAGACGGAGAACCACGCGAACGCCGCACGGCTTAACTCTAGCAAAAAGTGTCGTGACAACTTTTCGTAAGAATTTTTTCCGTCTAGCCGTTCCGTTTCACAACGCGCGATAAGGAACTTCGTTCCAAAAACAAAAACAATATACAGCTACACATTAACATAGTCACATTCTAGACTACGTATTTATTTACGTAAAAGCTAATAAGCAAGATGACTAAAATTTTCTTCCTGGAATACCATCACACTCCGTTATTTTCCGTGTTCTTGTGTGCATTAATTTGTCTTATAATGTTATCAACCGACTTGAAAAAAGGAGGTTTTCAATTCGACTGTATTTTTTTGTGTTAGTTACTTCAGAACTACCGACTGGGTGAATCGATTTTGAAGGTTTTTTCTTATTGAAAGCTTGTAATTCTATTTAAATTTTAGTTCTGACATAGGAAAGGAGTTTAGTTATTTCTTTAATACAAATCTTGTGAAAGTGAAGAAAAGCTAAAATAAACTTTATTTCGGTACAGTGATGATGTTGAATTTATAGGTAGCGCGTTCGATTCTGGATGAAATATTAAAAAATAGATCTAACAGGGTACAGCATGTTTAATTATATATAGGTATTATTTTCTGATATAGTGTTTTTATTGACTAAAAGTGATGTGATTTCATTCTATTAAGTGAAGTCCCGTGTCCCCAAGTGGGGTAAGGGGCAGATGTATTATCTGTTTAACTGATGGATTTTCTTTAGGGACAAATAGGTTATCAGCCTTCTGTGTCCTGCCATACTGAGACGTTTTTTTTTCTTCGTCTCCACCGGGAATCGAACCCAGGGTTCTCATCGGTTCTACGCTCGCGCGTAGACCACTGTTGACTTTACCAACATAAATGCAATCTTAGAATGCATTGATACTAAAATTTTCCTTCCACATAAAATATATATTGCATGGAAACAGAGAGACCTATTTAAGCGAACTCTCGATTTCAAAATAACGTTTTGGTTCGCAAATATGGCATTTAAATTTTAAAATATATTTCGGTTGTTTCTCTTGTGTAAGAATAATATTGACCTATTTTAAAATATTCTCATTTGAAAAATGTTATGATAATGTGTTACTTAACTGGGTGATACCGCTTACGGCAACATCTGTTAGATTTTATTTGCTATTTGTATGCTAAATTTTATCTAAATCGGTTCAGTTCAGTCCGGTCCGGCTTCACCTGTGGTACTTGTACAGGTACGTAGTACGTGGTACAAAAAAAATAAAAATATTATATAGCATAGTACATAAGGATTACGTTGAAAGCACATCGTACAAATGCCCGTTGCATGAAAGAATTTTTGAAGTTCGTCCAATTGTTCCTGAGATTAGCGCATTCAAACAAACGAACGAAAAAACTTCAATTTTATATATCCTACTAGTAGGAATAGAAAAAATTGCGTTTCCATGCATTTAACAACATTTCGTATTTAGGCGGTATTTTTTACGAACTCAGGTTTTTACTACGCTCTAACCACTGTACCAATTTAGTTTTTCCGCTGACATTTAATCAGAACCATAAAGTGGGCACAGTACACATAATATAATATTATTTACTCTCAACATCTGCACGTGTGATTAGCCTTGAGATCGCGTTAATTCAGACTGCATCTCCGCTTTATTTCTGTCGTAAAATTAAACTGCTGAAGATTTAGAGAACTAGATAAACCTGTTAAATAGTTTTTAATATGAATGTAATTATTGGATCAATAAAAAGCATAACGCGTGTGGAATATTAGGTTAATATTTCGTCTGTAATATTTAAATTTTTGTTTTTGATTATAATATAATAGAGTTGAAAAGATAATTTGGTTAAAGATCTGAATTGTTTTGATATTATGTTTATTTAAATGTATCACTTTGTAAAACAACGACGAAAAAATGAACTTTAAATTCATAAGAAACTAGTTCAGAAGACAGGGCAAAATAATTGTGAACTGAATATGTATAATTTGCTAATAAATATAATAATTTTATTTTTACATCATAATTACATAAATATTTGTGGTATCAGGTATGACAATATACATACATTTATCCCGATTTATTTTACATAGAACAAATTAACAATTAAAAATCGTAGCACCTTCTAGTTTCACCTGTCTCTATATCCACGTTCTTAATAGTGCTATTTCATTTTATTATATTATTTAGATTATTACTGTGTTTTATAAGCACTATTAGTATTTAACAGAGCCCTACGTGTGCCTAGATTAGATTATGTCCTGTAATAAGGTTGTGTTAATGTGATATATAGACGCAAGATGTTTACTTCTTAGTATTTTTAATCGCCCCATCAATCTAGCCATTTGTTTATTACTTTTAAGATTATTTACAAGTAACTATTATAAATAGTTGTAACTAAATGTAATATGGTAAGTGGTAACGTATTCTAAAAGTTTCAATTTTTATACCGTTGTGTAAAAAGCGCTAAGCTAATTTTGATGTAATTTAGGACATACATATGTTTCATATGTAGTCCACTGACTTTAATAATAACAGAAACATAAAACATTGCATAAATAAACTACCAAACACTTCAAAGACTTTCTCACCTACATTTCAATTTTGTGACATTAATATTATTTCAAAAAATATTAAAAGCTGCGCAGTGCGCTCATCATTCGAAATTATGTCCTTCCGCACCACAGGGAGGCGAAAGACGTGGGTTCGAATCCCGCAATAGATTTTTCTATTCCTTCTACTTCTTATAAACAGTTTTAATCAATTTAGTAATAGTCTACTATCCCATCAAGATGTGGTATATCACCAAACTAGCAGGATCGAGTTGCAACTTGCAAATTCATTTGTCTGTCTGGCAACTGGCAATGTATCTAATATTGATACACACGGCTGGTAAGAATGGATAACATTCAAATAATATATTTTATTAAAATGTAAGTACAAACATTCACAAATGTCGTACACTTTTAGGTTTGCGTATTCTTGCGATGTGAACCGGCATTGCATCGAGCAATTTTTAAGATGTATTGTAGAACTTAAATAGCAAATAAAAATATGTACTTTTTGACTATATTTTATGAAATGATGCATGAATATGAAGATCGTAGACACATAATGTATGATGAATCCATACTAATATTATAAATGCGAAAGTAACTCTGTCTGTCTGTCTGTTACTCAATCACGCCTAAACTACTGTACCAATTTGCATGAAATTTGGTATGGAGATATTTTGATACCCGAGAAAGGACATAGGCTACCTTTTATTGCGAAATATGTACCACGGGCGAAGCCGGGGCGAACCTCTAGTAATTGATAAACCGTAAATACGATAGAAAGGTACGATACGAAAGAATGGTTATTTGTGGGAATTTGTGGCTACTTTTCATATCAAAAGAATCTTATAAGTTCAATTTTCCGAATTATCTAATAACTAATTAAATATCTAATGAAATTTTGATGAGCTTTTAAATATATTTTCATCATTAATTTTTTTAAAGGTAAAAGTTAGACATTTGAACCATCGTTGGGTAGAATCAGACGGGTGTGATTGACCCGACGTGGGGCCTATACCACTAGCCGTTCACCCCGGCGTCTCTTACACTTCTTGTGAACAATATAAACGAAATTCATTAATCGATATTTGACTCTACATAAATACTTTATTTTACTCTGTACTAAATGCTTTAATTTTATTTTAATAAGACAAACACTTGAACCTTATCAAATATAATTTCATAAGTTCAGATAAAATCTTAAAAGGTTTAATATTACAGGTATTGGTTTCGAATAATTAAGTAAGTATAGATTTAATATTATAAAGATGAAGAGTTTGTTTGTTTGAACGCGCTAATCTCAGGAACTACTGGTGCGATTTGAAAAATTCTTTCGGTGTTATATAGCCCAATTATCGAGGGAGGCTTTAAATGTGATCATGCTAAGACCAACAGGAGTGGAGCACTGCGGGTAAAACCACAGGGCACAGCTAGTATGTACCTACATATAGGTTTGTAAGCGCAGTGGTTATACGAGTAAATAATAATCCCTACTTCGCGAAAAATATTGAATGTTTTTATTCTGTCCATAATTTTGTTAATACCAAATCACCTCAAACTCAAACTCAAACATTTAACTCAAACTCAAACATTTATTCATTCAATTAGACTAGAGTACCTTTGAATCGTCATAACAATTAATTTTTTTTATAAGAAAAATCCATGCTTCATTTTCAGAAAGTATAGTAATGTTTTTTCCCATTTGCCATCATTTAATTTCTTTAGAAACGGCATACTGTAAAAAAAAAGAAAAAAATAACTTTCATTAATTTAAATACGCAGTATACAAAGCAAATATTTATGAAATAATAGGAAATGTAAAATAGGCCCTTCGTACTTCCGCGTTGACTACCCTCATTTGCACAAAGAAACAAAGAATCGAAAGTATGAATCATACAATTAATTATACTTTGCTGTTACGTGTGTTTACTGTCGTGGTTCTGTAATGTTAGCTAGATGTAATCCTGTGGTTTTACATGCATAAGCTTGAAGATAAAAAATGTATACTCGAATATAAAAAATACGTGTGTGCTGGCTGGTGTAATGGCGTGTGTGCTGAGCACATATTGTTTCAGAAGTGAAATTTCTTTGGCAAGAGTCGTACAAAAATCGTCGCCTTACTCCATGACGTGAAGGTATCGACTATCGCCATGATGCTACCTTGAAATTTTACTCTCGACGCGCCTAAAGAAGTTTCACTTCAAAAAAATGCTACAAATTGAGACCTTAATCTCAGGAACTACTGGTACGATTTGAAAAATTCTTTCGGTGTTAGATAGCCGATTTACCGAGAAAGGTTATAGGTTATCCGCGTTATGAGCCACGCGGGTAAAACCGCGGGTCGCGGTTAGTTTTTAATATTAGTAGGACAATTAGGACTAGTTAGGACAACTACGGATTCCTAAACCTTTATTATTGACCTCGTTCCATTGCATAGAGTGCAACTGCGCAAATACAAAATAACTTTTCCGTTTGACTGCTGCCTGAATCATCAAACCTGCATTGTTTGGAAACTTATTTTCCATAAAATTTGCAACAATTGTTTTAATGGCATAATATGTTTAATTTGTGTGGTTTTGTGGTGTTTAATGATTTTATTAGTCGTTTATAATGTCAGAAAAAAAGGAAAAAAATCTTGAATAAATTTTCAATTAATTTTTTTATTAATATAAATGTATGATTTCGGCACTAATCGATGTGATAAATTAGAAGAGGGTAAATAGAAAATGTAAAATATGTTCATTACGTAGGTACCTACTATTAAGTGAAAGTTTGGTTACATAATAAATACCTACTAAACTTAATAACAAAAAAAATAATCTTATACATAATATTATTTAATAATAATTTACGCGTTTCCGATTATTAAAAAAACACGTGAATAATATGGTTTATATATTCATGCATTGTTTTAATAAAATTTAAATTCGTAATTCGAAAGCTTTTCAATAAGTAATTGCGCACTAAAACATAATTAGATTTAATTCCCGCGTAGATATGTGTCATGCATCTGACGAATAACGAATTTATGTTATTTTTTAATAAAAGGGTTTTGGCACGAGTTGGCTGTGACTCAGCAACCTTGAAACACGATATTATTTAAATTTTCTTATTGGATTTATGACTGACAGACAGAATGACCGTATAATAATATAAATAGCAGATATGTTTGCCAAGCTGTAGGGTCTCTTAGGAATGATTTATGTGTGTTTTATTAAAATGATAATGTTTGTTTGTTTGTGTAATCTAAGGAATTGAGTGTCGGATATTGAAAAAAATTTGAGTAATATTGGAAAGTGAGTTAGGATCATAAGAGTAGCAAGAGAAAGCGGCAGCGGAAAGCCTTTGTGAAGAAGGAAGTTTTTTGAAAGAATTGTAACATAATTTATGATAATCAAAGACCAATTTTCAAACCAAAATTAATTAACTTAGGTATAGGCCTATTAAGGTAACTTACACATACATATTTCGAATGTATTACAATACATATTTATTATTTATCAATTAATAATTATGCATACGAGGTAAGCTTTTATAACTTTGGGTAACTTGTAAGTTCATTAGTAACAAATATTAAATACTTAATAATAGTTAAAAAAAACTAAAAAACACGCTTTTTATAGAAACCGAACTAAAAAATGGAATAATTTTATCAAATTAGTGTATTGTCATCGGTCCTCAATAAATCTGCAAAGTTTGAACGAAATCTGGCCGTTTAAAGTGGGTCAAAATCGCGCCCAAAGAAGTCGGTTACAAACATACAAACATACAGGTGAAGCTAATATAAAGCGTGTAAAAAGTAGACAAATACAAATCCTCCCACTTAAATACTTATAGACTTATTTAAAACATCTTTCAATCTAATTCTTAGCCAAAACAAAAATGCAATATGAATAACATTATTTCTTAAAAGGCCGCCAAGGCATTAACCTCCATGTACTATAGAAACCTACACAGACAGGCAGACAGACGGTGAGTGGCCTATGACACAGCATTCTCACTGGATTTTTATTGAACAGGCAAACGAACTGATAGTACATGATTTTATATATATATTTTTATTTATAAACTAGCGGTCCGCCCCGGCTTCGCCCGTGGTACATGTTTACGTTTTCTCTACATAAGAACCATCATCGTACTTCAAGGAATATAATAAAAAAAGAATTATCGAAATCGGTTCAGCCGTTCTCGAGTTATGCGCTTACCAACACATTTTGCGATTCATTTTTATATATAAGACTAGCGGTCCGCCCCGGCTTCGCCCGTGGTGTTATTTACGTTTTCTCTACATAAAAACCATCCTCGTGCTTCAAGGAATATAATAAAAAAAGAATTATCGAAATCGGTTCAGCCGTTCTCGAGTTATGCGCTTACCAACACATTTTGCGATTCATTTTTATATATAAAAGAATAAAAATATATAAAATTAAATATTTAAAAATATTTAATTCTTAGAAATGTCGTAACAGGAAAAATGCAGTGAATTAGGCTGAACTTACAATGTAATCTATACTTATTACTTAATATTATAAAGCTGAAGAGTTTGTTTGTTTGAACGCTAATTTCAGGAACTACTGCGCCGATTTGAAAAATTATTTCGTTGTAAGGTAGCCCATTTATCGAGGAAGGCTATAAGCTATATATAATATTATCATCACGCTAAGACCAACAGGAACGGAGCACTGCGGGTAAAACCACGGAGCACACTGCACAGCTAGTAAATGATAATACCACACAAAATTAGAAAATAAACCATTTTGAAAAGTGAATCCTACAATATATGCAATTTAATGTGAAAATAGTTTTACATACATGCTTTTTTAATCGATCTACGAAAGTCGAAAACATTAATAATTGCAAGAAATTGGACCGATTTCCTTGATAAAACAGACAAGTAAAAATTAATAGATACAATAGATACGTTACATAATGACATAACTATAATGTGTGTTTTAATTATGGAACGTATTTTGATGAATTTTCTTTTATAGATAGAACATTTGCACAAAGATATTGGCTATGATGCTAAAACGTTAATACTTTATTTTCAGAAAAGCTACCGAAAGGCTACGTAGGAAAGATATTTCAAATCATGCATAGTCCATTGAAAAGTTACATTTGGGGTTGCGTTTTTTTATCAGATAAATAGTTTAAGAGATATATCGTAAAAACCATTTCAACCGCTATTTTCAAGATGGTGGCGACCCCAATAACTTGGTTTTAGCTTCATACTGCCCCCCCCCTTCACATCAAAAAATAAAATTGCGTCCTCTAAAAAACGCAAGGTTAGGCCTAAAAAATGTAACATTTCAATGGACTAGTAGACAGTCATTCACAACAAAAATAAAAACTTATCTCATGTTTATTTCAAAATGTCGACATGTAAGTATTTCTAGAACAGAAGAATACGTGTAAAGGGAAAGGAAAAAATAAATATTGCTTCGTAAAACCGTCTGCAGAATGTGATCACTAAACAAAGACACGCAACACTCTTGTGAAGAAAATAGAGATTAAAAGTGCTCTAACGTCGGAGCTAGGGTTGTCGCGAAATAGTTTTAGTATGCATTGGGATTTAACTATTTTTTCAAGATACGGTATGTTTCAATGGTGAGAAAATAATTTAACAACATGTAAGTAGCAATATTTTAATTAATAAAAGACGGGTTTCGATAGCCCGTTAGTTGTAGATAGTGTTTTCTTAAGTTAAACTGACTTTAAGCGAATTGCTGTGGGTTTAAGATCTTTGATACTATATTATTATGGAGCTTATGAAGTATATTTTATGGTTATGGTGTTTCGAATAGTGAGTATGGTCACGGGGAAACTGAGATGTCACGCAAGTGTATTTTACTTGCCTTATATTGATCAAAATCACTAAGTATTAAAAAAACCAATTTATATTTTGTGGTGCGTGACAACCCTACCGTAAGAGAAGGCTCAAGCGTCTGGCACAGTTAGTACAGAGACTTTGTCACCGTCCAAACGAACTGTTGGCCTTTTGAAATCCTAATAATAACATTAAATCTCCCTTGATTTTTATTTCGCTTGATATTTTTTGTTATACATTTTATTAGTACGTGCTGTATTACCTACATTGTATGCTTATATATTAAGGTTTATTAAGGGCTGATTTTTCAATCCTTGGTTAAAACTTATTCATCGAATAATGTATAAAACTACCATTTTAAAAACGTATTCTAATTGCCCGTATTTGACAGTTTACGTGACATTTTAATATTATCGTGTAATACTTTATTGGACGGATAAGTTTTATCCAAGCATTGAAAAATCGGCCCTTAGTAGTGTGGTATTTCTTTACCGATCATAAGATAAACAAAACAGTCCTTTGATAACCGTACTGTAGTTTATCCAGTAGGTATATATTTAAGAGAAAATTGGACCGACCTACTTACTCGTAGATATAATTCCACAGCCCGAACTACTCGTGGAATTTTGAAATTTTCCATCAAGCTTATTTTTGTAGGTGGACATTTTTTGGAACCTAGATCGCTAACAGGTAAAAAAGAGTTAAAAAATTATAAGTTTGTATGTAACTTATAATTTTTTAAGCTTAACGCAATAGGAGTCACGTTTACAAAAGCACAGTCTCTTCCACATACTTAAATTCTAAAAAAAGCTACCAACATTTTTACCTGATTATTTTCTATCGAAAATGCCATAAATACCATAAAAAGTATGCACATTTTACGATTAAAACTCCATATAAAGTCTGTAATGTAAAGACGTCTCAAGTAAATTCGTGTTTAAATCAGTAAATGTATACCAAAGTTTTAGTCCATTCAAAGTCCTATTTGATGTATGAATACTTAGTCAAAGCTGGTTGTATCTTAGTGTGGTTTTCTGAATACAGGCCGAATGGGTTTCGTAGAGGTTTGGACGTTGATTTAATATCTTTAATGTTCTTATTCTTAGCATTACTATCGGTACGGCTTCTATATCTAGTATAGTATAATTATATCGACCGCCTCCTTGGTACAGTGGTTGACGCGTGATCGTAACACCCAGGGGTCCTGGGTTCGATTCCCGGTGGAGACGAAGAAAAAAAATGTCTCGGTCTGGCAGGACACAGAAGGCTGTTCACCTACTTTTCCCTAAAGAAAATCGATCAGTGAAACATATGTATAATGCATCTGCCCCTTACCCCACTAGGGGACATGGGACTTCACTGCTATCTAGTAAGTATATTATGTTTATTGTTTATACACAATTTATTCGAAGCTTTTAGACTGTAAGCGCAACGTATCTCGACTAAATAGACGCCATAATAATTTTGTAGGCAATGTTATCATGAAATGAAGAATAAGATTAATAATGGAACAAATAAAAAACTTATTTCTAGAATATGTTTTAATTTTTGTCACATTGTAAACAAATTAAAATAGAACCACATAAAGCGCTGTATTTACCTGCCTATAAAAAAAAAAGTGTGCGTGTACTATAAGTGTACACACGTAAGAAGTGAAACTTCTTTATGACCTTACTAGATATCCGCCCGCGGCTTCGCCCGCGTTTTCAAAGAAAAACCCGCATAGTTCCCGTTCCCGTGGGATTTCCGGGATAAAACCTATCCTATGTGTTAATCCAAGTTACCCTCTATATGTGTGCTAAATTTCATTGTAATCGGTTCAGTAGTTTTTACGTGAAAGAGTAACAAACATCCATACATCCATACATCCATACATCCATACATCTATACATCCTTACAAACTTTCGCCTTTATATAATAGTATTAAGATTTTTCAAAAAATAATTTACTATATGCAACTTTACAAAAATACGTCGAATTACGCGTGGTAGGGATAAGAAAAAGATGGCGCGTAACGGAAAAATGCCACGTGTAACGAAAAAATGTTACATTAAATTTTTTTACAACCCCGATAAAGAAGTTTCACTTCAAAAAATTTGGTAACACACAAAAACACCTAACAAGTTAACAACACTATCTGAAACTCCTCTTCCTTTGAAATTGGACTTTTTCAGTAAATAACCTAATATTGATCTCTCAACTCATTTAGTTATTTAAAAAACCGACTACGCACCTCCCTAAATGTTTTTTGTTTGCTCCCTCATCGAATGTATGCATCGAGTGAAGCCACATGATACAGCTAGTGAACCCGTCAATTAACATACCTGACAATGGTTCGAGAGGTATCACAGCACAAAGCATTGCTTCAATTCATTTCGGATCAAGTGCATCGCTATTCGTAATATCTTTTTGCAATGTTGTTTTAACTCTGTTTGAGAGCTAAATGTTTTACATATCGTGTTTTGGGTAAATGATTGTTAAGTGGTTAAAAGGGTAAAACTAGGAAATGATAGGTTTGATTCCATGTAGAGACGAATATAAAAAATGTTATTTTCGGACAAGGCACTAAAGAAAATTTACATACCTATGTACATAATTAAATCTGTTACAGAACTGTATCTATACTGATATTATAAAGCTGAAGAATTTGATTGTTTGTTTGTTTGTTTGAACGCGCTAATCTCAGGAACTACTGGTCCGATTTGAAAAATTCTTTCGGTGTTAGAAAGTCCATTTATCGAGGAAGGCTATATAATATCATCACGCTAAGACCAACAGGAGCTGAGCAATGCGGGTAAAACCGCGGGGAACACCTAGTTGTCAATATAATAAGATAAGAAATAAATATCTAGTTAATCTAACGTTCTAAGTTATAATTTGGATAATGAAAATAAAGTAGAGCTAGGGCGCGTCGCTAGTGGCTATATTTTCAATGACCATTGATCAAAACGTTCCAATGCTCAATTCCACAGATTATCAATAGATTTCACATCACGAAACGTAGGTACTTACTTCAATTATTTCAACACCTGTAACATGAATAAGTATTTATTTACTACAAAACATCCTAACTGCCATTTACAACAGGCGATTCTTGATTCTATAAATAAGGAACTAAAGGCTAAAATTCCTTGCAGTTGATGAATGATTTATGTTCTAAGGTCTTGATAGAACATGATCCCAATATGAAACATCAAAGGGTTGGTACTAATACCATTGACGGAGATATCCGAGCTATATCATGCTAATTAGTAACAGTTTGTCCAATGAATATGAACTAATAACTGGCTTGAATGCTTTGATTTCTGTAGATTTAATAGACGCCAGATTTCCCTTCAATTTGGTACAAGAGTTAATCCGGGGTAATATAAATGCGAAAGTATATGTCGCTTTCACGGCTAAAGCACTGAAACAATTTTGATGAATTTGTTGCAGATATATAAAATAGACCTTGGAAATTATAATGCTGTTTATGACAAGAAAATAAAACTTAGTGTGAATATAATATAGATATGGTCTACCCATTTCAAATGCAATATCATCACTACATAGTAGGGATAAAACAAAGTCGCTTTCTCTGTCCCTATGTAGGGACATAAATCTGTGTATGCTTAAATCTCAACGGATTTTGATACGGTTTTTTTAAATAGAAAGAGTGATTCAAGAGGAAGGTTTTAATAAAGGCGAAACCGCGGGTTGAAAGCTTCATATATAGTTATCACGCGATACCGTGAACTGCACGCAAGCATAGCCGTGGGCGGAAAGCTAGTAGGAAATAATTATATTAAAGTTATGTGGGCAACAAGTTATAATTAGATTTGAATGAACTGATTGTTCAGTGCTCTACGTATGTATGAATTCTTTGAATTTCAATAATGAAATCAATGAAAACGTATTTTAAAATATTTAATATTATGTTGATTATAATTTAACCGATGTCTCGCATCATCTTGACCTTAATTTAAGGGCAGGTTATTCATTTACCAGGTTCGATTCCTTTCCGAAATATTTTCATTTTATTTTACGTACTTTATTTCCATATTAAGTTAACTTTCCGAATTACAAAATATTCTGTTATACACACATAAAAGATGAAGTGTTTTTAATAAGTGAATAAATCCTATAACAAGTCAAATTTTTGTTGAGTAGAGAAGGCCAAAAAAGCAAATCTCAAGAACATTTTATCTTATTCTCCAGTATTTTACTCGTAAAAACAGTAAGAACGATACCATTAAAAAACAATATACCGCAATTATTCCGAAAACTCATAAAAACTCTCGCAGACCATCAAAAATTTTGCACCTCCATAACAAGTAGGAACTATAAAAACTTGTAACCATTGTAGTTTTTCAAAGTGATGTACTTTGCTTTGTGAATGGGTAATTACAATAGAAGTGTTATTGTATAGTGTTCAATGGATGTTGAAATAATTATAGATGTATGGAGGGATGGTTTTATGGGACATTTTATAGTTCCTGTCGCGGCTTGTAGGGACAGTTTTAAGTTTTAGGCTGTGGGCTAGAAGACAGTGTAAGAAATTTTGTAGGCTTGTTTATTCATCACGAGTTTTTTAAAGAAAAATATAAATTATGGCCCAAACTCTATTTGGCGAATGATGGATAACTTTCAGATATATTTATTGTCAATTTTATATGGGAGAGTCGATGCAAAGTTCATTCTAGTCAATTGTACTAGTAACTAGACTAAAAACTTTTTTAATTTAAGAATCATCAAGGATTATTGTGTAATGCGAATATTTTTTTAAATCGATCTTCTTGATTTTAATATAGTGGGTCGTAACTCGTACAGACAGTTCCCATGTTCTCTTCATAATACAGGGTGTCCCAAAAAGTAGTGATATACTGAAGCTGGGAGGTAGAGGACTTAGAGGGCTATCCGAATCACCCCCATGTGTGTTATGCGATTTTTCGTATTTTCGGAGTTATTACATTTTTTTCAATTTTTCATCTATCGCCGAGTACGATGAGATTTTTATTTATGGTGACGTGAATTATTGCGCTAGATGCTTGATTTTTTTTGTGTGCTAAGCTGAAAGATAGGCCAATTCAGTATGGTAACATTTACTATCGTTAGATCTTCGAATGGAATAAAAAAAAGAATTAAATGCCAAGAAAGATAAAATTACCCAGTATGTTCATAACTTCAAGGGCCCATAAAAAAATAAAATCACATAAAAAAGGTTTTCCATTTGGCTTTTAAAAACTTGCTCTATCGATCAGGTAGCTACCCTAAAAATTTCATTTTATTATTCTGAAGGCTTCAATCGAAAAATTGAAATCTAAATGTGGTAAGTGCAAAATTTTTATTAACATGATGATTATTAAAACCAATAAATAGGTGTTTAAAAATGATTTTTTTTTTAATAGCCCCGCTGTTGCTCAATGCAAGTGCGACATCACCGTAAAAAGTCTTTTTAATGTCTGAATGCTCTTTTATCATTTTTAATGGTTTCTTCTGCTACTATGAATTTCCGGGTTATTTCGTCCAAATTGTGGCAGTCTCTCGTCTTTGTAGTATCCCCACAGAAAAAATTCAATAGGGTTTATGTCCGGAGACCGTGGAGGCCAGGCTAAAGGGCAAAAATACCCTGAAAGATGGATTGGTCGTTGCAGCCTGCGCATGCGCCGGTGACGCCTGCTTTAAAGCCTGGCCTCCACGGTCCCTCGAATAAACCCCATTGATTTTTTTCAATGGGGATACTAAAAAGACCTCGGCTACTTGAGAGAATGCCCCAATTTGGACGAAATAACCCGGAAATTCATAGTAGCAGAAGAAACCATTAAAAATGATAAAAAAGCATTCAGACATTTAAAAGACAACTTTTTACGGTGATGTCGCACTTGCACTGAGCAACAGCGGGGCTATTTAAAAAAATTCTGGTAATTAAACACCTATTTATTGGTTTTAATGATCATCATGTTAATAAAAATTTTGCACTTACCACATTTAGATTTCAATTTTTCGATTGAAGCCTTCAGAATAATAAAATGAAATTTTTATGGTGGCTACCTGATCGATAGAGCAAGTTTTTAAAAGCCAAATGGAAAACCTTTTTTATGTGATTTTATTTTTTTATGGGCCCTTGAAGTTATGAACATACTGGGTAATTTTATCTTTCTTGGCATTTAATTCTTTTTTTTATTCCATTCGAAGATCTAACGATAGTAAATGTTACCATACTGAATTGGCCTATCTTTCAGCTTAGCACACAAAAAAAATCAAGCATCTAGCGCAATAATTCACGTCACCATAAATAAAAATCTCATCGTACTCGGCGATAGATGAAAAATTGAAAAAAATGTAATAACTCCGAAAATACGAAAAATCGCATAACACACATGGGGGTGATTCGGATAGCCCTCTAAGTCCTCTACCTCCCAGCTTCAGTATATCACTACTTTTTGGGACACCCTGTATATCGCCATAACAGATATTAGACGCGGCACGTAAGTCTAGCGATGACCTTCAATGTTTTACGGCAAGTTCGCCTTTATTTCGTTCAAATAGATCCCCTCCACTTCAAGGTGAGCGCTAAACTTACGTGCCGCGTAGCATACACCCTTTTTTATAAAAATACAGGTGAGTCAAATGTGTCTTTCATCATACATACGTTCATTTAGACACTTGTCGCTTGTAATAAGAAGAATCCATAAGAGCTTTAGATTGAATTTCTACCAAGCGATCCTCCTAAAACATGACACTCGCATATATAACAGACCCGCGGTTGGACAAAGGTCCACCCTCTAATCCAACAGTTTTACGAGCCGTCTTTACAATCTATGATCCGCATTTATAGCTACCGGCGATATTCATCGGGAATATATCGTCACGACATCCGTTACGACGTGCTTCCGATTTTTTTCACGTTTTACGATCACGTAACGATAAAGTGTAAATCGAAATGAATTTTTATGATAAAAGCTGTGTTGAATACGAGTTATTTTCTCTCGAAATTAGGGGGATTATGAGGGTAAATCTGAAACTAGTGAAAACCATAAGGGTCTCGATTTTATGGTATTGCATTAGTTACATAAATTTTTCAGAATAAATCAAGTAAGTGTTTATTTTCTTTATGTAAAGCTCTTTAAATAGTGGTTGAAATAAAGCGTGCGATTAAATAAAAAATAGGATTAAAACAGGTTGTATAATGTACAGGTTAAATAATACTTACATTTGTAAAGAAAAGCTTTAAAAAAGCTTCGAAGAGAACAGAGCTTTGAAAATATTGTTAAATAATAGTGTTTCTTTTCACTATTAGGCATACATAATTTCATTCAAAACGTAACAACGTTTATCTAATTAAATTTCACAATCAAACTGAGTCCTCTGTAGAGCAGCCAACATTGTGTAACATACAAACATGGACGTATAAAAAAAGACGGACGGTATATCGCCTAAACATTGAGTGAAGCCTAGTAATGGCGGCGAAACATCCATGTGTGTGCCATGTTGCCATGGCAACAGCTGTCCTGATGACAATGGCGGCTGTATTTTTTTCTATAAATTTTGCCGTAATAATTTTGTCATTAAAACATAAAAGAAATAACTTGCTTCCCTGTGGAATGTAATCCCTTTTGTTTTGTTATTTAAAATTGTACTGTTGAGACACCATTTAACCACGCAAGACGGCATTTTAAATATTTTTGTGAAACAGTGACGCAGTTAATCAGTCGGTAGTTCACGACGTAATGGCGGCCGACTAGCTTACTATGGTGAGAGTGTGTGCGTGTTTATTGTCTTTACACGATCGCTAGCTTACTATGTTGGCTTCACGTTGTTTGTTCGTAATACGGCGTCCGTCTTTTTTTATACGTCCATGCATACAAAAAACAAACCATTAATTTCCAACAGGCTATTATACTTTTATCGAGCCTTTGTAAGCAAAGCCGGGACGAATCGCTATACAATACTGTAATTAAATAACACCATTGAAAGACGTCGCTCCTAGCGTTTCTTCTCGCTCGAGGGTGATTAAGTAATTTTTAATTCTCAAACCAATTTATTCTCCCATCAAAATCCAAGCCTGCGAACGACAGACGCCAAAACAAACAATTATTTCCTTTCCATTACGGTTTTGTCGCTGATAAATACACGATTTTTATTCCATTATACGTCCCGGATTCGAAATAATAGGGCAAAATATCCAGGGAAAATTTCCTTGACTGTTTCCGCGTCGTTCCGTCCTCGTCTGATCGGTTGCCCGACGTAAGAAAACATTTCGGCGAAACCTCTGACCCTACCATCAAGTAATAAGTGGCTGGTGCAAGGCATGTGTAATAGCGGTTTGCTTTTAAATTTTAACTTGCAAGTAGAAAAATTATTCTTGAGGTACCTAGTCTATAGTTTTGGGTTCGCTTTAAGACAAGAACTTTAGAAAATTCTTGTTCGCTTTTAGAAATTTGACCTGTATGTGACATAAAACCTATTTTTGAGGTTATTTATAAGAAATGAAGTTTCATCAATAAATTATTGTTCAGTTTATTTTCTTCAGGAATAAATTTGTATTATTGTGTGACACTTATTATTTACTGTCGAGTTTCGAGCACTATTAAGGACATGCTTTGGTTTGGACATGCATTATAGGTTCTAAAACCGCTGTCAAATACTCTCAAGTTGCTAACAGCTATATTTTTCTCCCTTTAATGTGTAAAAACTTGTACAGTATTTGTACTTCTGCTTATGCATAAGACTATCTCTTAAAGGGTGCAAAATATATCTGTAGAATCATTGCTATATGTTCAATCTATGAAAAGCAAAACGCCTTTAATGCAAGCAGGTATCCTTATTCAATGTACTCGCTTGATCCCACAACTTGCACCACAACCAACCCCACTAATGGCGCACACAGAGCAGTGGTGTTTACTTTTATTGTCAAAATAAATCTATTTTAACTGTCCCGATAATCGCTACTAACTGTTTCGGAGATAAAGCCCAGCAGTTACTGATTGCCAGTAATAAAAATGTAGGGAATTTGTTGAAAAGTTAATGTTTAATTTTATTTTAATTGTTTAAGGTTGTTGTTGGGCTTTTATTTGGTATAATGAATTTTGATGTGAGCTACTAAATGAGTTGAGTTTCATACAAAAAGGTTTAGTTTTTTAATTAATATAATAAGGGTTTGCTAATAATTGTACAAATAATTTTAATATCATATACCTTTTCTTTTCATAAATTAAAAGTTTAACTATAAGTACATGCACATGTTTTTGAAATAGATAAGCATATTTTAATTTTTTTTTTCTTAAATTGCAAAAAAAAAGATTTAAGCATATTAATTATAAGTTGCAGACTATAACCTTAGGGAGCGACATTTAAAGGAGTTTTTTTTTTGTTAATATGAAACTCAAATATATTTTGATCCCTACTGATATTATAAATGCGAAATTAACTCTGTCTGTCTGTCCGTCTGTCTGTCTGTTACGCTTTCCCCCTCTCAACCGATTTAGATGAAATTTGGCACAGACAATCTTTAGACCCTGAGAAAGAACATAGGCTACCTTTTATTGCGAAAAAAACACCACGCGGGCGAAGCCGCGGGCGGAAGCTAGTATTAAATATACCTAATCGAATATCCTTTCATTAATTTACTCTCTCAACAGTATAATTAATGCTTTTATAGTTCAAATAATAAACCGCACTGGGCCCAGTTTAACTCAACATGGTTAAATTTAACTATTCAAGTTAGTTTACGATGTCATCTGTTTAGGTGTGACTCGTAAACTGTATCACATTACCCGGTTTTACGTGCAATTCCGCTGTTAATATATTGCCGAATAGTTTCGCTTTTATGCCCTGTTGTTTGATGGCTTTTCATTTGGGTCGTTTTTGGTGAAGGGTTTAAGGGCAATGAATGAAATAATAAAATTATTTTCTTAAAAAAACAATTGAAAACGATTGCAAAATAATAAGAAGAAATATTGAAAAGATAAGATAAGCAATTTATAGACTATTTATCCATATTTATTTATTTAATTATAGAACATGTGGCTTACAGACATGCCAAAGCGCCACAATGCTATACAGTACAAAAAATTATTATACACATTAGATACAATAATTATACACGATAAAAAACACAAGAACGTTGAAAGGAAAATACTTATAACTACACGTCATTTAACATTATGAGAATACAAACAATAATAATATATTTAGTTATCAAATTATTGTCGAAAAAAGTAATAAAATGTATTTAAAAAATGTAAAAGATTGATAGAGCTCGTAAAATAAACAAATTATTGTCGAAAAACACTAACGGATTATAAAAATGCTACAGGTGCAGTTTATTGAATTGAAACAACGACAAATTACAATAATTAATATAAAATAATTCCAGACATGAAAAGCCCAACGATTAACTCATTATTTATTTTCAATAGGTAGGTACTTTGTTTTATAAACAAAACATCGTGAGGAAACCAACATGTCGAAGAATCAAAAGTTCGACATGTGACCGGCAACCCGCACTTGTCCAGCGTGGTGGATTATGGCCTGTACCCTCATGGGAGGCGCGTGTCCCAGCAGTGGGAACATAGTGGGTTGACGATGATGATGACTATGTTTTATAAAATTTATATACGTATTATTTTTCTGCAATACCAAAACTCATTCAACACAAGAACACAAACATAATTATAACAAACCTAGACACAAAAGGAAACTCCAAAACGACTCTACGTGAAATTTTCGTCGTTCCTTGATTTCATTCCGTACAAACACACAAACAAAATGCTATGTTTGTATTTAATTAGCCGCGTATGCAACGCCTGTGTTTGTTTTAGTGCAGTTCTGTTTTTTGTGCGCTCAAGGCACGGTAAGGTAAATAGAGTGTACGAATTATGTTTGGGTATTTTGAAAACAATTTATTGACTTGCCTGCTGACGTCTCTTACTATGTTTGGTGTTAAATACTTTTAAACTGCTGTAAGTACCTACTATTAGGGCCGATTTTTCAATCCCTGGTTAAAACTTATCCGTCCAATAAAGTATTACACGATAATATTAAAATGTCACGTAAACTGTCAATTGCGGGCAATAAGAATACATTTTGAAATGGTAGTTTAATACGTTATTCGATGAATAAGTTTTAACCAAGGATTGAAAAATTAGCCCTTAGTAAAATTAGAATTGGAAAGCGATTTATTCATCATTTTATTTGTGTTGGGGACGTGATCTGCGAGTAAAAGCGTTTTAATTTACAAATGTATAATGCTCGCATAAATCAATAATTACAGGGTAAATACTATATTCTTGGCCATCAACTTTCATATACTTACTAGATAGAGAGGATACGTTTTCAACAAAAAATAGGTACATTCATTATTGATGATGAGATAAAATTTGTATGAAAATTGGTGGTCAAGAGTTCAAGACTTATTAAAGTGTTCAAGCAAATCTACATCTAAAGATTAAGCTACATCTTAAAATCACAGGTCAATCGAGTCCATTGGTGAATAATTTACAAAATGGCCGAACAAAGGTTAAAACTTTGTGTAAACCTAACCATTACTTAGCTTTTGATTAGACTTACTCTAATGAATTCACTATCAAAGTACCAAAGGTATTAATTAAGACATGGCCGTTTGATTTGAACTGCAAGCTATCAATAGAATGTTAACTATTCCATTGGTTGAAAGAATAATCAGCAACGACTGCATCGATTTTGGTGAGATTTGGAGCTTGAAAAAGCTTTGCTTTGAATACATCACAAGATCTGGTACAGTCAAGTATTTTTTTTTTATTAAGTAATGATTACAATAAATACTTCATTGCAAACTAAAATATAATAATTACCCGACAAATCTAATATCTAATATTGATGTATGGATGGATGTATGGATGTTTGTTACTCTTTCACGTAAAAACTACTGAACCGATTACAATGAAATTTAGCACACATATAGAGGGTAACTTGGATTAACACATAGGATAATTTTTATCCCGGAAATCCCACGGAAACGGGAACTATGCGGGTTTCCTTTGCAAACGCGGGCGAAGCCGCGGGCGGAAATCTAGTAATTAATAAGGTATACGAATGGTGATAAAAAGGATTGCTATTGAGCGATCTCTTCCAGGTAAATGTGATAATAGAAAAAAAGACGTGTGGCACTCGGGGACTGCCGCGGTAAAGCATATTGCATAGCATGCCTTCAAGCCACACCTCCGAGCCCGTTCGGAGTGGGGAGCGTGAGGTTCTTTCGTTACGGAATTCTCGATTCGGTCCCCGCGCTCAAAGCCCGCGATAGAAGCTATGCAATAGCTTAAAAACACAAAAACTGGAGAAAATTATTTATAAACAAGGAAAGAATTATTTGATAAAACTTAACAAAAACTTCAGAGACGTTCCTAATACACAAAATATAAAGAAAATAATAACAATATTAATATTTTAGTACACTATGGCCAAGTTGATATTCCATATAACTTGTTTTCCTTTCGCCTAGAAATAAAGAGAATAATATTTTGTAGAAGATGTTATAATATAAAATAGAAAAATGTGCTCTATATGATTTTATTGGACAGAAATGAGCTTGATATTTATTTAAAAGGTTTACTAGTCGCTGATCCCGGCTCCGCACATGTAGAGACATGCTAGTTACAAACAAAAATAAATATAACATATTTTGTTATCAGAAATATCGTAGCTGAAAACATTCAAAAATGTACAAGGAACGAAAAAATAATATATTTGAATCTAGTTCACCTTCCATTTTTATACCAAAACTCAACTTTTATCCGGCTTCAAAAAATAGGTTCTCAATGCGACTGTGTTTTTAGGACTAAAATTATAATAGACACATAGACGACTTTATCTTTATTTATCATATTATTATCTAATATATGTATATTATAAAGGCGAAAGTTTGTAAGGATGTATGGATGTATGGATGTATGGATGTTTGTTACTCTTTCACGTAAAAACTACTGAACCGATTACAATGAAATTTAGCACACATATAGAGGGTATCTTGGATTAACACATAGGATAGTTTTTATCCCGGAAATCCCACGGGAACGGGAACTATGCGGGATTTCCTTTGCAAACGCGGGCGAAGCCGCGGGCGGAAATCTAGTTAACAATAAACAAACAGAATCACCACACACACACACACAGGGACACATGTACACACGTTTAAAGCCACAACAAACCTAATTAAAAGCTCAATTTTTAAGAGCAGTCAGTCAGAAGTACGTTTGAGCTGTGGATTACGAGGTCCGACACGGTTCCGAACCTGGGCCTTTATACGGCAACACAGCTGTGAAATTAGTTGCCTATTGAAATAGCTTGGCGATATGGGAGAGGCTTTTTCACTTGGGACTGGGGTAAAAAGGTAAATATTTAAAATAATTTTAAATGATTGATCTTAAGTATATTTTTTCATCAATGCTGCTGTTAGTCGTAGCGTAAAGTAAAATAAAGCATTCCTAATAAACTCATTAAATGAACACATTTTTTTGACTCTCTCAATAGCTCGTTCAAACAAACACAGATTGAACATTTATCTACTCTGTGCTGTGAATATATTATAAGGATGTTATAAACTGGTTCTCTTGTAATATGGGATATTAGTTTTTATATACTTAAACTTTGAATTTAAGTAGGTATGTGGTTATTTACCAAGTTATGTGAAACTCAAACTCGGATTCAAACTGTAACATTAATCTATTCGACTTCGAATTAAATGTGTAAAGTTTATGCGCAATTCATTCTTATTATTTAACAGTAAATATAATCAGACACAACCTTCAATCTTTATTTAATAAAATTTTCTATTTATTCCATTCACAATTTTTAATACAAATGTATTAAGTACCAAGCGGAACACACCCGCCATCCTCGTTGCATGCTTCACGGCGTTATTCAAATCCCATGCTATAATAAACTTGGGATTAACTCTTTTGGATGCGGTTTGCTTATTATCAGCTCACACAAGACTGAACTCTGGATCCTTTATTGATTTTTGTGTAGCTAATATGCGTAATAAGTAAGTTTTAATCGGTAATGGAATCTTTTATACAGCACTTTAACACGAAAGTTATTATTAGTTTTTTTCAATAAAAAAGTATATTAATATATTTTTGAATACATATTATAAATGCGAAAGTAACTCTATCTGTCTCTCCTTTACGCTTAAACCGCTGAACTGATATTGATGAAATTTGGTACAAAGATAGCTTCAGACCTGAGAAAGAATATAAGATATGTTTTATCCCGGTAAACACACGGGAATGGAAAATAGACGGTTTATCTGACACGCCACGAGCGTGGGCGAGGGCAGAAATCTAGTAGAGTATAAAATTATAAACAAGACTGACAAAATAGGCTGTTTAGCAAATTTTATTTTATTTTTCACAGATTTTTCACCACAAAAACAAACACAAAAAATATGTATAACCCTCCAAACGCCCTAAACGGCTGAACATATTTAGATTGTGACTAAACAATGTTACCATCAAGCACTCAACACTTACATATATCCTCATTAACCCGTTGAAATGCGCTAAATACATAACTCAAACCAAAATTAGATTAAGTGACATGAGCTTGAATTAATTTCGCCTGTGTTTAAGCGTTGACAATATGTTGGAAATTATAGCTTTATCTGTTTATTTTTTAATTTATTTTTAGGGTGTGAAATGTTAAATTTTCTTCTACATCTGGCAATACCGAAATAAGGCTAAAATTATAAAATATTTTAAGACCTTTAAACGAATGTTTACTGCAAGAAATAAATTAATTTTATATTATTCATCTAGATACATCAGAATACATACTATTTTATCACTCTCGTAGAAGAACAACACGACCATACACGGTGTACTGTCGTGTTGATCTTACAGGCACAGGACTTAACTTCCCGTTCTCAGTGTAGGATAGATAATCTAATTTCGTACATTCTTTCAAAAACGTACATGATGTAGGTATACAAAATTTTTAAAGAGCGTAGTTTAATAATTCAAAAAACAAAATGTACAAAAAATATGTTTTGTACAAAGTATTTTAAGTGAATACATCCTAAAATAATAATTTAAAGCTTTCTAAAAATACGACGCTCGTTGTTTCGATGGGGATAATGTGAAATTATCTGAAATAGAATAAAAAATATAAGTACCAAAATCTTCTAAACGCCATTATTTATCTAATCTCAAAATAGAACAAAAAAAAGCGTGTCAGCACAATATACAGTACGACAATTAGCAGAAAAAAGCCGCCGCGAGCGCAATTCCGATTCCCCGTAATGAAGGCGTTAACATGAATTATCCAATCAGGGGCCGTTAGATGGCGCCAGTAGCGTCTGCGCGTGCGCCGCTTTCACTGACAAGAGATTTCTGTAATGTATGATGTACATTGCGCGGTTGAAGTAAAAGTTTTTAAATAAATTAAAAGAAATATTGTTACATATATTGGGTAAATGTTTAATTATTTTAGCTTATGAATACTATCTATTCATCATATTAGTAATCGAATTTATACTGAACATTGAATCGAAAATAAATTGCTCATTCTTTCTGTGTACTATCAACACCACTTATTATATTTATATCTACATGTGTAGATATAAACAGATGATGATGTCTCTGAAAACCAAGGGCACACTTCTCCAATGTAATCAACAAAAAAATTCATTAAATTTATTATTAGCGGACGCCAGCTTTTTCACTTGCATTAAATTCAAATTCTTGTTATACATTAGATATAATTTTCTTTAAAACTGAAACATACAATTTTAGCATGTAGACGTTTACAAGTGTTTTTGTATAGTCCATTTCGTTGAAACCTTGTATAGTATTATATTATCTGTGGTTGAAACTATCATCGATTCAAAATGTCGCTTCGTAAAGAAATTGGCACCTTGAAAAAAAAATTGCAAACGATACTCAATAGTTCAATACTCATCCCGTTACATTGTAATTTATTTATTAAGCTATTGCATAGCTTCTATCGCGGGCCTTGAGCGCGGGGACCGAATCCAGAAATTCCGTAACGAAAAAACCTCACGCTCCCCACTCCGACGCCCCGACGGGCGCGGAGGTGTGGCTTGAAGGCACGCTATGCAATAGCTTTACCGCGGCAGTCCCCGAGTGCCACACGTCTTTTTTAGAATACACTATTAAAACAGCTAAACAAATAACATTATCCGTTACCACATAACAAGTTTCCACCCAGCAATGTACAGTAAACACAATAAAAAGGCCGAAACGATTAAACCCTACACCGTTACCCGTCATAACATATACGGTACCAGGGTCACCAGATAGCCCTTTCGTAATTGTTGTTTTTGTACTGTTTAGTGGTCGAGACTATAAGATATATTTTGTCATGTACTGTTACATCGAGTGTCAAGATGGGTGATATGTACCCGTTTAGGTAAAACGAACGAATAATATTTTGTTCGTAACTTAAAGATACATACTTTTTCTTGAAGTTTATAAAGAATAAAGTCTGTTCAATTAACATAATTGATAATATGATGAAATTTTGACAAATTTTACTTTAGCCACCAAACAATATGATGGAATCATATTATCCAAAAAAAAATAGGTAATATTGTAAGAGTATCTCTTACTCTTTCAAAACTTATATGGTGAAATATTTGCTTCAACATCATTTATCACAATCACAATCATCAAAATTCTGCTCAATATTGACTTCTACCCGAACCCTCAGAAAAACACGTACTTTTAAACCATCTCTTTTGCTGAGAATCAATAGATTTTTCTTACAGTACCTGCCGTGGCGTGACTTGAATACTAATGTACGACTTCCAGCGGTTCGCGCTTGGCCTAACGATCTTTTGAGTCTAGGAACTTAGGTATAGCCAAGTGGGTTTTACCAGATGGCGTGTTTGAAATCACGTATACACTATAGTAATTTGCCTTTTTTAGCCAACAAGAAATAACTGTGTGGCATTTATAAAGCGATTTGTATTTTTGTAAAAGAGCCACTTATCGATTATGTCCCAAGAAATTTCGTCAAAATTAGTCTGGTTTTATCAAAGGGTAACTTATCGATGAGTTACATGTTAAATGTTTAAAATGTTCTTGTCTTTTTATTGAAATTACATGTCTAGATGATCCTAATGCTTACGTGCTTATTACCTTTAATATATTCCTACCTGAACGATAAACTCGAAACAAAGTTCGAGCTACATTAGTACACTACATCGTCATTTATTAATTATTATGATTGTGTGGCTTATCCCCTCCATATGAAGTTGGGGATCTTCACTGACGTACAACTCAACAGATAAGCAATAAATAAAATATTAGCAGCAAACAAACGAGGTACAATATCGACGTCTCAGCGAGCTCATTGTCATGCGAATCGTGTCGGAGATTTGGCAAGAAACTGAGCAAGAGGCGATCAGTCTTCCAAGTAACAGGTTGTTCGCTTAATCTCATCTTGTAGACTTGTAGACGGTACTCGAACATTTAATAGAAAGTATTCTTGTTTCAGAAGATTACGAGGTCTTTTTGATAAGGGATTTGGTAGGATAATAGATGCATGTTCTATCACTATCCCAGCATAACATGCCAACTTTAACTTAACCTTTAACTTAACTGAATTCTTTAACCTTTTCTTTGACCACTAGGTTGTCTTGAAGAGATTGTTGCCTTTGTGATAAGACCGACTGTTGTGCTCAACCGTATATTATTTACATAATTTTTTTTTGTGTATAATAAAGTATTTATTTGTTCTTCTTAATTTCAGGTCACACAACGAACAAGTTTAAACAAAAGGATACGTTGTTCTATCTCTATTAAAGGAAGAGATGTCAGAGATGGAAGAGATGTTAAAGGAAGAGAGGCGCAGGAGATGTCTATGATTCAAGCCACAAAATTGTGTCCAAGTCTAAAATTATCGAATATTTTTTGTTAGGTAATTAAAAATCATGCAATACCACTAAGTACTGTATTCAGTGATTTATTAATACGATACGTATTTATTTTCTTTACTAATTAAATAATTTATAAATAATATGTTTGTTTTATATATCTCCTATCTATAAATGATATGTCTACATCGACTTCTATAACACCTTTTCGATTTTAAAACAATTAAAGAACGGTAAAGTAACTTTTATTTATTCTTGCAATTTCATGCTCAACCTTTGAACCGAAAGATCAGCTTAAACATTAAGAAGGCTCTACTACAGATGACTCACCTCAGAAGCTCTTCCCTACAGTCTTATATAAGATAAATAATCATCAATTTAATGTATTGTAATAAATCTAACGAACCAAATAGATAGACCTTCAAAGCAAACTTCACAGACACCATTCAATTCTCTCATTAAACACTAAAAGACTCTACAATCAATTTTAGCAAATCCTCGCTATTTTGGTTTTGACCTCTATTCCCTTCTAGATAAAGTTCAAAATAAAAAGGTAAGTTGTAAAAACTGTGTCCATTCATTGTACAGAGCATAGATTGATGGGCGGAGTCGACTGAAGAACGTGGCTAACCACTAAGCTATGTTATTTATACGATACTATTTGTGTCGTGTCGTAATGTCTTATAGTGTAAAAGTAAAGCTTTTAAAATCAAGTTATATAGCCTATTCATAGGAAAAAGGTTTGCAGCTTTTGATTTCGGCACCAAAATAATAAATAATATGAGTCGAATATAACGTATATGAATTGGTTTTTGAAAAAAAATAAGAGTATTTTTTAAGACATAAAATCAATTAATATATTTTTCCGTTAACTTGAAATTAAGAACACATGGTAAGTATACGATCAATTTTAGTCATAAAAAATATGGTCATCATATTTAGAAAACGTTCTATCAGCAATAAGACGACATGCGGCTTTTATCAAGGATAAAATATCGTCAATCGTATCGTATCGTGTAAATATACATAGATAACGACTTGGTAGAAAGTGCTTTAAGGAGTGTACGTGAAACTCTAAGATTCTAGATGTAATCTCAGGTGCCTTAGTGCATTAATAAAACGAATTACGCAATTATTTTTGTAGATAGTATTACTTTACTAGAAATCGTAGGTTTACGAATATAGCGTTAAATAACATTATTTTCCCATGACCTCTCAAGAACCTGAGTGATACCGTTGGACTTAAAATCCAATATTTAGTTAGTTAATATCGAAAAAACGTTAATATAACATAAGAGGAACCAAAATAAAACAAATTAATATGCCAAATCATATTATATCATCTTATATATAAAATTCTCGTGTCACAATGTTAGTCTGCATACTCCTCCGAAACGGGTGGACCGATTCTCATGAAATTTTCTGTGCATATCGGGTAAGTCTGAGAATCGGCCAACATCTATTTTTCATATGTACCACGGGCGAAGCCGGGGCGGACCGCTAGTCTTATATATAAAATTCTCGTGTCACAATGTTAGTCTGCATACTCCTCCGAAACGGGTTTCGATTCTCATGAAATTTTCTGTGCATATCGGGTAAGTCTGAGAATCGGCCAACATCTATTTTTCATATGTACCACGGGCGAAGCCGGGGCGGACCGCTAGTCATTATATAAAATTCTCGTGTCACAATGTTAGTCTGCATACTCCTCCGAAACGGGTGGACCGATTCTCATGAAATTTTCTGTGCATATCGGGTAAGTCTGAGAATCGGCCAACATCTATTTTTCATATGTACCACGGGCGAAGCCGGGGCGGACCGCTAGTATCATTATATATTTACTGTAATATGTACTCTAAGTATAGGTACATTAGAAACCTGAGAATTTAATGGAATAATCATACATGATTGCATAAGCATTTACAACATATACTTAGTAAAATGTCCATTCAATTCTTGCGTTTAAATATAATCAAGTAGCAAAGGTACTAAAATTTTAATAACAAAAAAAGACGGGTTGCACTGGGGGAGTGCCGGCAGAAGTGAAAACTTGATTATTAACGTTGAGCATGTTTGATATTTTGGAATGGTATCCGTCTTACGCTTTTTCGATCAGGTCACGTGTCCTGACGCGAGTTTAAGATTTTATACCCATTACAGAAAAAGTGCTCAACGCCGCTAAAGAAGTTTTCACTTCAAAAAAAAATTATCCTCATATAAATACATTAAAATTAAATTTATAGATACTTTTATACCTAAAACGCATTAAAATTTAAAATAGACACGTAACCATTTAAACAAGATCCCTTTCAAATCGACCTTTTATTGCAGAAGTAAACCAAAGCTGTGAATGGAACAAACATAAAAAGAAATAAATCAAAGCAAAGAAACTATTTTGGCTCCATTACAAAAGCATAATAATAACAGCTTTAAAACCACAATAACTATTAACACCCCCCTTGTTTTCCTCCCTTACACAACTTAGCTTTTCCCCCTAGAGTGGTTCAATAAAACTTCATCTTTATTGTTCGGTGTTACAGTTCAAATTTGCATAATTGCGTTGTTGGCAGGGCTGCCAACATTGGTCACTTGAGAATTGGCTTCGACGTTGTGTTCAGCCCTGGGGACTTTTTTATGGAAATGTGTAGTGTACGCTACGGTTTTTATTAGTTACGTCTTGTGCGAATAAAACAGTTGTTTTCTTGAATACAAATTATAATCATTCTGTTTCCAATGTAATATTAATGTTTTCTATGTTTATCTATTATAAAAATCAGAAGACATATAAAAAAATGTCCTTAAAATCAGTCCAACCGTTTAGGAGCAGTCAAAGTAATCAAAACAATGTAATATTTACCCTTTCACGCTTCGCCATAAAAATAGCATTAATACGAGCATTTAACTAGTCAGTATCGTAAATTTACCTAAGTGTAGTCTTTTACCAAATACTAGCGGAAGCTTAAAGAAAAAAACAATTTTAATAAGGTTTCAATTTCTAGCAGAGATATATTTAACATTAACCACTTTTAGAAATTAAAATCTTAATCCTTTCACCCTCAAACCGCAGCTAAAAGCTATACATTTAATGCATCTTAAAAAAAACGCAGCAAAACAAACAAGTTAAATAAAATGTAAATGACTTGAAATTAAAGTACAGTCAGGAACAAAAGCTCGAATGGAAATAAAAAGTACATTTGACCTAAAAGTTCACTGAGACTCTTAACTTGGGACCATCTGTATGCAAAATTGCTAATGAAGTACGCTCCCTTAATAAATTAATAGGAAACTTGCTAATTATTCATAGGTTCTTGAGTAAACTGCACTTGACTGTACCGGATAATATAGAATGGGACGTTGGGATTCAACGGTCGTCTTTTGGATTTGTGATTAAATTAAAAACATAAAATGTGGAATTATTTATTTATCATGTTTGGCATATTTTAAAATATGGATATTTTAGTTTTATGGTATTAAATATTTAATAAATGTAATTTTTTAATGAATAGAATAAAATCGATCACGATGCGGGATTCGAACCCGCGTCTTTCGCTATTCCAAGGCGACGCCAATGACCTTTCGGTTACCTGTAATCCCAGGCACCTTAATTAGGGATTTTTTTCTATTATTTTAAATGTATATGGCTTGATATAAATAAACTGTTATTCTTTCCGTGTCACTGTATTTTTATTGGTTTCTAATATTACCTATATTACCTCAATTTCCCTCCATATTATATTTTCAGGAAAGTAATATTATTTATTAGTCCAAATAAAAAGAGCTCTACACTCGATTATTATACTAGTTTAACGCCCGCGGCTTCGCCCACTTTGTCTAAAACCTAATAAATTATATACTAAAATCTTCCTCTTGAATCACTCTATCTATAAAAAAAAACTGGCATCAAAATCCGTTGCGTAGTTTTAAAGATTTAAGCATACAAAGGGACATAGGGACAGAGAAAGCGACTTTGTTTTATACTATGTAGTGATTATAACCTTTTTTCTGATACTTGATTTGATTTCCATATTTCACTAGTAATCGCTAGTCAAATCCTCCGTTGTTGATTTGATTTGAATATCCAGAACTAACTGCTTGTGACTCACAGGAGTGACTAACTCAGTTTATTTTGACGACACACGTGCTAAATTGTAAACAAGATTCGTCTGGACTTACTTCATTGCTCTAATAAAGGGAATAGTTGTTATTGTGCGCGGTTGTTAACATTGGAACGATTAACTGAGTGATAAATTAATTGTACGCAGAGTTTGGTTAGAACACGTGGTATGAATAAGGAATTATTAGGTGAAGACTGAGGAGTGAAGACACTTCAGCTGCACTGTGACGTTGATATAAATTACATGAACATAAAATATGTGCATACTTTTAAGTATAATAGCTGTAATCCACGCTCAAAACTAAGCCAAAAAGGTAACGATCTCTTTCGTTCAAGTTTCGATACTTTAGAGGTTATCTTTGAAAAAAGTAAAGTAGGTATGTTCGTAATACTGGGTTTCCAAATATTTTTATTGCAAATTTCCTCAAAATTAGAGCTGTGATTAGACCTTGACAGACATACAGACATACAGACTCTCTCGTTATAATATTTTTTATACTATTGAGTATTGATATTAGGTAGTAGTGGCAGCAGTTTTTGACAACAGTATACAAAATGTTATAACTATTTACGAGTAAACTATTTAACTCACAAGAACATAAAACACCAGTAATAATATTAACAGCAAGCATACATACATACTCCTAGTTGTAACGCGAAATTTCATCAAAACTTCAACATGGAATACAGCCAGCTTAAGTTTTAGATCGTCCTCAAGAGGAGCATTCTCGAGACAATATTAGGCTGTGTGTAAATCGTTTAAACTTAGCCATACTTCAAAATTAAGTTAAGCAAAGATATGCTTTGCGAAAATTGTCACCAGAGGACCTTTATGTTATTTCTTTGTTGGAATAAAATGTAAAAGCAAATAGTATTTTTTATTTAGTACCTACCCTAGTTTTGTTAATATGAATGAGCCATGGAATTGAATTTATTTAGCCGATATGGTACTATTGATCGAGCTTTCATAATAATGTTAAAAATTTCTACTAGAGTTATCTCACTTATAATATGTTTCATAGAAATTTTATAGGCAAAATTGCTAATAAATATTTGCTCAGTAAAAATTCACCGGCGTAAGAAATAAATACATGACGTTTCCTATTACATATATACATATTATAAATGATCAATAATTAGAACATAATAAGCGACAGAACCAAAAAATTACTACCTACTCATTAAAATAAGTAATCTCAAACAAATCATACAGCGCCATCCAGTCACAAACTAAACAAAAATATCATCTAGAAAAGTAAACATGTATTTTTTTATTTAATAAAAAATATGTCCCTTTAAAATCTCAAGGTATCAAACTCTGTATATCCAAAAATAAATAATATTTTCGTCAATCAAAACCCAGAAACCAATTTCACAATAGAATCATTACCCAGCCGAATAAAAGAGGTCATTTATAATTCTCAGTTATCCCACCGAATTAAAGAGGTTACACAAATAGCAGAACAAAATCGATTTGTAGCATAATCAATTCTAATTACGTCCAATTTCAAATAAAAGCATGGCTAAACAATAAGGCACTTCAAACAAAGCCTTCACATGGCATTTTTAATGTAATTCACATACACTAATGAGTCATTAACCATCCACCTGCTGTAATGCGATCGATCATTCCTTATGCAAAGCTGTCTGAAGTACCGTCAGCATATAAGTCACTTTGTAATTTTCATTAATTAATAAAAAAATGTTAAGCATCTCTATAGGGTATTATGGTATGTTATGGTAGCAAATACAACATAACAATGTTTATAAAGTATTTTTGATACGTATTTTATTCCATACATGTAGGTACATGTGTGTTTGTTCTATTTCAAAGTTGGTTAGTTAGAGCCAATAATTAACCTATAAGACTCATTTTACTGATAAATTACAATCATACTAGAACTAAATATTGGTCTCTACCCAATCCATAGGTATCATATCATATTAATCATTTTAAAATGAATAATCATAATAGATTATTTATATCCAATCACAAAGAGTCAATATTAAAAAAAAAAACAATTTACCAATCTTCAGATCTCTTTTTTAGTAGTATTTATATTTAAAGCTATTACTGCTTCCGCAAACAAACCTATTTACATTAAACCATAGGATTGATGGATTCGAAATGAAATGCCAAATTAGCGGAACATTTCCGTAAATACTAATAACTAATAAGCAATACGATGAGCGGAAACTAGAACTCATCAAATAATACGCTTAATCTGCTGACCGAGGCTCATTAATAACTAAAGCACAGTGGTGTGTGGTCCAAGGGATAGGAGGAGGCGATTTATTAATAATTGAAGCTCTACTCAATTTTATTTATTCGTCAGAATGTATATAATAGAATAGTATATGTACTTAATAACATATTAGTGCGAAAATACTAAATATGATTACATTAACCGCAAGTCATTTTTAAAATAAACAAAATAAAACTCTCATACATATAAAATAGCCAAAATATAACTCTCAACTTGTTAGTATAAGATCAATCAATCGATAATAACATGGTACAAACAAATCGCCAATTTCTGTGACAATATACTCATTTTTTTTGCTCCAAAACAATAAAGTAGAGTACGCTCTACGCAACTGTTTTTAGTCCAGTAAATTTTTGTATCAGAAAATGCATGAGTCCTGATCCGACTATCGTCGAAGGCTAGTCGAAGAAACACAAAACCTATAACATATATATATATTACTCAGAAATAGAGCAGCTGTAAGTTACTTGCTTTCCTAATAGGTGGTGTACCTTTTGAAATTTCCCCTTTGTAATTGATAGATATTACTAATATAATTTACTATCACATATATTCCTTTGTAATTGTCTATTACTAATCGCTACCACCTCTCCCTTGGCACACTAAATCCATGACTCAGAAAATACACACGAAAAGCCCTTTACTAAAATGTGGTGCAACAAAACACGGTCAATATTTGCACACTTGTTCGTCGAATGCATTGTACTAGCGATGCTTAATTAGGGTAGATGCACTTTTATCAATTCCGCATTATTTCTTTGTTCCTTTATGGTGATTATGCATTTTATATGATTCATGGTGTCTTTGTATCGTTTTATTTGGGTCGATTAATGTTTGCACACAGTTTGCTGATAATATAGGTGTTTTGCAAGAAAACAATTAAAAACGAAACACACACAAATATTTAAAATTTTAATTGTTTAAAATTTCAACATCGTCATCACACGGAGCCAGTAAAAATCTTATTAAAGGTGTTCACCAAAATTCAAATTATTCCATCAATGATTATTATAAAAAAAATAAATAAATTTCAAACATAACGGGTTCACTTAATACATAAAACAATAAATTCACAACAAAGAATATACGTTTGACCTCGATTCTTTTAACCGCTCAAACTAACCGTGAAATTGAAGATTTCCAAAGAAACAATTTGTATGAACATTTTAATTTCCCTCAAACCTTAACCTGATTTAACTAAATTATAGGAATCCGACTGTAATTATTTAATCTTTTCCTGTGAATTTTAATTTGACAAAGACTCCGTGTTTTGACTTACCAAATCTTGGTGACGATTATTTTGTACATCACGTATTATTTCAAATTGGTAATTAGCAATTCTTGAGGTACTCTTTCATTAAATTTTAATCAAATTAAAAGGAAAACTTAGAATCATCTTTGATGATCACATTATCAAGATATAGGTATTATAATGGCATATTATATTTAAGTATTAGCAATAACTAAACATATTTTACAACTACAAATGAAAAAAATAGTTTATAGATATGCAGAAAGATATAAAAGGTACACATTAAATAATTCTTACAACAGGTGTAGGTACCTCATGAAACAAAATTTACACTTCCTGTCGTAGTTTATATGTATTTTTTTGGTGGAAATTACTTAAAATTACTCCGTCTAGTAATGAATCGATAGAGTTTACTTTTTATAGTAAAAAACTAACATAAATCAAATGTGGAAAACTTTTACGGCTACATCGGACTCTGAAAAACCCTAACGTTTACATATTCGGACTTTCCTTATAGGTAGTGCCCATTGCAGAAAATCTATTAAAATAACTGAATATCAAATTAAATCATTTATTTCAGGCACTAAGTATTCCTAATTAGAATTATTGGCATGATTATAAATCATAACATCTGCATTAGGATGATCCGTTCCTACATTTTAAGATTCACACAACTAAATTTAATTACCTAAACATATACCAAATCAGTTAAAAACCACAAGATATCTTTCAACGAATACAAAAAAAGCGTTCAGAAAATATCACTTCCAATGAAAACATAAAAACGTTTAAGAATGTGCCAAAAATGTTAACATAATTTGGACAAAATTTAATAAATTAAAAGTGTCCGCGGAACGGAGATGTGAGCTGGCCATTCATCAGCTTGTAACACATATACAGATCAAAGACATTGTTTATGGGAATTTCGAAGGCAGACAGAGATTGAATAATTTATTTATTTATAGAAGAATTTCAAACAAAAGATACTAATCACATTTTGTACAACTTACATAACTTATGCAAATACACGTACATGGTTCCATTAATATTAGAAAATTAAAACTAATACAATTTGAATTTTTTACTAAAATTATATATTAATTATCCACAATACTACATGTGAAGTAGACAAATATTTTTGTAATAAAAAAATGTCATGTCTCAGCGATTGAGTGAACGATTACAAAAAAAATAAGCTTACTTACTGAAACTGAAACTTCTGTAATAACCCAATTTTTAATTCTTATACGTAATATTCTATTCCTAGTAACATTGAGAACTGAACATTTTTGTTGCCACTGCATCTTCCAAACAGAATAATTGAATTACATGTTTAGATTATACAGTGTGATGAATTTTATATTAACAGTATGCAAAAGAACTTCTTTGAAATTCCCTTTCCACGGGAGCGGTGTTAATTTTTCTGAAGTCTCAATTCAGAGTTATGACGTCGACTCGTTTGTTATTTTTGAAAGAAAGACATGCACTTATTTGTGTTTTGCAATATTAATGGACGCATCTTTTTAAACATTCGTATTGTTTTTTGTGAATAAATGTGATTATTTAAGGAATGCTAATATAATCATATCACATAATATGTACAAATGTGTATTACACGTAAAACTACTGAATTAATTTACATTCAGACCGGGATTGACACTGCATAAAACTCTGTGTTACTTGGAAAAGATACAGGCATATTCTAATGCTAAAAAAATATTCCAATCAGTCGAGTTGCTCTTCAGTTAAATTATAAATCGTAGGTAACAATGTAATAATCTAAATAACCTAAACCTATATTACTGTAAAGTTTCATCCCAATCCGTTCAATAACTTATTCGTGAAAGAGTAGCAAACATCCACGCATTTACAAAGTAGGATTATTATATACAAAAGTTATTGTTTTAAACAACTTAAGTAGGTACCTACCTCCGAATAATTGGATTGTCCTTAAGGCGTTACCCGGAAATTTCGACTATGTTCAACCTCTATAAAGTCTGGTACAACATAATACCGAAAAAAATATATAAAATAGGATGGTCTTTGATCTTTAATTGCTCGCGAGGACTTTTTTCCAAAGTTAATAGATTTCTAGAAAAAAAATGTGCCGTGGTCATCGATTTTTGCGCAAATACTCTATAAACTTCGTAACCTGCTGACTTAGAGCTCTGAAAATTTTATGTTTAATAAATTATCAGTTACACAACAGTCCCTGACGAGGATATTTTGTTTCACTGATTAGTATCTTTTTAAATACAAAATGCGAGGAAAAAAGAAGGTGCAGCGGGAGAGGTTTGAGATCCGTTAAGTATGGTCAAGGTTATTAGCGCATGTAAAAGCCTTAATACATCATCAAAAACGTTTATACTAAGTATTACGATCTTAATAATTACAAGTTAACCCTATAAAGCTTAACTGAATATTAAACTACGTTCAATCCCCCAGTTCTACGTACTTAAAATAACGTTTAATATCCATTGCTAGTTCCCTTTCTGTGGCTTTACTCGCCACTATACAGAGATAAGAGGATTACATATAATATTATTGAACTCGAAAGCGCAATGTAAATTGTTTAACAGACATTTTCTTTGGCTGTAATCTGTCTGCGTTTTAATGAATTTTACATGAATATTTTATGTCGATTAAATGTGAGAGGGTGATTTAAGATATTTATACTGGTTATGAATATGTAAGTAATTTAATAATCTATGATGCTGTCTGTCCATTTTTCTATTAAATCGGGTTTTAAATGTTTTAAAAATAGTTCATTAATTGAAGAATGAGTAAAATCTCAATCTTAAATATTAAACAATCCAGTTATTTTATGTCATGACATTAACATATGTACAATATCAACAGACATACACTCAAAAATAAGAGCATCTTTCTGGCGCAGTTGGTTATAAGTCCCCATTCCCCCAATAAAAAAAATAAACAGAAATTTCTAATTATTATCAATCGTATTTTCAGTATTAAATAGCTTACGATCTTATAGCATCGTAAATATCGAAATATGTATCAAAACGTTTACTTCAACTATGCATGTTTAAGGTTTTTCAATTTATCACTGGCTGTATCACGTCTAGCAGATTAATTACCATATAATTATAGAATACACGAAAGCACAATCCGCACCCAACAATTTTCGAATTTCATAAAAAACATCATAAAATATTCAACATTTATATCATGCATTTGCTAATTGCTTGAGCCAAGGTGTGACAAGTCATGCAAGTAATGCCCTTACATTTTACATCGTTTGTTTACAAAAAAATAATAATCTAGGGTAGATTTTATGTTACGTTACAGTCAGAATGATGTGGAAGAATATTTCTGTAATTTTAAGCGCCTGTCTGTAAATTATAGCAAACGTTGTTATACAGTTTTGCTAATTTTTATCAAAAGTATAGTGATACTTCTGCTGTTTAGTTTCATATTCGTTCTTTTATACTGGAAGTATTATTGTCCAACCCAGCTTAAATTAAATACTGTACATTCTTGTTCTTAAACTTCTTCCTTGGTCTAGGTATTGCATCTTTGATTGTAGACGTTAGGTTTGATGCTACTTTGCCAAATTAAATAGATGGCTTTTCTTACAATATATACCTAAGAACGTATCGGGATTTCCTGAAAAACTTTATACTTACTTCAAGCGTACAGTTAATAAAATCTATACTAAAAGCAACAATTCCGTTGATACGTGGAAGTTTTCTACAGAAATAACATTCGTTAAAGGGATAGATATTGAACGTACCGTCAGCAAATATACGTCTTGCCATTGGCTACTCTGCCGCGTGGATTTGTCAGTGTACCAGCACGGAGTACCGTGGTACGGTTGGCAAATAAATGTTAAATTAACGAAAAGATCTAATTAAATAAAAAGCTTAATAAACCTCACCTTAGTACCTACTATAGTAATTACTAAAGCACATATATTTTATATACATATTTATCAAATATCTCCAATAAATGAATAAAACTTTCAAATTCACTATTAAGTTGATTTTGTATGATACTAATTAGTAATTATGATTTGAAGAATAAGATTTGTACTTAAGGTATAACCCAGCAAACAAATAGCTGAATTTTAAATACTTTAAATTAAATAACCACACGATATACATTTCCTAAGAACCGCAATTAATCGTGAATAAATATGATTATAATTTATAACTAACAGCTTTTACTACATCAAGAAAGAACGGTAGCGTAGAGACAACTAAAAATAAATACTTTATCAAGTAATCACGGGCACAAAGCCAATGTATCAAAATAATACTTTTTTTTATCCTATTGCCGTTGCTGGCGGTACCAAAAGCTCGCTCGGTTGCCAGATCCCCTTTCGGGCAGGAAATTGAGTGAATGTTTTCCAATTTAATCGCATCTGTGTTGATACTTTACGGTACTATGTAGACTCGAGTACGTGAATCGAATCTGAATGTACTAGAACTTTTTATTATTTTAATTTTAAATAAATATTGGAGTGTGAGGATTGTGTTGAATTAGCTTAGTGCAATTTTGTGTTTGGTTGGAAGAATTATCAAATGAGGAAATGGGATGTGTTATAGATATGCATATTGCATATTTCGTCAGTTATTGTAAAAAATTAGTAGCAAGAGCCGCTAAATGATTAACTAAGTTGATATAAGAAGGTTCTATGTTCCACTGTCTGATGCATTCGTCTTGCTTAGATTTGTTTCCGTTCCTGAAAAAAGAAAAAAGATAAATGAACATCATTAAAATAATGCCTCCACTTGACAAAAATGTTTAGTACATAAAAATAGTGCCTCCAACTGATGAACAATGAAAAATCAAATAATATATTTAATTTTCTATAAAAGATTAGGCAATATTTCCTACAAAAAGTACAAGATTCTATCTAACTGATCTATATTTGCTCAGTGGTTCTGACGTGTAAACATAAAACATAGATCCATTTATGCATTTAATACCCAAGTTTAGATATAAGTACGCGATTCATACACTTAAGTTATTCAAGTTCTAAGCAAAGTAAGCAGACACGCGATTATCCAATGCTTACCAACTTCAGAAAGTGCAGTTTTCTTGAATTATTGTTCTAACTACAGTCGCAACATTTGCATTATGTTTACGAGGTGTACGTGGAGATCATATGGAGCTGTTAATACCACCATTTTTATATTTATTTTGCTTATTAAGACAAATATTTAGATTATAATATGGTCCAAACAAGCTGTACTAAGTAGTATTTACGATATACTTTAATTAATAAAACACTTTACATAAGTATTGAAAACTAAATATTATCACCTACCGATTAACCTAAAGATGAATAACCTATAATAATAATAATAAATAACCCAAACAACACATTTATTATGTAATGTTCGTCAATACAATTTCCCCTAAAACGTTGTTATTTAGATCACCGTGCTTTTTGTGATCGACAGACAACGTAAACAAGTTAAAGTTATTATAGTTAATCGTAATCTTCTCAACCTATTACAACGTTATTTCAAAATTTTGATTTTACACCGGTATTATTTCATAACAGCTCTATATAAATCCTCACATGATCTACAAACACTTGTTATAACTCTAAATGCATTATTTGTCTATTTCTAACAAATTAGCAGCGGCCATCTTAAATTATTCATACAAATATAATACAACTTCTATTTTCTTTATACATTATTGTAGTATTTTTAGAAGTACAATTATAATATGATTTATGCAAAAAATAAAAAAGGTACAGCTAAAAAACATGATGTAGAGCTTAATGAAATAAAATATTAGATCGTCACGTAGATTACCAATGCACCTGTTCACTTAAAATAAAAAAAATCTTGATAAAACTATCGATATATTACTATCACATTAACATCGTATCTAGACAAAAAGACCTCTTTTTCGCTGTCGTTATAAAGGCTTTTTTATCTCAATTTTCACTCAACGTCGTTTCATATTAGCGGCTAGGCAATTAACTCTTTCTCGACGGACATAATTAGCTCTCAGTAATTTAGCTGGACCCTAGTTTTTTATTAATTTTCACATAATTATGAGAACGATGTCCGAGACGTTTTATTTTCGAGTGCTTTTTAAATTCGTTTTAGTTTGGTATCTTTCTATCTTTTACACGAGTAGATAATAATAATTAATGACTTCTTACGAGAGAAGATAACAATTATTAATAACGTTTATTATTATTTTGTGATTCCAATAACAAAGTAAAAGAAATTACATATATAATATACGAAATTCTTCCTCAAGAAAAACTATCCATTTAAAAATCCTATCAAAATCCGTTGCGCATTTTTTAAAGCGTACCTACATAGAGACAGACAGCGACAGCGACTTTGTTTTATACTGAGAACTAATATCTACGAACCGATTTATATATACTGCTTAATATCATTACATAGAATAAAGATATTTTGTAAATGTTATTTAAAAATAATATGTAAAAATAATATAAACTAAAAATTTAAAACAACATGAGCAAGTTCATAAATCGAGTCTATAATATTATTATGATAGGAGTTAGCACCTTCCCGCTACATTTTTATATTTTCCTATATCTTTAGTACAGTCGGAGGGAAAATTTTCGTACTTTTGTCCCTATGCATTTTTATATTTATGCAAAAGAAAAACCCAAAATTGAGCTAAAAGTCCATATTTTTTTCTAATATTTAAAATTAATTATAATAGTACTGTATTTAATTACACAATGTAATGACATTATAAATTAGATACTTATATTAAATTCTATGCTAGACCTAATTCATGCTATACCAGCTGTTGCAGACATATATTTTTTTATTTAGTTCCACATCTATAACTAGATGGCGCTGTTGATTTTTAATCGTTTCTAAATCGCGCTATTGATATTGTTTCTTAAATGCAGAAATACTCCCCTATACAAGTTATACGTTACTCTGGTTTCCCTTCAAAACGTATAAATCTTTCGCCTTTTACTAAAGATTTCCGTGGAGGGGAACACTCAAATGAGTCTAACTCAATTTTTGATGCTCAACATTTAGTTGAGCTTATAAATAAACAGTACAGTAAGTACATTCATAATTCATACAGTTTTATTTATATGTAAAACTAGTTATGTATTATATATAATTTATAAACTACTAGCGGTCGTAGCGGTAAGAACCATCCTCGTACTTCAAGGAATATAATAATAAAAGAATTATCGAAATCGGTTCAGCCGTTCTCGAGTTATGCGCTTACCAACACATTTTGCGATTCATTTTTATATATAAGATTATTCTACACTATGTATTATATTAAACTGTAACTTCTATACATTTTGGTAAGGCCTATGTAACCTTTGTACTAATTATATTGCTTAGGTACTAAACTAGGTATTATATGCATTTTTTTCAGTTTTACTCACATCAACCAAGCCAGCAAGACCTATATATAAAAAGTTATTTCAATTTTCAACGATTTCCAATACTTAGCGATAGTTACTATTTTATTGTGCTAGCAGTAGTATATAAAAGGTATATTCACAATTGAACTTCCGCGCTCACCAGTACATCTGCATATATTTACCATATCTCTCTCGGCCACACATTACGTGTATAATATTACGATAACTAACGTCCAGAACACAATCTGAGATCCGATCTGAATATTTCGGTACTCTCGCGTGATTTATACGGGGAAAGTTGATATTGGAATTATGTGGCCATTTTTAAACAATAATTTTTTATACAACGCAGCGTATTGCCTAGGAAAGTGACTAAAAATGTAGCGCACATTTGTAAATTATTAAGAACTAGCTATCCAGCGTAGAAAACTTAACAAATTATCCTTCCTGAAGCCTTCCTGAAGAACCACTCTATTTATTTAAAAATGTCTATCAAAATCTGCTTCGTAATTTTAAAGATCTATGCATACAGACACACACACGGCGGAAAGCGACTTTGTTTTATACTATGTAGTGATTAGACAGCACAGAATACTTAGATTGTTTCTAACAGTTTTATTCTTATTCTGTAAAGTGATAAATTTAATAAAAAAAGACGTGTGGCACTCGGGGACTGCCGCGGTAAAGCTATTGCATAGCATGCCTTCAAGCCACACCTCCGAGCCCGTCGGAGTGGGGAGCGTGAGGTTTTTTCGTTACGGAATTTCTCGATTCGGTCCCCGCGCTCAAGGCCCGCGATAAAAGCTATGCAATAGCTTAAAAACAGTTCTTAGTATAGAAGTTTGAAGAGTTTGAGTTAGAAGCGTTTAAGAATTGAATTGGTAGAGAGGAGTGTACAGTTGTACAGCTGTTGAGATAAATAAATATTATCTTAATTTCACCCTAGGTTAGAAAATAATTTATTTACTTATATAAATAATTATACAAACAAGAAATCTATCATAATCAAAATCTCGCAAACGACTATCAATAATTTATATCTTAGCAATTATTTATTAGAATAAACCCTCTTTTTGTTTTAATTTAAGAAATAAACTATTATAAAAGCGAAGCAATAAAAAGTTACACGTTTACATTAAAAGTTAGCGCAGTCAACGTTGGAAAATTGAAGATCTTTTAAATAAATAAAAATGGAGGCTTCACCGGAAATTGGATAGCTCCCGATCACAAGAGCCTTCCGCTATCAGCCTTTGACGATTGCGAATAGGGACAAATTCATTTTTGGATACCTTAGTCACAAATATACGTGAAGGGACAAGTTATTATGAGTTTTCTTCAAGTTAAAAATGAGATTTTATATATTTTACTAGCGGTCCGCCCCGGCTTCGCCCGTGGTATATATTTCGCCTATGTTTTTTCTCAGGGTCTAAAGATTGTCTGTGCCAAATTTCATCAAAATCGGTTGAGAGGTTTCAGCGGAACGTAACAGACAGACAGACGCGTTTAAGCGAAGAGTTTATTTTTTTGCAAGCAAGCAAGCAAACAAACTCTACAGCTTTATACTATTAGTATAGTTTAGTTTGTTTAAATTATTACGTATGTACATGTTGATATACGCAGAAATAAACACATTAATTAAACAGCCGCTAGTTGCAATATCCCTACTAATATTATAAATGCGAAAGTAACTCTGTCTGTCTGTCTGTTACTCAATCACGCCTAAACTACTGAACCAATTTTCATGAAATTTGGTATGGAGATATTTTGATACCCGAGAAAGGACATAGGCTACTTTTTATCCCGGGAAAATGACGCATTCCTGAAAATCCCACGGGAACGGGAATTATGCGGGTTTTTCTTTGACTGCGCGGGCGAAGCCGCGGGCGGAAACCTAGTAATATCATAATATTTCCGAAGTACCTAAATGAAGAAGAGTATTAATTACTAAGATAAATGGATACAATAAATTAAGTACAGCTTATGTAAATACGATATGCCTTAACTTATTCATGGCCGTATATGGATCGGGGATTACCCGCCTCTAGAGGTAGCTAATTGATTCGTTAATAGTAAATTTGTTGAGGATTTCAATTGAAAATGATGTTAATGCTATCAAATGATAGTGCTAATAATAAATACGTTACATATTTACAAGATCAAAGGTAAGATTGAATGAATGTGACAAAATTCTTAACTACTATTGATTTTTATTTCAAACTAGCGGTCCGCCCCGACTTCGCACTTGGTACATGTTTACGTTTTCTCTACATAAGAACCATCTTCGTACTTCCAGGAATATTATAGAAAAAGAATTAACGAAATCGGTTCAGCCGTTCTCGAGTTATGCTCTTACCAACACAGTCAAAAGAGTAGGAATGTGTGCCTGCTGTATGTACCTCTAATGTGTTTAAACTATAAGTGTGTCAAATTTCACACTCCTCCATCTGCGCAATATTCAATAAACACACAACATTATAATACTATATATACAATATAGAACACAACCTTATAATATTACTGTTCATAGCGAAGTGAAACGGGACGCCAATTACCCCGGGTACACGTTCCAAATTATGGACAATTTCACCTAATTGGGTTCTGTTGGATTTAGTTCCGTTAATGATATCTGAATGTTATCATAAGCCGCTTATCATTTGAAACCCCTTGAGAACTACGCATTTAGACGAATATAAACTATGAATAGCATGATTTACTAATTCTACTACTATAATAAGCGCTTACCAGCTTATCGCTAATAATATACTTAAAACTCGAGAACCACGCTATTCATTGGTGAAAACAGTATGAAAATCGGTGCAGTCGTTTTTGAGATTATCGCGTCACAGCCATCGCGAACAGGTGTAAACAGACAGACGTTGCGAAGGAGCAAATATGAATGCAATTTCGCACAGAGACAGTTTTTAGTTTTGATTGTCTGATAAAATTTACATTTTACCCAGAAAACACGAGCGAAGCTGCGGGCAGAAGCCAGCTGACATTTAAAACCTCTAATCCACAGGATTCTCCTAACAAAATAATGGTTTTGAATTTTGATTGTTATCCATAGCATTTATTTTGACACGAAAAATATGCAGTTTTCACTCCGCGCTTAATTACATAACATTATGAAAACATATATGTTATTGCAAAGTACACTACGAAAGTATTTCCACTTCAACCAAACAAAGCCAATTGAATCCATTGAATCATTCGGGAGTAATAAATAAAAATTATATTACCAAAATAAAATAGCAAATATTCGGCATCGACAACAGCCCGCGGCAGATTCGAATTCGAGTGATTAAACAATGCTAAAATTATTGCAAAACCTTGATAAAACTCCGCTGACAGAGTAATTTCATTAACCCGGCTATTAATTATTGAGTATCCGATGCGAAATGGACTTTAAAATAATATTTGCATTTTACCGACTTTTGAAAATGATACACGGGTATTTAAACTTTATGAATGACATTGAAAGAAAGCTGCAGTGTAGCTATCTTAGGTCACTTTGTACACTTTGTATTTGTAAAATGGGTTTGATATGTGTGTTTACCTACTCATGAATTATTATAAACAATTAAGTAGTCGAATAGGCAGCCCAGCGGCACAATAACGACATAAACAAATGAACGGATGGTATTTTTTTAATTGTGCGTGAACATGTTCAGTTACAAACAAACTCGACTATTTAGTTAATTAGACGAGCTTTAAAAATATTAAGAAGAGTATATTCATTCATATTATTAATGGTTTAATGCTCTAAGATTTGAGTAGATATTTTTATTAGTACTACCCCATTTTTTTTTACTGTATCTGCAGAAATTAAACTATATATCCATACTAATATTATAAATGCGAAAGTAACTCTGTCTGTCTGTCTATTACTCAATCACGCCTGAACTACTGAACCAATTTGCATGAAATTTGGTAAAGATATATTTTGATACCCGAGAAAGGACATAGGATAGGTTTTATCCCGGAAATCCTACGGGAACGGGTTTTTCTCTGAAAACGCGGGTGAAGCCGCGGGATGAAAGCTAGTAACAAATATATTAAACTACGTATATCACAATAACCTCAAATGCAGCAAAACATTAAACTATAACCATAAATCCGTGCTTCGCTTGCATCGTTATTGCAGGACGTGCTCCGAAAGCCAACCGATACGAACTGCAACTGTTTCGTAATGGTCCAATGGTTAACATATGCTATAGTAAGTACGGGGTTCGATCCGAGAACAATCTTTATAAAATTATAAATGCATGTCAGAACAAAATTTTGTTGGAAATTGATAAAATTATGTTAGAGCAAAATATTTTTTACAGGATACACTTATGTAAAAATTGGTAAGTAAAATAGGTGCAACATGTATAAGATCAATTATAATACTATAGGGAAAACTTTCTCTTCTTTCTTCTACTGCCAAATATTACCGACTATGTGTCGTAATAACCAAGAGAAAAGAGTTATATACATTTTTGCAATAAAGTTGCCTTTTTTAATGTGAAGAATAAGTTCTTCACATTTAAAAAGAGAGTATCAAATAAGGTAGGTACTTCTATCCCGGTTAAAACCCGATACCATGGAAACTGTATAACCTTACAAAACAATATTTACCACTCACACATGACTACTCACACTTAAGTACTTACTACTTAAATGGGATCAAAATAACTAACAAACATTAAACTCTATTCATTAATATTAATTCACAATCCCGTTGTCTATCTAAGCTATCGAGACCTCACAAAAAGGCGAAACTTAGACTAAGTTATCAAGTTAGTAACAAGGCAACTTGGGATAACTTGTTCTGAATAAAAGTTTCTTGTGAACTGTCAAACGCAGTGGTGCAAAGTCTTTTGTATTGGTATGTTTAAGTTAGTTAAGTGAGGTGCTATTTAACAATACATGCTTGAAGTTAACTATCAGCTTGTTACGGATTTAGTCAGGTTTATTTGGGAAAAGAAAACAGAATGGAAAAGTCGTAAACATTTAATTAAGGTCAATCTTTTATGCAAGAAAAATCTTCTTTTACTATCGACACCTTCGACACACTCTATCTATCGACTGCTTTAACATGCTATTGTTATAAAAACCAATGTATTTTACCATATGTTTCCGCTTATACATAATTACAATTTTAAAAACTACAATTTAGAAAGTAGGTACATTTTCTAAACTGTGTGTCCCTTAGACACATAAAACTGAAAGAATAGAATAAATTCGATTGCTCTGGCGGGTCACGAGTGGCTGAATTGGTCAGGCATCCTCCCCGGAATGGCGCAAAAGGATGCGGGTTCGAGTCCCGCCTCGTGATCGAATTTTTTCTATTCTTTATAAATTTATATAAGTACATATTCTTTAAAGTTTAATTATAATATAAGAATGTATAATTTATAACATATATGTATATATCCATACTTAATTCAACAATAACTGAACGAATTATTAAAATTAGTATTTTCTTATATTCTTTTTTTTTAATGTTTAGACTATATGTCCTCACTTTTATGATAATGAATATATTATGTATTAAAATAGTAATGTAGAATGACATGATTTTAAAAGAGCAACTACGGAGTTTTTTACCGATGCTTCAAAAGTGCTTCTAGAAGAAGTCTAATTGAATAAATAAATGTATATAAATAAATAGTTTTAACTTATAAAAAAAAATCAGTCAACCCGTGCGCTGCCGGGGTACACAGCTATCAGATAAACAACACAAGGTATTGAGGTCCGTCGCAAGACAGCACTCAGCCGGCGACCGCTAAGCCCTCTCGCTTTGGTTTTATAAAAGTGACTAAATTCCTACACAAATACAATGTTACTTGGATGTGGCATGCGCTAAAACTTTTACTTGGAAATGTAATAGAATATGTTACTTTAATTGTTTTTATAAATGTAACAGTAACACGTGAATACATGTCTCAATTTCTCAAATTTATAACTTTGTTGGCAGTGGAATATTGTTTATGATATTATTTTCTGCTTTAAATCTTTTCTAAAGGCTTCATACAGATCGCTTTTAGCAATGAAGCTACATTTTGTTAGTCGTGTATTTTTGTTAATTTCAATATTTGCTAAAATTACAAAGATGTAGTTACATCGGAAGTTGAATAATGTATACAAACTCTTTTGGTTCATGCCAAAGAAATGTTTCTTTCTCACAACAATTCTGCAAATATTGAATGTTCATACACATTCACAGAGCATGTAAAGGTAACTGTAAGTTAAACGACTTTTAAAAGCATTCTCATAAAATGTATACGTTATGATTGTCGTAACGAACAATACACGGGCCTTAATACTTAACCCGTTTTCAAAGCAAATAAATGTATCAAAGCATGGGCCTAATTAACCCTAGGTCGTCTAGATGCCGCGGGCGAATAGGGTCGCAAGTTAGGGTTAGGTTATGTTGTTTATAGAAAACTTGTACGTTTATTAAATGTAATGTAATATTTATTTGCAAAATGTATGGAATTTATGTTTAAAAATATTTGTATGGTTTTAAGTATATGGTTATGGTCATTGCTAGAACTCGTACCTAGTAATAGAAAATATGTTGACTGTATACTTTAATCTTTGTAGATATAGTATCGTACTCTATATTATAGTATGTAGTGTAGTTTTATTAATCAGATAAATCCAAATCTTTAATAAAAAGTAAAAACTATAACTGATCTAAAATTAAACAATTCATTAAAACTTTCATATTATTTTATTTTTATACCATGTAGAACTGCCCTTACACTGCATGTCCTCCGGCCCTTAGAGCTCTTTGACAGATGACGTTATTATTAAATAAAGCAGAATCACGGTGCATAACTAGCTTTTTTGCTTTCGCATTCAAACAGTGCGCTGTGGCTAATAATTGCAAATAGAATAGAATATTTTAACCGACTTCAAGAAAGGAGGTTACTGACTAAACATTTTTTTACACGTTTTTGCATACACATGAACACAATATAGTTCATAAAAGTATTCTAACCATAAACTTCAAAAATGTCTTATTTCTAAATTGAAAACAAACGCGTGTCCTTTTTACGAATTCAAGAAACACTGATATGTTTTTCAGCTCTCCAAAGATACATAATTATATATTTACTAGCTTTCCGCCCGCGGCTTCGCCCGCGTTTTCAAAGAAAACCCCGTTCCCGTAGGATTTCCGGGATAAAACCTATCCTATGTCCTTTCTCGGGTATCAAAATATCTCAATACCAAACTTCATGCAAATTGGTTCAGTAGTTAAGGCGTGATTGAGTAACAGACAGACATACAGAGTTACTTTCGCATTTATAATATTTGTATTTATATATACCCACATCTCAAACCACAAGCGCATCCAAACAGCCAAAGTCCGTGGCTCCCACCGCATCACCCCTACAGTCCGCAAACTGAATGAAATTTCAGTAATTCGGTAAAGCGAATGCAAGATACGGGACCCACTCGGGATTTTCTTACAATCCGTGCTTTGTTTTGAAGTCTATTTCGAGAACGACCAAAATCCCAAGACACACCGCGGCCGTACCGCGCGACCATATACAGTACTGCTGAAAGAAGTACACGGCTCACAAAAATTGGTCGCATTGCCATCATAGTTAAATTGAAAAATATAACCTATGTTGTGAAGTATAGAGTATATTTTTGGATGGTGGGGGTGAAAGTAGAAATTGTTTTATTTTGAATATTTTATAAGGAGGGAGATTAAGAGACGACGTTTGATGATTTTAGTTTCATGTTACACGTTCTCGCTGAAGCTACTGTTTAATAAATACTGCTTGGACAAAATACACACTATACTTTCAGGTGTATTGTATTCTCTTGGTATCATTTTAGAAACAAGGGTACAGGCATATAATTCGTTGAACGCTTTTCTTTTAACTATTGTTATTACCAAAAAAAACTATGTCTCATGTCTATATTTTAAGTTTATAATATTATTTAATTGAAATACAACGATGCAAAAGTAATATTTACATTTACAAACACTCGTTTAATATTCCAACATAATTCATTGAACACGTTATAAGTTATAACTGGGAATGACGTAGAAATAGACTACAAGCCCGCATAGGACAAAAATATGGGTCAAATGAACCACCAGGGGACATATCTAGAACGATAGCAGAGCAAAAAATAATAAGATTCATCACTATGCCGTCACTTGTAAGCTGTCCAACTGAGTGCAGATGAGAATTGAAAAGTACAGGTAGACTCGGTAAATTTTGGTCATATATTTTTGTACGGCATTCTTAACCATCGATAGATCCATTAAAAATAATAAGAAACCGCTCAGTGCCGTACAAAAATGGTGGTCCACCAAGTCGGAATTTTTATTTAATTTCCGAGAGTTACCGGGGGTAAATTTGGTCATTTGACCATGTACGGCATCTGTGTCATACTATTGCTATACTGCTTTTAATCCATTATTCCGCAACGCCGTACGAAAATCATGGGGACAAGGGGAAAAAATCGAGAATTGTAATCCCCTCTCTTTTCCCACTCCAGGGGGTCATTTGACACAACACGAAATAAATTTATTTTTAAAGTATTTTATGCATAGATAATATTTTTTCATGTGCCGTACATTTTCGTTGGTTCAAAGGGGAAAAATCTGAAAAAGAAAAAATCCATATAACGAAATGTTTGCTTTATATTTTTATAATAAAATATAAATATACATTAATATTAAGAAGCTCGAGGTGGTTAATTATCACCTTGGAAAGTCGGAGTCAGGTGGAATGGACTCCGTTAAATTGATGAACTAATAAAAAAGCTATGAACGAAAAGATGTGAATTATATGCAATCAGTCCATGAATACAGGTAAAGTCACAAGCAAATGCTAGTAATATATACATATTCAAAATGTACAAGTAAAGCGCTTTCAAATGATACCAAACACTGCATATTTATCTTAACTTTATTTTTTTACTCTGTATGTTTTGTCCGCTAGAGGGCGCCACATTAGTTTTTTGAAACCCCATATAGCCTTTAGCTAGCTGGTCGGTTATCCAGTGAACAATTCAGACGCTTCTAATGATATGTCATTTGTCGAATTCTGATAAGTAGTTTAGAAGTTACGAGGGAATAGATGAACATACATACATGACCTGTAAACAACCATAACCCTCCTTTTGCTTTGCCGTAGTTGGGTAAAAATATGTAAATGCCGTACTGTATCAAATGGCCATAAAGCACCCTTAAAATTGTAGCTTTCGTCGCTTTCATCAGCCTAAAAGATGTGGTCTGCACAAAAATGTACGGCATCGTTTTTTCCTAATTTATCTATGTTAATACTATTTAAAACAACGGATAAAGTGTAGAAAACTATTATATTTCATTAATCTACGATGTTTAAACTTTAACAAAATTTCTGGTTTTGCATTTCTCTATAACTTTTTTTAGAACGGTTTCTTTTGAACGGCAATACTATACAACAATTGAATTTTACAATATCATGTTAAAAAAAAAGTTCCCGTACAGGGTCAAATGACCTTACAGCTCTTTATATCAAGAATTCGATGAAATTAAGATGATTATTGGTATACATTTAAAAGAACAATTATTTTTTGACGGCATTGCTTTTAATAGTACTTTTGAGTGCTAGATAATGTTTTGGAACCGAAGCCGTACTTAGTCAAATGACCCCCTGGAGTGGGGAAAGAGAGGGGATTGCAACTCTCGATTTTTTCCCCTTGTCCCCATGATTTTTGTACGGCGTTGCGGAATAATGGATTAAAAGCAGTATAGCAATAGTATGACACAGATGCCGTACATGGTCAAATGACCAAATTTACCCCCGGTAACTCTCGGAAATTAAATAAAAATTCCGACTTGGTGGACCACCATTTTTGTACGGCACTGAGCGGTTTCTTATTATTTTTAATGGATCTATCGATGGTTAAGAATGCCGTACAAAAATATATGACCAAAATTTACCGAGTCTACCTGTACTTTTCAATTCTCATCTGCACTCAGTTGGACAGCTTACAAGTGACGGCATAGTGATGAATCTTATTATTTTTTGCTCTGCTATCGTTCTAGATATGTCCCCTGGTGGTTCATTTGACCCATATTTTTGTCCTATGCGGGCTTGTAGTCTAAAACACTTTCTAAGCTCTTTCATGTAATAGTAATAATTTAAAAGTATAAAACCTTGAAGCAATAAACCTTGGCCTCTCTCAGAGTGAGGTCTGCTCCTGCTATGTACTGTAACTCGCTAAATAGTTATTGGACAAAGATTAACATGCAGATGCGTCAGTAGATAGTATAGGTACATGAACTTAAAGATATTATGCCTTGAAATTATATTTTAATGAATATTGTTATTGCAATGTATGTGTTGGTTTCGTTTTTATAGCAAAACGAATACACAGGTTTTGATAAATTTATTATAGTTTTATCTCGAATGAAAATTTAAATTAAAAATGAGCAACAGTTAGATGTGGTAATACATTACTTGTTTCTCTATGTTAAGTATATAATTTATATGTACGCAGTGGGACATATATACAGGGTGTCCCACTATTGGTATACTAAGCGCGAAGAGACTTGTAGTTTTGCATACACTGATCACGTAAAAAATACTTAAACAACAAAATTACGTCAAAAATTTTTTGCTAAATTTTTCCTGAAAATCCATGTTTTCTTCTCTAGCTTCGCGCAGCCGGCATATACCGCTTCTCTAATGTGAGCATTTTGTCTATGAAAACATAATATTAAACGATAGCTCATATGCTGGTGACAAAGTTGGGCGGGTTGCTTGTTATGGGTGTACACATAGAGTTTTAAGAATTCATCTACTTGAAAAAAAAAATGCGTCTGGAATTTTTTAAGTATTTTTTACGTACTTAGCGTATGCAAATCTATAACCTCCTTTGGGCTTAGTATACCAACAGTGGGACACCCTGTATATATTGAATATGGAGTAAAAACAAACACATACACAACATAAAAATGGTTCATCTGCTAAACATTCTCTATGACAGACCGTGGGTGTAAGAACTGTGCAACCTTGTATTTCAACAAGGATTTGTCCAATGCCACTCTATACAAATATATGATTTTCCCTCCAGATCCTCGCCCTTGAGAAATGCAAGTTTTATTTAAAATTCGTGCTTTTGTATGGAATTTATGATCGCGTTTAGTTGTAAGGTGTATTTTATCTTTATTGTGATGAATGTTAAAGCTCGTTGTAATTTCAAACGTTATTTTTCTTTAGTATTTTAGTACATATGTGTCAGGGTCGAGATCCATTGAATAAACATGAATATAAAATTGTTATTATTTAAGATGGAATCATGTTATAAATGAATGAAGCAGAATATATTATTATGTTATTTACACAGATTTGGAAATCTACTATGAAAATGGCAAACATAGAAATAATATGAAAAGTATTTTCGCAGGTTTATAAACGTTATTTACATTATTGATATTTTGTTGAAGTCTCAAAGTCAGTTGAGTTTTGTGCATCAAGATGATGTTCCTGAATAACTTAAAAAAGGTTTCACTGATTCCAATTAATTAATAATATACAATAATCTATATTATAAAGCTGAAGAGTTTGTTTGTTTATTTGAATGCACTAATCTCAGGAACTAATGGTCCGATTTGAAAAATTCTTTCGGTGTTAGATAGCTCATTTATCAAGGAAGGCTATAGGCTATATCGTCACGCTAAGACCAACAGGAGCGAAGCCACGGGGGTGAATCCGCAGAGCGCAGCTAGTTATATATAAATGAACACATTGTTTGGCCTCAACAGTACATTACATCCTGTAACTTTTAAAATAAAACTTAACATGTAATTAACAATCCACTTTAGCTCAATTAGTGGAAGTTCAGCATCTGTCGTTCACCCTTTACCGTTAAATATTTCGGCTCATAATATCAGACCCTCGCTGTCAAAACAAATGCCTTTTTTCCTCTATTTTCGCGCGAGACCTCCGCCTCATGTGCCCTCAGGTTTTTACTTGAAGTACAAATTAAAAATGGCTTGGGCGGTTATCTTGTAAGTGGGCGATATGCAAAGCGTATTCATATCCCTATTAAAAAACACATTTTCAAAATTCAAATGTAGTTTTTAAAAGAGAACCAATTCGTTGTTCGATAGATCCAGATAGTTATAAGTTATCGGTAAAAAGCCTCATGTATAATATGGATCCTAAAAACTGTACAAATGTTAAAAAAAAATGTTGTGTGGTTTTATGAAACCACGGTAAAAGTGAAACTGTTCGAACGGTTCCGAACACTGCTTTGTGTAGCGCATGTCGCGTGCCCGGAGAAGGTATACCTACTCGGCAGCCGCGATACACGCGACATGCGCTACACAGACCAAAAAGTCTGAGACGATTTAATAAAAGTTTCACTTTAAAACTCGGCACACTAATCTAAAAGGATCATGTAAATTAATTTTAAAGAGATGTATCGATATAAGGCAACAACGTACAATAAGGTAGCATTACTTTAAAAATACAAACCATTTTATCATATCGTCTATCCCACGACCATTCTACACATTAATTTTGAACCAAAGTTTGTACACAAGAAGCATAACTTTCGCATACGATAATTATCATTCGACACTGTATCGCACGATCCATCATTGCACGCAGAATAGTCCCCCCTGCGGTCCCCGTGTAACTTACACCCTTCCCTAATGAACTCGCGATTCTTTTTCGATTTTCATTGAAAACAAACAGGGGATTATTTTCGGCAGACGGCAGGCAGGTACTCGTACGAAATGACTCTCGCCATATCTCATTTCGTTTGTTTTGAATAATTACTGTACGAATTGCGACGATTTTGAGTATATTCAACAATACAAGTAAGGGGATATCGTTTTAAGGGGCATTTTTCAATCCTTGGTCCAAAATCCAAATATTAAATATTCGTCCAATAAAGTATTACTTCTAATAGGTGTAAAAAATTCTCGTGTTGCGGTGTTTGAAGTTAAACTCCTCCGAAACGGCTTGACATTCTCATGAAATTTTGTGTGCGTATCGTCTAGATCTAAGAATCGAACAACATCTATTTTTAATATCCCTTAGTGATAAGAGTAAGGCAGAACAACTTAATAATACAATAATACATTTTACTTATGTAGTAACAGGCATCAGTCACTATCAGAGGTTTTAAATTAGAATTCACACTCATACCAGACACTGATGCAGTTTCTAAATTTTGTACATATTATATTCTCGTACAAAAAGAACCGTAAAACTCCATATAACATTGCTTATTACTCAAAAAACGAGAAACCAGAAGGAATCCAACTTACAATCCAACAAAATGCCTACATGGTACGCCCCATCATATTTTAACTCATATAATAAAAAGTTATTTAAAGTTCATGTTTGTAGCATGTTTAAACTACTTGCATGCTAAAGCGAAGTTAATTTTAAAATATTTGAAGGCAAGCTTGGTTTTTAAACTCGATTATAGCCTTACGTGGTAAGTTAATTTTGTAGATAATATTAGTTTAGATAACTTTGTTTTGCTTAATTATAAATGTTTGTAAAATTTAATTGTTATGGTTTATTTGAAATCCCTACTAATATTATAAATGCGAAAGTAACTCTGTCTGTCTGTCTGTCTGTCTGTTGCGCTTTCCTGCTTAAACCTCTCAACAGATTTTGATTAAATTTGGCACTGACAATCTTTACTCTGAGAAAGAACATAGGCTATACCTTTTATCAAAACACCATGCGGGCGAAGCCGCGGGCGGAAGCTAGTTTTAAATATAAATTATTAGATACTCATGTAAAATATTAACTAGGTTTTTGTGTTTAAAATGTTGTAGAGTCTTGAGATTTTAATGCAAAATTTATTATTGTATTTCTAATTTATTAACGACTTGATGAAAAATAATTTATCTCTACCTTTAGTAGAATTAGAAGTGAATTGATTGATTTACATTACTTTAAGAAAAGGAATCAAATAAAAAAGACTAAATCAATGCTGTTTTTTTATACATTTAACATTTTCAGTAGCTGAATAAGGCATAAGGAAAGTTTGTACGAATCACACTCTGTAAAATATTTAACAATACTTATGTATTATTCGATCTTTAAAACTACACAACTGATTTTGATGCTTTTATTAGACAGTCGTTCCCAAAGAAGGTATATAAATAGAAAAGTTTTAGACCTAGCGGGTGAAACTGCAGGCGGAAAGCTAGTATTTCTATAAATGTATGCATAAACCCTATTTGAATTCATATATTATACACTCCAACATATCCTCATGACATTTGGCTCACATTTTCCATAGAACCATTTATGCCAATCCCCATATTTGAAAGGTTAAAATTAATTTAGTAAGCGTAGCTCTTGAGAAGTTGGATTTCTCTCAAGACCGGATATCGCTTAGTGCCAATTAAGCAGATTGCTTTTATATGGATTCCACATAAATCAGGATACCCTGACTTGAGCGGAGGGAGAATTCTCTCTTTGTGGCCAGGGAAAGTGAGTATGCGAAAAACCAGCTAAGAAAGCTGATAACTCATATTAGAGCGCTTAGTAGTAGATTAGTCAAATGTGGTGTGCTTTTTACAGTTTCAAGTTTATAGGCTTCAAAATTCAAATCTTGATCAATATTACAAGGCTGATATGTTTGGTTGGTTGGTTGAACGCGCTAATCTCAGGACCTACGGGACAGATTTGAAAAGTTGTTAGTGCACATTCATATGAATCTATTAGTAATTCGGCTTGCCCATGACTGGATAACATTTTAAATATAATCTACAATTTGTAATGAGTTCCATTGCATGTAGGCATCTACATTAGGTCGACAACTCTACAAGCGATTAACTTTACAAGCGATTTATTCACGTTATTCTTCCCGCCAATTCCATAGCCCACCGTCTACTTAGCGACATGTCAGTACGTGATTTAGTTTATGTAATTAACGCATTTCCGCCAGTATTTTAGGGCTTCTGCTCTTATAAATTATACTCCTAGGGATAAAACGTAACTAATATCTTATCCAATGCGGGTGCAATATCCCAAAATTAATTGGGGTCCCGCCATATCTATACGAATATTATAAGTTGAGGAGATTTTCGTTTGATCGAGAAAATGTCTGGAACTTTTTCTGTTGGATATTTCTATAGAAAAGAGATGCACATAACGCTATGTCACACAATTCAGAATTAATGTTCTTTTTGAGCAGACAGACGACATGGTCGTGTGTATCGGTTAGTTAATCTTATTAAGAAATTCGAAACTGTCTGTATGTCCTTGTTATAGAAAACAACTTGCATGTTACTGATATACTTTAGAAGTCAAAGAAAATCGTTTTTTGAATAATATTTAATAATTATCATATCATTACAGAATCATGATAAATAACTCTTAGTTCCAAATACAAAGGCGTGTCTATGGGTCTTATAATGTCTTCACAACGATTATCAAGACAGTCCCTAACAAAGGAGCCTCGTCTATAAATTTATTATACCTTGAAATAAAGATAATTGCTTGCTAAAATCTCAAATTTTCAAATTTCCCCATAAACATCGTAACGAAATCCAACCATTAACTTTCATCAGTTGCAAAAAGAAATCTTTTACGGTAATTGCCGGACAGTTCATTAAAAATAATTTATTTCGTATACCCATCTCGCTTTATTCTATACCACAATATCGTCTGTCCCTGTCTTTCGCCCTTTAACTAGGACCCTTAATTATGTTCTTAGAGATCCCGAAGGTAACTTAATTACCCAAATTCTGAAGGAAAATAAATTTTCACGTATTTTAAACGCACTAATTAGACCA